>NC_135805.1:3859860-4159860 GCF_964213995.1 Mustelus asterias | reverse complement strand
TCAGTCTGTTATCCCTCTAGTTCCTCCCTATTCATCCCGATGCCTCTTAAATGTTGCCAATGTGCGTGCTTTCACCACCTCCTCTGGCAGAGCGTTCCAGGCACCCACCCCTACGTGTTTGAAAAACCTCCCCCGCACATCGCCCTTAAACTTTCCCTCTCCCACCTTGAACCTGTGGCCAATTGTAATTGACGCTTCCACCTTGGGAAAAAGCCTCTGAACATCCACCCTATCTATGCCTCTCATAATTTTGTAGACCTCTATTAGGTCTCCCCTCAGCCTCCATCTTTCCAGTGAAAACAATCCTAGTTTAAAATCCCTGTTTTTAAGGGATTTATGTTTGTATTGGTAAACATTAGGTTTAAGTGGGTTTAATTTAATGTTTCTGTGCTTGAAATGAAAAACCTATAGTTCGTTTCATGTGTGGGGGTTTGTGTTTGTGGGAAACTGTGTTTCTACTGTACACAGAGGGGGTTACAGTGTGAGTGGTTCCAACTGTGTTTCTACTGTACACAGAGGGGGGTACAGTGTGAGTGGTTCCAACTGTGTTTCTACTGTACACAGAGAGAGTTACAGTGTGAGTGGTTCCAACTGTGTTTCTACTGTACACAGAGAAGGTTACAGCGAGTGGTTCCAACTGTGTTTCTACTGTACACAGAGAGGGTTACAGCGTGAGTGGTTCCAACTGTGTTTCTACTGTACACAGAGAGGGTTACAGCGTGAGTGGTTCCAACTGTGTTTCTACTGTACACAGAGGGGGGTACAGTGTGAGTGGTTCCAACTGTGTTTCTATTGTACACAGAGGGGGGTACAGTGTGAGTGGTTCCAACTGTGTTTCTACTGTACACAGAGAGGGGTACAGCGTGAGCAGTTATGTCCTAAATAGGTTAGGGGTTGTGTGTTTTACGCAAAAAGAAAAAGATATTGTTTGCACACGTGGATTCAAAATAACAACAGCAGTAGGAGCTGTTACAGAGTACAAAATGAAACTAAGCAGGAGCCTGTGAAACACCCCAATGACATCATCATCAAATCATTCAACCAGTTCTTAAACAATCACACATCTTTATAAATATATAAGAGTAACTAGGCTGGCAGAAGTAGCAGTGGTTGCTTCGCAACTGGGGGCCTTTTATGGTAGAAAGGTTTTTTTGAGTTTAGCTTTAGCTGGAAATATTGCAGTTGGCGACAGGACACTGGGGAGTAAACATCTATCAACTCTGCCAGAAGACAGGACAAGGGAGCTACAAAGAGCAGACATTCAATGAACAAGAAACAGTCCAAATAACTAGGGAATTGGGGCAGAAAGAACATCTTAAGACTGAAGTTAAGAGAACAGAGACCAAGATATCATTCAGGAGATTCCAAGGTGAAAAATAAACAAAGTTAAAGAGACAATTGTGGGAACCAGATTTAAAGTGGGAAAACAGACTCAGGTAAATCAAAAGTCTGAAGTCATGTTAACAGCCGTCTGGGAATCAAGAATTAAAGTAATTATGAACGGTTTGTACAGTAGGTAAGACACAGAAATCCTAAAGGGAGAGTTGAAAATTTTGGATTCTGAATTTGCTAAACATGGAGCTGAAGCTTTGTTTAAAAGAGTCATTTGGAAAACCTAGACTGGATTTCAGAAAGCAAACTACTGGTAGAAAACACTGTTGTGAAAGAAGATTTCAAAGTACGTTTTCTGGGAGTGGAATTTGGAAACTCTCATGTGACAAAGGGTCATCTGGACTCAAAACATCAGCTCTTCTATCTCCTTACAGACGCCGTCAGACCTGCTGAGATTTTCCATCATTTTCTCTTTTGGAGTGAGGGGAAAGCGTGTTGAGTAGTGGCATCATGCTGGAGTTGGTAGAAATCACAGAATCCTACAGTGCAGAAGGAGGCCCATTTGGCCCATCAAGTCTGCACCGGCCACAATCCCACCTCGGTCCTATCCCCATAACTCCATGCATTTACCCTAGCTACACCCCCTGACACTAAGGGACAATTTAACCTGGCCAATCCACTTAACCCGCACATCTTTGGACTGTGGGAGGAAACTGGAGCACCCGAAGGAAACCCACGCAGACATGGGGAGAACGTGCAAACTCCACAAAGACAATGACCCAAGCCGGGAATCGAATCCAGGTCCCTGGCGCAGAGAGGCAGCAGTGCTAACGACTGTGCCGCCCATGGCTGAGGATGGTGGAATGGTGGAGGATGATCCTTTGAATGCAGAGACTGGTGGGGTGAAAAGTGAGGAAATGGGGGACCCTATCCTGGTTCTGGGAGGAAGGGGAGGGAGTGAGAGCAGTGGTCCGGGGAACGGTTAGACATGGTTGAAAGCCCTGTCAACCACAGTGGGTGGAAAACAACGATTGAGGAAGAAGGAAGACATATTAGCAGTGCTATTTTGGAAAGTGGCATCATCAGAACAGATGTGGCAGATGTGAAGGAACTGAGAGAATGGGACTGAGTCCTTACAGCATGTGGTGTGTGAACAGCTGTAGTCAAGGTAGTTGTCTGAGTCAGTGGGCTTGTAATGGATACTAGTGGACAATTTATCACCAGAAATGGAGACAGAGAGATCAAGGAAGGGAAGAGAAGTTCAGAGATGGACGATGTGAAAATGATAGAGGGCTGGAAATTGGAAGCAAAACTTCGAAGGTCCAGACAAGAGCATGACGTGGCACCGAAATAGTCGTCGATGTACTGATAAAGGAGTTGTTGGAGGGGGCCGAACTAGGAATGGAACAGGGAATGCTCCACATAACCCATAAGAGACAGGCATAACTGGGACCCATGTGGGTACCCAAGCCACACCTTTAATTTGGAGGAAATGAAACAAGTTAAAGGAGAAATTGTTGAGTGAAAGTACCAGTTCAGCCAGATGGAGAAGAGTGGTGATGGATGGGGATTGTTCAGACTTCTGTTCGAGGAAGAAGTGAAGAGCTTTGAGGCCATACTGGTGGGGAATGGAGGGCTTGGACTTCTATGGGTGAGGAGGAAGTGGTTTGGGCCGGGGGATTGGAAGTTGCGGATATGGTGGTGAAGGGCATTGGAGGAATCGTAGATGTAGGTGGGAAGGGACTAGACAAAAGGAGAGAGAATGGAGTCAAGATAGGAGGAAATTAGTTCAGTGGGACAGGAACAGGCTGACACGATGAGCCTACTGGGGCAGTCCTGTTTGTGGATTTTGGGAAGGAGGTAGAAGTGGGCTGTCCAGGGTTGAGAGACGATGAGGTTGGAGGCTGTGGAGGGAAGATCTCCAGAGGAGATGAGGTCATTGACAGTCCTGGAAGCAGAGGTTTGATGTTCAGTGGTGGGGTCATGGTCCAGGGGGTGGTATGAGGAAGCATCCGAGAGTTGGCCCTCAGCCTTTGTGAGGTAGAGGTCTGTACACCAGACAACAACAACACCACCCTTGTCGGTGGGTTTGATGACAAGGCCAGGCTTGGACGCAAGAGAGCGAAATGCAGCAAATTCAGAAGGAGACAAGTTAGAGTGGTTAAGGGGAGCGGAGAAATTGAAACAGCAGATGTCAAGCCAACAGTTCAAGTGAAGGGGGAATGCTAGAATGGGTGAAAGGATCTGCTGAACGGGCAGAGGACTCCCGCCCAGAGAAGTGAGCACGGAAACGAAGGCGGCAGAAGAAAAGTTCAGCATCATGTTGAGCCCAAAATTCGCTGAGGTGAAGACATAAGGGTACGAAGCCGAATATATCTCCTCGCTCTCCTCAGTCTGGGCAAGACCTTCCTTTGTAAAGACAGATGCAAGTATTCATTTAATACCTCTGCTATTTCCCCTGCCTCCATGTGCAAGTGTCCTTTTTCATCCCTAATCGGCCCCACTCTTTCTTTTAACACCCTTTTCTTATTTATATGCTATGTTAGCTGGCAGTCACTTTTCATACAGATACCTGGGTACACGTGCACCTGAAAGTTCCACTCCAAGTCACTCACTTGAAAATATTTCACCATTCCTTCAATGTCGCTGGGTCAAAATTCTGGAACTCCCTCCCTAACAGCACAGTGGATGTACCTACCTACACCTGCAGCAGTTCAAGGTGGCAGCTCACCACCACCTTCTCAAGGGCAATTAGGGATGGGCAATCAATGCTGGTCTAGCCAGTGATGCTCACATCCCAGAATGATTTATTAAAACTCCTTGCTTTTCTTACTAGTTTTTTCACTTCCTCTCTGGTCCTTCTATATTTAGCCTGATTCTCCATTGTATTTTCCACCCAATATCTATCATACATGCACTTCTTCCTTTTTATCTTCACCTCTGCGTCCTCGTTGTCCAGGGCTTATTTGGATGTATTTGTCCTACCTTTCCCCTCCATTGACATTTCCTGTAATAAATTTTCTTTGAAGGTGGCCCATTGTTCGGCCAACATCTTTTTTTTGCCAACATTCAATTCCAGCTCACTCAGCTCAAATGCATTTGCATTCCATCGCATTTATCTTCCCCCAATTAATTATCCCTACTCTGGATTGTTCCTTGTCATTTGCCATGGTCAACATTATGATACAATTGTCAGTGTCCTTAAATGCTCTCCCACTGATATTGGATTCACTTGGGCCAACTCATTCCCCAGAGCCAGGTCCAAGAGTGTCTGCCCTCTCACTCTCTCTCTCTCGGAACGGAAGCATACTGCTGCAGAACATTATCTTGAGCACACTCCAGGTACTTACAATCGCTTTGTTCCTTTGTACTATCATCATCTCATGCCATATTTGGATAATTGAAGTTCTCCACTATAATTCTGGTACTAAGTAAACAGACTTGAGATGGGTGAGAAGGGATAGCAAGTAAAGATTGTATTGTAATACTCTGTTGGAAAGGTGGAGAGTTTTCTTGGAGAAGAAAGGGGAATGTTGCAATATTGCATACATGCAAGCAGGAGAGAAAATGGCTGGGTTTGAGGGCAGTGAGGAGATTGATCACTGATTTCACAATCCAGGATACAAAGGTTGAAACTTAAGCAACAAACCTCATTGAGCAGCCCCCTCCTTTTAGAAGCCCCACCCTGGTAGAGCACGGTCTTTAATGCCCCCGAGCCCTGAGCAGAGGTCACCCAATCCAAATTCCTACTACCCTTCAAAATCAGGATTGTGATAATCTGCAGCATCAGGGCAGTTATTCCCTGAAACAACCAAGATTTACATCGTTCTCACCAGAATCTCCACAACCGTCGGCACCAAACTCGCTAGAAGGCCAGGTGGTGCCCGCAGAACCTCAACAGAAAACCTCACAGCTCGGCGGAGAATCCGACGTAAGACCAGCCTAAAAACCGACAACAAATCGATCAATATCATTGTCTGGACTTTAACTGGAGGGAGTGAAGCTTTTCCTGGGACATTTCCTCCCCCACACATGATGCCCTCTCCGACCCCAACAATTTTTCCCAAGCCCCCAAGACGGCCCCCTAACATCCCCCATGACGACACCTCATTCACCCCCCCCACCCCACCCACTCCCCACCCCCACTACCTCACCCCCCCACCCCACCCCCCCCCACCTCCACCCAGCCCACCCCCACCCCCCCTACCCCACCCCCACCCCCCCACCACCCACCTACCCCCACCCCCAGCCCACCCCCCACACTCAACCCACCCAACCCCCCCCCCACCCCCAGCCCCCCACCCAACCAACCCCACCCCCAGCCCCCCACCCCCCTCCCCACCACCTCCCCACCCCCACCCTGCAATGTTAGTTCCAGTTTAAACTCTAGGGACTCACGGAGCTCCTGTCATTCCAGGATAGAGGCCATCAGCGATGCAGACAGTCAGAGTACGGATATGATCAGCAAGCACGCGATACGCCATGTCCACAGAGTCAGTATCCATCACCCCCACCAAACCTCGATATTGAGGGGCTTTGGATCCCTGGAGAAACATCCAAACCAATAAATGTTCACAATGCCAGAAATCAATCTCCTTTGCACACCAGCTCCACTCAGTGCCGCCTCTGCACTCTGCTCAGGGTGTGTGGGCCTCATTCCACTTCAGAAGGCTTCCTCCCCTCGCCCAACCATGGGGAAACTGGACATCCCGGGAATTCACCCTCCTCCCTCTACCCGAGCTACCAAAACAGGTCAAAAAGCTAATAATTCTGCAGCTCCTGACTCCCCAAAGCCTGCCCTCCATCTACAAGTCACAAGTCACGAGTGTGATGGAATACTCCACTTGCTTGGATGAGTGCGGCACCAACAACACTGAAGAAGCTTGACACCATCCAGGACAAAACAGCCTGGGGTTAATTGTTACCCCTTCCACAAACATTGAATCCCTCCGCCACTGACAAACAGTGGCAGCGATGTGTACCATCTACTGCAGGAACTCACCAAGGTTCCTTAGGCAGCACCTTTCAGACCCACAACCACTACTAGAAGCAAGTACCTGGGAACACCACCACCTGGAGATTCCCTTCCAAGTCACTTGCCATCCTGACTTGGAAATATATCGCTGTTCCTTCACTGTTGCTGGGCTAAAATCCTGGAATTGACTCCCTAAAAGCACTAAGGGTAGACTCATGGTAGGTTGGTGCAAAAGGTTGGATCTCATGGGATAAAGGGGGAGGTGGCTAGATGGGTGGAGAACTGGCTTGGTCACAGAAGACAGAGGGTGGTAGTGGAAGGGTCTTTTTCCGGCTGGATGCCTGTGACTCGTGGTGTTCCGCAGGACTCTGTATTGGGACCTCTGCTGTTTGTGATTTATACAAACGATCTGGAAGAAGGTGTAACTGGGGTGATCAGTAAGTTTGCGGACGACACGAAAATGGCTGGACTTGCAGATAGTGAGGAACATTGTCAGAAGCTACAGAAGGATATAGATAGGCTGGAAATTTGGGCAAAGAAATGGCAAATGGAGTTCAATCCAGATAAATGCGAAGTGATGCATTTTGGTAGAACTAACGTAGGGGGGAACTATACGATAAATGGCAGAACCATAAAGGGTGTAGATACGCAGAGGGACCTGGGTGTGCAAGTCCACAGATCCTTGAAGGTGACATCACAGGTGGAGTAGGTAGTGAATAAGGCATATGGCATGCTTGCCTTTATAGGACGGGGCATAGAGTATAAAAGTTGGGGTCTGATGTTGCAGTTGTATAGAACGTTGGTTCGGCCGCATTTGGAATACTGCGCCCAGTTCTGGTCGCCCCACTACCAGAAGGACGTGGAGGCTTTAGAGAGAGTACAGAGAAGGTTTACCAGGATGTTGCCTGGTATGGAAGGGCTTAGTTATGAGGAGAGATTGGGTAAACTGGGGTTATTCTCACTGGAAAGACGGAGGATGAGGGGTGACCTAATAGAGGTGTATAAAATTATGAAAGGCATAGATAGGGTGAACGGTGGGAAGCTTTTTCCCAGATCGGTGGCGAAGTTCACGAGAGGTCATAGGTTCAAGGCGAGGGGGTGAGGTTTAACACGGATATCAGAAGGACACATTTTACACAGAGGGTGGTGGGGGCCTGGAATGCACTGCCGGGCAAGGTGGTGGAGGCGGACACACTGGGAACGTTTAAGACTTATCTAGATAGCCACATGAACGGAGTGGGAATGGAGGGATACAAAAGAATGTTCTAGTTTAGACCAGGGAGCGGCGCGGGCTTGGAGAGCCGAAGGGCCTGTTCCTGTGCTGTATTGTTCTTTGTTTGTTTACACCTCAGGGATTGCAGCGGTTCAAGAACGGAGCTCATACGGTGGCACAGTGGTTAGCAATGCTGCCTCAAAACGCCAGGGACCCAGGTTTAATTTAGGGCTTAGGTCACTGTCTGTGTGGAGTGTGCACGCTCTCCCAGTGTCTGCGAGGGTTTCTTCCGGGTGCTCCAGTTTCCTCCCAGTCAAGACATGCTGGTTAGGTGCATTGGCCATACTAAAATTCTCCCTCAGCATAGCCAAACAGGGACCAGAGTGTGGCGATTCGGGGATTTTCATAGTAACTTCATTGCAGTGTTAATTTAAGCCTATTTGTAACACTAATAAACTTTAAAAACACCACCACTTTTTGAAGGGCAAGTAGGGATGGACAATAAATGCTGGCCTAACCAGAGATGCCCACATCCAAAGAATGATTTTTAAAAGTCCAACCCAAACCCAGCTCGGGAAACCTCCCTCGCCCACCCCGCATATGCCCTTCCCTGCGCTCAGGTTGAGTGGTCTGCTCCTGTTCTTACCCTGTGAATGGCATCTAGAATGGGAGTGAAGAGGTCAGTATCGTAATTCGATTGTTTGCCTTGCAGGACAGTAACCAATCGCTCGAGCCCCATGCCAGTGTCAACGCAAAGCTGTGGCAGAGGGCGAAGGTTGCCATCGGCCTCCCTATAGGAGAAAAAAAAATTCCCCTACACTATACAAATTACCATTCTCGGAAAGATACAGCACAGGATTAGATACAGAGTAAATTTCTCTCTACACTGTCCCAATCAAACATTGTACCTATCAAACATTCCCAGGACATGTACAGCACAGGATTAGATACACAGTAAATTTCTCTCTACACTGTCCCTATCAAACATTCCCAGGACATGTACAGCACAGGATTATATACACAGTAAAGCTCCTTCTGCACTGTCCCCATTGTTCAGATACCATGTTAGAAACCCAAGGTATATTATGAAGTCAGACTGGACCCCAACAATTTGCTATTTTTAGTATTAACGTGCGGATATGATGTTTAACCCCAGGCGCGATTCTACTGACACACTAGGGAGCTTTTATCAAAACAAATTTTAACAACACAGTTTAACTATAGAAATTAATTAGTTTAACTATAGAAATTAATAATACTTAAACATGACAAGATACAATTCTTAACTGCTCACCTGACCCTTTGAGTTCCAATTCAACTAATATTCCACATAGACTTAAACCACATCTTTAAAATTAGTTAGCAAAACACAGATTTACTTGTTTGTCTCAAGTTAACAGTCTTGGAGCTTTCACCTCTGCATAGATACAGACGGACACCTGTTTCTTCTGGCAGTCTAGACAACAACTGCTTATTTTAAAAATTAAAGTGAAACTGTTTTCCCTGCAAGCCGAGTTCCTCCATTAAGCAGATGATTCTTTCCCTGTCAATCAACCTAAACATAACACTACCCTGATAGCCCAGGGGAAACCAAAGTAAGAAGAGAACAAAGAACAATACAGCACAGCAACAGGCCCTTCGGCTCTCCAAGCCCGCACCGCTCCCTGGTCCAAACTAGACCATTCTTTTGTATCCCTCCATTCCCACTCCGTTCATGTGACTTTCTAGATAAGTCTTAAACGTTCCCAGTGTGTCCGCCTCCACCACCTTGCCCGGCAGTGCATTCCAGGCCCCCACCATCCTCTGTGTAAAATACGTCCTTCTGATATCCGTGTTAAAGCTCCCTGCCTCTCACCTTGAACCTATGACCCCTCGTTAACGTCACCACCGACCTGGGAAAAAGCTTCCCACCGTTCACCCTATCTATGCCTTTCATAATTTTATACACCTCTATTAGGTCACCCCTCATCCTCCATCTTTCCAGTGAGAACAACCCCAGTTTACCCAATCTCTCCTCATAACTAAGCCCTTCCATACCAGGCAACATCCTGGTAAACCTCCTCTGCACCCTCTCTAAAGCCTCCACGTCCTTCTGGTAGTGTGGCAACCAGAACTGGGCGCAGTATTCCAAATGCGGCCGAACCAACGTTCTATGCAACTGCAACATCAGACCCCAACTTTTATACTCTATGCCCCATCCTATAAAGGCAAGCATGCCATATGCCTTATTCACTACCTTTTCTACCTGTGACGTCACCTTCAAGGATCTGTGGACTTGCACACCCAGGTCCCTCTGCGAATCTACACCCTTTATGGTTCCGCCCGACGTTAGTTCTACCAAAATGCATCACTTCGCATTTATCTGGATTGAACTCCGTCTGCCATTTCTTTGCCCAAATTTCCAGCCTATCTATATCCTTCTGTAGCTTCTGACAATGTTCCTCACTATCTGCAAGTCCAGTCATTTTCGTGTCGTCCGCAAACTTACTGATCACCCCAGTTACACCTCCTTCCAGATCGTTTATATAAATCACAAACAGCAGAGGTCCCAATACAGAGTCCTGCGGAACACCACTAGTCACAGGCATCCAGCCGGAAAAAGACCCTTCCACTACCACCCTCTGTCTTCTGTGGCCAAGCCAGTTCTCCACCCATCTAGCCACCTCCCCCTTTATCCCATGAGATCCAACCTTTTGCACCAACCTACCATGAGGGACTTTGTCAAACGCTTTACTAAAGTCCATATAGACGACATCCACGGCCCTTCCCTCGTCAACCATTCTAGTCACTTCTTCAAAAAAACTCCACCAGATTAGTGAGGCATGACCTCCCTCTCACAAAACCATGCTGACTATCGTTAATGAGTTTATTCCTTTCTAAATGCGCATACATCCTATCTCTAAGAATCCTCTCCAACAACTTCCCTACCACGGACGTCAAGCTCACCGGCCTATAATTTCCTGGGTTATCCTTCCTACCCTTCTTAAATAACGGGACCACATTAGTTATCCTCCAATCCTCTGGGACCTCACCTGTGTCCAGTGACGAGATAAAGATTTGCGTCAGAGGCCCAGCGATTTTATCTCTCGTCTCCCTGAGCAGCCTTGGATAGATTCCATCAGGCCCTGGGGATTTGTCAGTCTTTATATTCCCTAAAAAACCTAACACTTCCCCCCTTGTAATGGAGATTTTCTCTAACGGGTCAACACTCCCCTCCGAGACACTCCCAGTCAACACATCCCTCTCCTTTGTGAATACCAACGCAAAGTATTCATTTAGGATCTCCCCTACTTCTTTGGGCTCTGAGCATAATTCCCCACTTTTGTCCCTGAGGAGTCCGATTTTTTCCCTGACAACCCTTTTGCTCCTAACGTATGAATAAAATGCCTTGGGATTCTCCTTAATCCTGTCTGCCAAGGACATTTCGTGACCCCTTTTTGCTTTTCTAATTCCTCGTTTGAGTTCTTTCCTCCTTTCTTTGCATTCCTCCAGAGCTCCCTCCGGCATTAGTCCTGCTTAAATAAACACTTCAAATACTTATCCTGTTCTCCCAACTCCTAATTTTAAAAGATTTCTTAG
The DNA here is from genome assembly GCF_964213995.1 of Mustelus asterias. Lineage (NCBI taxonomy): Eukaryota > Metazoa > Chordata > Chondrichthyes > Carcharhiniformes > Triakidae > Mustelus > Mustelus asterias. The sequence continues at coordinate 4,148,761 of NC_135805.1, read as the reverse complement.
ACAAGACAAACTGGCACCCTGCAAGACAGATCTGAAGTCTAAACATGTCCCTAATAAAAAACATGATATACATATATTTTATCACACCATCAAACACTCCAAGGAAAGGTACAGCACGAGGTTAGATGCAGCGTAAAGCTCCTTCTAAACTGTCCCCAACATACACTCCCAGGTCAGGTACTGTGCAAAGTTAGATACAGATTAAAACAATTTATAGTAAGTATGCTTGGGTTTGCTAACAGTATTTAAAGTGGCATGTGAGTCGAAGGGGGGGTGTTGCTCATTTGGAACTGAAATAGTGATAAGTTAGAAATTAAAGTTGTTTCTTTTCATTTTTCAAACTGTTGCTCAAATGTTAAAAGTTAAGCTCCATCATGTTGTTAGACTTGTATTTAAACTGTGTTATGAATAAAGCTTCTTTTCATAAAAGATCCATAATTTGTCTGTAGCGAAGCATCCTATCCTCACATTTATACCGCAATAGAAAAATTGTTGGGATTTGTCTGGCTTCATAACATACCTTGGAGTTCAGGTCATGGACTCTGTCAAAAGCAACACACCAATTAGATACAGAGTAAAGCTCCCTCTACATTGGCCCCATCAAACACTCCCAGCACAAGTACAGAATGGGGTGAGGCACATAGCTCATTTATACTCTCCCCATCACACTGACCTGTTGTACTGCATGAAGACCAGGTTCCAGATCTCCACGAGCAGTGGATTGCCTCTGTTGACCTGTGCCGCTGCTCCTCTCCCTACCCCATGATCATAGTGTATCTCAGTACATGGTCCACATGGCCCCGTCTCTCCCATCTCCCAGAAGTTATCAGCAAGACCAAATGGAAGCACATGGCTAGGGTGAACTCTGCGGGGAAAAATACATAAAACAATATGAGGGTGTCTGTTGAACTCTGATCATGATGGGCCTTTTGACCCAGGTAATTGTTGACCCTCAGTTCGGTGTGTTTAGGTTCCAGTCCTCATGATGTCACTCAGCAGTGTTGAAGACAATGTGGAACAGCATAGGCAAGTGCCAACAATCTGCTCTCACTTCCACTCAAGTCTCCCCTCCACCCTCATCAATCCCCTCATTCATGTATACACTGGACATCACAGTCAGACTGTAAAAGTGGGGAATTTGGTAGAAATAGAACCTTCTGTTAAGTTGCTGTGTCACACTAAAATTTAGTTTAACTTTTGAAATTTAACTTTAAACCTTAAAAACTGTAAAAGAAACTGCAGGTTACACAATGGCTGCAGACAGACAGTTTCTGTTAAGAGTCAATAAGTTGCAAGTGATTGCAATTAGCTAATTAGTGTTAACAGGAAGTTGAATGAGAGCTTGTAAAGTGTGTGTGATTGAAAGTTGCCTAAAGGTGAACAGTATGTGCCAACACTGAGTGGTCATGCAGAGAGTGTATCCTAAACACAGTCAATGCTGGCACTTTAGTGAGAGTGAGAACCTGGTGCAGCAAGGGAAAGAGTTGCTGCTTTTTGGCTTCAATGCTTGTGGACTTGTTTGACAGGCACAGGTTTTGCAAACTTAAATGTCAAGTACTTACTTACAAACGAAAATCTATAGACCACCTCGGTTATCCTGATGGCAGTTTACATCCCACCCCATGCGGACGTGAAGATTGCGCTGAACGAAATATACACCATTACGAATAGCCTTGAGACAAAACAACCCGAGGCCTTGTTCATCGTGGTCGGGGACTTCAATCAGGCCAAGCTCAAGAGCGTATTACCAAGTTACCACCAACACGTCTCCTGCTCCACCAGAGACCCAAACATCCTAGACACTGCTACACAAATATCAAACATGCCTACCGCTCTATCGCCCGCCCACATTTTGGCTAATCAGACCACAAGGCTGTTCACCTGCTCCCGGCTTACAGGCAAAAACTGAAGCGGGAGAATCCATCAAAGAGAGTCGTGCAATTTGGTCTGAGGAATTGGATGATCTCCTGCTGGGCTGCTTGGAGTCAGTGGACTGGTCAGTATATAAAAACTCTGCAACCAGCCTGTGGTGATATAAACAGGGCTTAGTTTTAAGGCTGATAAAATTGGATATCCTAAATTAAAGAATTGGGCATATTAAAATCAAACACAGTCAAACCTCAGGCAGGCCAATTGTACAAATACAGAAACATGTCTGGGCCTGACCCATCAACCACCCATTAGCAGGAGATCATGGCACCCCATTGAAATGCACCGGCCTATTGTTAGAAGCCCAGATCGGGCCAGACTTTCTGTCACCAAGAGTTCCTGTAGATACCTTATCTGATAACAAGTTCAGCAGCATGGAGGTGAGATACCTGGGGGCGGACTGTAGTGTCCTGTCAGGCAGACATCAAGAAACCCACTGGGTGTTGGAACCCCCTCCTGGAACCTCATTGGCCAGAAGCCAGAGAAGTTTCTGGAAAGGCAAGCAGGCTGGGGGATAAAGGGACACACTTTGAGATGTGCATTGTCTCCAGACAGGACAGCTAGTGAGATTTTGCACATCCAGGCAAGTTGTGGGGTTACAGATAGTGTGACATGAACCCAATATCCCGGTTGAGGCCGTCCTTACACATCTCTTTAACCTGTGCTTAATGCTCCCTCCACTCACATTGTCTGTATCTTTGAGACTTGATTAGCTGTAAAGACTCACATTCCAATCATTATTCGTGTAAATTGAGTTTGTGTCTTTGTGCCCTGTTTGTGATCAGAACTCCCACCCACCTGACGAAGGAACAGCCTGTTCTGAAAGCTAGTGGCATTTGCTACCAAATAAACCTGTTGGACTTTAACCTGGTGTTGTTAGACATCTTACTGTGTTTACCTCAGTCCAACGCCGGCATCTCCACATCTATACAAGAAAGCCAGATACGATCTAAGGAGATCCATCAAAGATGCCAAAAGACAGAACTGGACCAAGCTAGAGTCCTAGGCTAGTCACACCGACCCCCGCCGATTATAGAACATAGAAAAGCTACAGCACAAACAGGCCCTTCGGCCCACAAGTTGCGCCGAACATGTCCCTACCTAATAGGCTTACCTATAACCCTCTATTTACTAACTTCCATGAACTTATTCAAAAGTCTCTTAAAAGACTCTATCGAATCCGCCTCCACCACCACTATCGGCAGCCGATTCCACACACCCACGACCCTCTGAGTTATGGCAAGGTCTGCAAGACATAACAGGCTACAGGATGAAGGCATGTAAAATCACCAGCTCCAACGCACCCCTCCCTGATGAGCTCAATGCATTCTACCCCCACTTTGAGCAAGTGGTCAGCGAGAGCATGCCCTCCACCCTGGAAGCCCTGGATGAACCTGTATCTGGGGTCACCATTGCAGATGTCAGAGCAGCTTTCTCGAAGGTCAACCCACGGAAAGCAACTGGCCCGGACGTGCACTCAGATCCTGCGCGGATCAGCTGGCGGTGGTATTCACAGACATCTTCAACCTCTCTTTACAACAATCTGAGGTTCCTATCTGCTTCAAGAAGACAACCATCATCCCGGTACCTAAGAAAAACCAAGCAGCGTGCCTTAATGACTATCGGTGGCTCTGACATCCATCATAATCATAGAAATCATAGAAACCCTACAGTGCAGAAGGAGGCCAGTCGGCCCATCGAGTCTGCACTGACCACAATCCCACCCAGGCCCTACCCCCACATATTTACCCGCTAATCCCTCTAACCTACGCATCCCAGGACTCTAAGGGGCAATTTTTAACTTGGCCAATCAACCTAACCCGCACATCTTTGGACTGTGGGAGGAAACCGGAGCACCCAGAGGAAACCCACGAAGACACGAGGAGAATGTGCAAACTCCACACAGTGACCTGAGCCAGGAATCGAACCCGGGACCCTGGAGCTGTGAAGCAGCAGTGCTAACCACTTAAGTGCTTCGAAAGGTTAGTCATGGCACGAATCAATTCCAGCCTCCCGGACTACCTGGATCCACTACAGTTTGCCTACCGCCGCAACAGGTCCACAGCAGATACCATTTCCCTGGCCCTGCACTCAACCCTGGAACACCTAGATAACAAGGACACATATGTCAAACTCCTATTTATTTACTACAGCTCAGCCTTCAACACTATTATTCCCAAAAAACTCATCTCCAAACTCCGTGACCTGGGCCTCAGCACCTCCCTCTGTGACTGGATCCTGAACTTCCTAACTCACAGACCACAATCAGTAAGGATAGGCAGCAACAACTCCTCCACGATCATCCCCAACACCGGTGCCCCACAAGGCTGTGTTCTCAGCCCCCTACTATACTCCTTATACACCTATTACTGTGAGGCCAAATTCCCCTCCAATTCGATTTTCAAGTTTGCTGACGACACCAACATAGTGGGTCGGATCTCAAACAATGACGAGTCAGAGTATAGGAATGAGATAGAGAATCTGGTGAACTGGTGTGGCAACAATAATCTCTCCCTCAATGTCAACAAAACGAAGGAGATTGTCATCGACTTCAGGAAGCGTAAAGGAGAACATGCCCCTGTCTACATCAATGGGGACGAAGTAGAAAGGGTCGAGAGCTTCAAGTTTTTAGGTGTCCAGATCACCAACAACCTGTCCTGGTCCCCCCATGCCGACACTATAGTTAAGAAAGCCCACCAACGCCTCTACATTTTCAGAAGACTAAGGAAATTTGGCATGTCAGCTACGAATCTCACCAATGTTGGAGTAAACTCAAAATTAAAGGATACAAGATGGTTACCTGGCACAAAATGAACTCTGGGAAAAGACATTAAGATGTGCTGACTTGGGCACAGACACTGCACAACGAGTTAAATCCTGTTAGTGTCTAAATTACTGCAGGAAATATATCAGACCTTGAGGCACCTTAGCTTGAGATAAAGCAGAACCAAAACAATGAGTTTTTGTCACGAGATCAGTCGTTGATTGGGGGCATAAATGCATAAATGTATCTACTCTATGCATAACGATGTGCTAACGGCTAATGTCCGTACTTGTCCATTATTTGAACATGTATAAAAGGTGCTCAACTGCCATTTTAAAGTTGAGAAGGTGACTGCGTGCACTGCGGAGAGCCCAGCGCTTCTCCCAAAGCTTTGTCCGAAAAACTGCGTGTTGAATCTTTAGATCTGACTCCGAGTGGTGATTTTCCCACAACACCAACTTTTACAGATGCACCGTAGAAAGCATTCTTTCTGGTTGTATCACAGCTCCTGCTCTGCCCAAGACTGCAAGAAACTACAAAAGGTCGTGAATGTAGCCCAATCCATCACGCAAACCAGCCTCCCACCCATTGACTCTGTCTGCACTTCCCGCTGCCTCAGCAAAGCAGCCAGCATAATTAAGGACCTCATGCACCCTGGACATTCTCTCTTCCACCTTCTTCCGTCGGGAAAAAGATACAAAAGTCTGAGGTCACATATCAACCGACTCAAGAACAGCTTCTTCCCTGCTGCTGTCAGACTTTTGAATGGACTTACCTTGCATTAAGTTGATCTATCTCTACACCCTAGCTATGACTGTAACACTACATTCTGCACTCTCTCGTTTCCTTCTCTACGAACGGTACGTTAATACATGTGACAATAATAAATCAAATCAAAAAGACTAATTAAATAACTTAAACAAGGTCCAATCTAGGTGTCAGTGTAGGTGATGTGTGCCATCTGCAGCACATGGGAGTTTGTGAACAGCAATCGTAGATAACAACATAAGAACTAGGAGCAGGCGTAGGCCATTTGACCTCGCCACCCTGCTCTGCCATTCAATAAGATCATGGCTGATTTTTTCCTGGACTCAGCTCCACTTACCCGCCCACTCACCATAACCCTTAATTCCTTTGCTGTTCAAAACTTTATCTATCCTTGCCTTAAAAACATTCAATGAGGTAGCCTCAACTGCTTCACTGGGCAGGGAATTCCACAGATTCACAAACCTTTGTGTGAAAAAGTTCCTCCTCGACTCAGTCCTAAATCTGCTTCCCCTTATTTTGAGGCTATGTCCCCTAGTTCTAGTTTCACCCGCCAGTGGAAACAACCTCCCTGCTTCTATCTTATCTATTCCCTTCATAATCTTATATGTTTCTACAAGATTTCCCTTCATTCTTCTAAATTCCAATGAGTATAGCCCCAGTCTACTCAGTCTCCCCTCATAAGCCAACCCTCCCAACTCCGGAATCAACCTAGTGAATCTCCTCTGTACCCCCTCCAGTGCCAGTATATCCTTTCTCAAAACTGTTCACAGTACTCCAGGTGTGGCCTCACCAGCACCTTATACAGCTGCAACATAACCTCGCTGTTTTTAAACTCCATCCCTCGAGCAATGAAGGACAAAATTCCATTTGCCTTCTTAATTACCTGCTCACCTGCAAACCAACTTTTTGTGATTCATGCACAAGGACACCCAGGTCCCTCTGCACAGCAGCATGCTGCAATTTTTTACCATTTAAATAATAGTCCATTTTGCTGTTATTCCTACCAAAATGGATGACCTCACATTTACCAACATTGTGCTCCATCTGCCAGACCCTCGCCCACTCACTTAAATTATCATATCCCTCTGTCCTTTGTACACTTTGCTCTACCACTCATTTTAGTGTCATCTGCAAACTTTGCACATTATACTTGGTCCCGAACTCCAAATCATCTATGTAAATTGTAAACAATTGCAATCCCTACACTGATCCCTGAGGCACACTGATCGCCAACCAGAAAAGCACCCATTTACCCCCACTCTTTGCTTTCCGTTAGTTAACCAATCCTCTATCCATGCTAAACATTACCCGTAACGCCATGCATCTTTATCTTATGCAACAGCCTTTTGTGTGGCATCTAGTTGAATGCCTTCTGGAAATCCAGATACACCACATCCACCGGTTCCCCATTGTCCACCGTGCACGTAATGTCCTCAAAGAATTCCAGTAAATTAGTTAAACAAGATCTGCCTTCCATGAACCCATGCTGCATCTTCCCAATGGGACAATTTCTATCCAGATGTCTCACTATTTCTTCCTTGATGATAGATTAAAGCATTTTCCCTGCAACAGAAGTTAAGCAAACTGGCCTATAGTTACCCGCCTTTCATCTACCTCCTTTTTTAAACAGTGGCGTCATATTTGTTTGCCAATCTGCCGGAACCGCTCCAGAGTCCAGACAGTTTTGGTAAATTACCATGAGCACATTTGCTGTTTCCCCCGCCATCTTTTTTAGTACCCTGGGGTGCATTCCATCAGGGCCAGGAGACTTGTCTACCTTTGGCCCCATTAACTTGCCCAACACTACCTCTTTCATGATAATGATAGTTTCTAGGTCCTCACCTGCCATAGCCTTCCTGTCATCAATTTTTGGCATGTTATTTGTGTCTTCCACTGTGAAGACCGACACAAAATACCTGTTCAATGCCTCGGCCATTTCCTCATTTCCCATTATTAAATCCTCCTTCTCATCCTCTGAAGGACCAATGTTTACTTTAGCTACTCTTTTTTATTTTATATATTTGTAGGAACATTTGCTTTTTAAAAATATTTTGAGCTAGTTTACTCTCATAATCCTCCAGTTTCCCACTAATCTTTGCCACTTTGTATGCATTTTCTTTCAATTTGATCCCTCCTTTGTTTCCTTAGATATCCATGGCTGATTATCTCCTTTTCTACAGTCCTTCCTTATCACTGGTATATACTTTTGCTGAGCACTGTGAAAGATCGCTTTGAAAGTCCTCCACTGTTCCTCAATTGTCCCACCATAAAGTCTTTGCTCCCAGTCTACCTTAGCCAACTCCTCCCTCATCCCTTTGTCATCTCCTTTGTTTCAGCACAGGACACTGGTATTGGATTTTACCTTCTCACCCTCCGTCTCCATTCAACCATACTGTGATCGCTCCTTCCGAGAGGATCCCTAACTGTGAGATTATTAATTATTCCCGTCTCAATCTGCTTGGTTTCATCGGTCAGAACATTGAATACAGGAGTTGGGACATCTTGTTAAAGTTGTACAAGACATTGGTAAGGCCACACTCGGAATACTGTGTGCAATTCTGGTCAGCGTATTATAGAAAGGATATTATTTAACTAGAAAGAGTGCAGAAAACATTTACTAGGATGCTACCAGGACTTGATGGATTGAGTTATAAGGAGAGGTTGAATAGATTGGGACTTTTTTCTCTGGAGCGTAGGAGGCTGAGGGGGTGACCTTATAGAGGTCTATAAAATAATGAGGGGCATAGACAAGGTAGATAGTCAATATCTTTTCCCAAAGGTAGGGGAGTCTAAAACTAGAGGGCATAGGTTTAAGATGAGAGGGAAGAGATACAAAAGTGTCCAGAGGGGCAATTTTTTCACACAGAGGGTGGTGAGTGTCTGGAACAAGCTGCCAGAGGTAGTAGTGGAGGCGGGTACAATTTTATCTTTTGAAAAGCATTTAGACAGTTACATGGGTACGATGGGTATAGAGGAATATGGGTCAAATGCGGGCAATTGGATTAGCTTAGGGGTTTTTAAAAAAAAGGGCGGCATGAACAAGTTGGGCCGAAGGGCCTGTTTCCATGCTGTAAATCTCTATGACTCATTACACAGGACCAGATCTAGGACAGCTTGCTCCCTCGTAGGTTCCATTACATGCCGTTTGAGAAAAATAAGTTCATCACAGCTCAAGAGTTGTTCGGCTAGAGGCTGAGGTTCAGACATTGCAAGGCATCAGGTAGGAAGAGAGCTAGCTGGATACTTTGATCCAGGAGGCTGTCACATCCTTTATGGACATAAATATTAAAAGAGCAAGCCAGCATGGCTGATCTGATTGAGGCCTCAACTCCACATTCCGCCTACCCCCAATGACTCTGACTCCCATGATAGTCAAAAAATATATCTACTTCTGCCTTTAAAGTATTCCATGACTCTGCCTCCACAAACGAGTTCCAACGGTTCATGACTCTAAGAAAACATTTCTCATCTTCATCTGAAATAGGAGATTCCTTATTTTTAAAATGTATCCCCCTAGTTCCAGTCTCTCCCACGAGAAATAGCCTTTCAGCATCCACTCTGTCAGGATCTCCGAGGCTAGGAAACAGTACAGATCTGGTTAGTGGGCCCAGACAGGAGGGAGATCCCAGGTGCAATGCCGGAGAGGCCCGAGTCTTTGTCCTTATCCAATAAGAATGAGGTTCCTGCTGCCTGTGGATCAGGGCAAGTCTGCAGGAGGAATGAGCAAATTAATCACAGCACCATGTAATAGGGAGCCATCCAAATAGATGGATGAGTGAAAAATAAAGTGGTAATGGCTAAGGCAGTATAGTCTGGGAACAGATATTGTTCTCTATAACTGCAACCGGAATCTCTGACAATTGTGCTGCCTGCCTGGGATAAAGACACCTCCTTGATTCTAGAGAAGAACCCCTGGAATGGGAATGGAAGGACCCCACTATCGTTATTCATGCATATAATCATACAAGCCGCTAGCCTCTTCATGAGACAACCATACAACATGGCGGCAGTAGGTGAAGAACCCCAAAATCCCCAACAATGAAAAGGTAAAGAAACTGCAGTCTGACATGAGAGGCATGCACCTAACACAGTGACCTCGTACACACCGATGTAGGTTGCTTAAGAAGCTCCATTACAGGTATGGAGGCTGAAGGGCAGAAAAAAAAATCCATTGTGCAGTGTGAGGAGACTCCATGAACATGGAAACCTAACTGCAATAATCTTGTCTGGAGACAATACACATCTTTTTAGCCTGTCTTGATGCTCTCTCCACTCATGTTGTTTTGTTTCTTAAAGACTTGATTAGTTGTAAGTATTCGCATTCCAACCATTATTCATGTAAATTGAGTCTGTATCTTTATATGCCCTGTTTGTGAACAGAATTCCCACTCACCTGAAGAAGGGGCTTGGAGCTCCGAAAGCTTGTGTGGCTTTTGCTACCAAATAAACCTGTTGGACTTTAACCTGGTGTTGTTAAACTTCTTACTGTGTTTACCCCAGTCCAACGCCGGCATCTCCACATCATGCAATAATCTTGCCAAGACCAATCTTCCTTCACCAACACCCATTATTTACAATGTGAATGAAGTACTGCTTCAAGCCCCAGAATCTTTTGACTGCCAGCCTGAGTCAGTCAGCTGGTTTTTAAACCATCCTGCTGCTCCTTCCCTATTTGGCGAGCCTTCACTCACTTAATTGGGGAGCTTGTACTCTGAAAGAGCCACACTAGGAAGCTCAGAGGAACAGAGGAATCTTGGGTTACTTATTCACAGATCCTTAAAGTTGGCAGAGCATGTGAATAGGACAGTGAAGAAGGCATTTGGGACACTTGCTTTCATCAGTTATGGTATAGAATATAAGAGGAAGGAGGTAATGTTGGAGCTGTACAAAGCGCTGGTTAGGCCACAGCTGGAATACGGTGCAGTTCTGGTCACCTCACTGTAGGAAGGATGTGGTAGGACGAGAGGGGGTACAGAGGAGATTCACCAGTATGTTGCCTGGTGAAGGGGATGGTGGGGGATGGTGCATTTGAGCTATAAAGAGAGGCTACTTAGGCTTGAATTGTTTTCTTTAGAGCAGAGAAGACTAAGGGGGGTTGTGATTGAGGTGTATAAGATTATGAGGAGTATTATGAGGGTGAGTACTCCTTGGTTGAGGGGATCAATCACAAGGGGCATAATTTTCTGGTAAGGGGCAGAGATTCAGAGGGTATTTGAGGAAGAATCGGTTTAGTCAGACAGTGATGAGAATCTGGAATGCATTACCTGGGAAAGTAGTTCAGGCCGGAAACCTTACAACCTTTAAAAACCTTTATGGAGAGATGATGGCCTAGTGGTATTACTGCTAGACTATTAATCCAGAAACTCAGCTAATGTTCCAGGGACCCGGGGTCGAATCCCACCACGGAAGATGGTGGAATTTGAATTCAATTTTAAAAATATGGAATTAAGAATCTACTGATGACAATAAAACCATTGTCAATTGTCTGAAAAACCCATCTGGTTCACTAATTATAGAACATAGAACAGTACAGCACAGAACAGGCCCTTCGGCCCACAATGTTGTGCCGAGCTTTATCTGAAACCATGATCAAGCTATCCCACTCCCTATCATCCTGGTGTGCTCCATGTGCCTATCCAATAACCGCTTAAATGTTCCTAAAGTGTCTGACTCCACTATCACTGCAGGCAGTCCATTCCACACCCCAACCACTCTCTGCGTAAAGAACCCACCTCTGATATCCTTCCTGTATCTCCCACCATGAACCCTATAGTTATGCCCCCTCGTAATAGCTCCATCCACCCGAGGAAATAGTCTTTGAACGTTCACTCTACCTATCCCCTTCATCATTTTATAAACCTCTATTAAGTCTCCCCTCAGCCTCCTCCGCTCCAGAGAGAACAGCCCTAACTCCCTCAACCTTTCCTCATAAGACCTACCCTCCAAACCAGGCAGCATCCTGGTAAATCTCCTCTGCACTCTTTCCAGCGCTTCCACATCCTTCCTATAGTGAGGTGACCAGAACTGCACACAATACTCCCAATGTGGTCTCACCAAGGTCCTGTACAGTTGCAGCATAACCCCACGGCTCTTAAACTCCAACCCCCTGTTAATAAAAGCTAACACACTATAGGTCTTCTTCACAGCTCTATCCACTTGAGTGGCAACCTTTAGACATCTGTGGATATGAACCCCAAGATCTCTCTGTTCCTCCACAGTCTTCAGAACCCTACCTTTGACCCTGTAATCCACATTTAAATTAGTCCTACCAAAATGAATCACCTCACATTTATCAGGGTTAAACTCCATTTGCCATTTTTCAGGCCAGCTTTGCATCCTATCTATGTCTCTTTGCAGACTACAACAGCCCTCCACCTCATCCACTACTCCACCAATCTTGGTGTCATCAGCAAATTTACTGATCCACCCTCCAGCCCCCTCCTCTAAGTCATTAATAAAAATCACAAAGAGCAGAGGACCAAGCACTGATCCCTGCGGCACTCCGCTAGCAACCTGCCTCCAATCCGAAAATTTTCCATCGACCACCACCCTCTGTCTTCGATCAGACAGCCAGTTACCTATCCAATCGGCCAACTTTCCCTCTATCCCACACCTCCTCACTTTCATCATAAGCCGACCATGGGGGACCTTATCAAACGCTCTACTAAAATCCATGTATATGACATCAACTGCCCTACCTTCATCAACACACTTAGTTACCTCCTCAAAAAATTCTATCAAATTTATGAGGCACGACTTGCCCTTCACGAATCCGTGCTGACTATCCCGGATTAATCCGCATCTTTCTAAATGGTCGTAAATTCCATCTCTAAGGACCTTTTCCATCAATTTACCAACCACCGAAGTAAGACTAACCGGTCTATAATTACCAGGGTCATTTCTATTCCCTTTCTTAAACAGAGGAACAACATTCGCCATTCTCCAGTCCTCTGGCACCATCCCCGTGGACAGCGAGGACCCAAAGATCAAAGCCAAAGGCCCGTCACTTTTACTTTGGTAGTGGGCAAATTGTTAGAATCCTGAGAGATCGGATAAAGTGTCACTTAGAACAGCATAGACTAGTCAGAGAAATGATGTGGAGATGCCGGCGTTGAACTAGGGTAAACACAGTAAGAGTTTTAACAACACCAGGTTAAAGTCCAACAGGTTTATTTGGTAGCAAATGCCATTAACTTTCGGAGTTCTGCTCCTTTATTTGAATTCAAAAGAAAGAGAGAGAAAAATAGCGATTTAGGTTAAGAGTGACAAGAAGAGACAAAATATTTAACAATAATAATACATGAATGAATAAGGTGCAACCAGTGAAAAATGCTCAAAAATTAAAGGCACATCCGAATGCAAAGCAATCAGAACAAAATATGCAAATTAACTACAAATAGAGATAAATGGATTTAATCAAATAACCATTAAAGAGGCATTGCACAGTAACCAAGATTGGGAACTAAAATTCCCAATTGATGCTTCAAAAAGACAGACAATTAGAAATGAGGTGGCAGGGGCAAGAGAGAGAGAGAAACATAGAGAGAGAGAGAGAGAGTGAGAGAGACACAGAGAGAGAGAGAGAGAGAGCGTCCGGACATACAGACAATAATGAGGAAGGATATTGGCTGCAGAGGAAACACTGGTGAGGGCAGTTTACGAAGCTGAGTAGCTATACTGTTGAACAGTGTATTAATCAAGAAATAAGAGGAGCTTCGAACAAAGGCAGTGCAATAATCATGGGGACTTCAAATAATCTTCATATGGACTAGACAAATCAAAACTGGAGACAAGTTCATGGAATTCATTTGAGACAGTTTCCTAGGACAATGAAACAGGGTTAACTAATGATTTGATAGCAAGGATCCACTGGGAAAGTGTGATCATAACATGGTAGAATTTCAAATTGACTTTGATAGTGAATTACTGAACTTAAATAAAGCCAATTAGGTGCAAGGGTTGAGCTGTGAGCTGTTTTTTGTAATGTTGATTGAGGGATAAATATTGGCCAGGGTACCGAGTGTGACTCTTCTTTCAGACCCTGTCAAAACCAACCACAACAGGCTGACAGTGTCTATGTTTACCCTCTCATCTGAAAAGTGGCACCTCCAACAGTGCAGCACTTCCTCAGGTACTACATTAGAGTGTCAAGCTAAACTTGTCCTCAGATCTATGGAGTGGGACTTGAGTCCATAACCTGCTGAATCACAGTTGACAGTAGTGAAGGCATTGAAGGATTTGAAACAAAGGATGAGATTTTTAAATCGAGAATAAGAAGAAATGTAGGTCAGCAAGTTGACGGGTGATGGGTGAACAGTTGAGAATATGGGCATGTTTTGAATGAGCATTCATGGAGGGTTTAAAATGCGAGGCTGGCCAAGAAAGCATTGAAATAGTCAAGCATGGATATTAATGGAAACATGGTTGAAAGTTCCCGAAGGTTCCAGGTGGACAGCAATGAGAGTCTCTTAGAATAAACCCAGTAGCACTGTGAACAGACACCTCTTGCTTTCTCACCCAATGCTCAGCCAGGTCTCTTTCGTTTCCTCGTCAGATGTCAGTCCCGAAAGTGAGTCTCCCCCAAAGAAGGTCACGTAGAGTCGGTCCTGCGGGATCCCATAGACCTCAGTCAGCAATTCCCAGGCCATTCTGCAAGCTTCCTCCTGCCACACACACACGGCAAACAATTATTCTCTTAGCATTCTGCAGCCAACATGCCCACTGATCTAATCCAGAGGTTAAATCATGCAGCCCCTCCCCAGAGCTTGAAATTAAACTCTGCTCACTATTAACCCCGTCCCATTACCCTCTCCCTTTTTTCTCTGCATCTGGCTGAGTCTTGAAGGACAGATCTACCAAACCGGACCTGCAGCAGGTAAAGTGGGAAACCACAAGAGAGGAAAACCTTGTCTTCAACAATCTACCTGACGCACTTGCATAGGCCACTGCGACCACGGCACAGACCTTGTGGATACACTCCTTTGTGTTATGTGGCAATACCAGCACACTAAATGGGACAGAGTTTGAATAAATCCAAACTCAAAACTAAACATCCTTGAGGTGCTGTGGGCCATCAGCAGATGTGTATTCAACTACAATTTGTAACCTCATGATCCAGCATATTGACAAGGTACCGCATGGTAGGTTGTTGCATAAAGTTAAATCTCACGGGATCCAGGGTGAGGTATTTAAATGGATACAAAATTGGCTTCTGTCAAGGGTTGTTTTTCAAACTGGAGGCCTGTGACCAGCGGTGTGCCTCAGGGATCAGTGCTGGGCCCACTGTTATTTGTCATTTATATTAATGATTTGGATGAGAATATAGGGGGCATGGTTAGTAAGTTTGCAGGTGACACCAAGATTGGTGGCATGGTGGACAGTGAGGAAGGTTATCTCCAATTGCCAGTGGGCTGACGAATGACAGATGGAGTTTAATTTAGACAAATGCAAGGTAATGCATTTTGGTAGATTGAACCAGGGCAGGACTTACTCAGTTAATGGTAGGGCGTTGGGGAGAGTTACAGAACAAAGAGATCTAGGGGTACATGTTCATAGCTCCTTGAAAGTGGAGTCACGGGTGGACAGAGTGGTGAAGAAGGCATTCGGCATGCTTGGTTTCATTGGTCAGAACATTGAATTCAGGAGTTGGGACGTCTTGTTGAAGTTGTACAAGACATTGGTAAGGCCACACTTGGAATACTGTGTGCAATTCTGGTCACCCTATTATAGAAAGGATATTATTAAACTAGAAAGAGTGCAGAAAAGATTCACTAGGATGCTACTGGGACTTGATGGATTGAGTTATAAGGAGAGGCTGAATAGACTGGGACTTTTTTCTCTGGAGCGTAGGAGGCTGAGGGGTGATCTTATAGAGGTCTATAAAATGATGAGGGGCATAGACAAGGTAGATCGCCAATATCTTTTCCCAAAGGTCAGGGAGTCTAAAACTAGAGGGCATAGGTTTAAGGTGAGAGATACAAAAGTGTCCAGAGGGGCAATTTTTTCACACAGAGGGAGGTGAGTGTCTGGAACAAGCTGCCAGAGGTAGTCGTAGAAGCGGGTACAATTTTATCTTTTAAAAAGCATTTAGGTAGTTACATAGGTACGATGGGTATAGAGGGATATGGGCCAAATGCGGGCAATTGGGATTAGTTTAGGGGTTTTTTAAAAAAGGGCGGCATGGACAAGTTGGGCCGAAGGGCCTGTTTCCATGCTGTAAACCTCTATGACTCAATATCTCCTACTCTCCCATCACCACCAAACTCCAGACTGGGCATCCATGAGGCACTATGGAACAGCAGCAGAATTGTTCTCAACCACAATGTTATGACCCACCCCTGCACCAAGTGGGCACGCACCCAACCCAACCCCCACCCACCTCCATACCTGACCCGACACCCACCCACCCCTGCACCCGACCCAGCACCCACCCACCCCTGCACCCGACCCGACACCCACCCACCCCTGCACCCGACCCAGCACCCACCCACCCCTGCACCTGACCCGGCACCCACCCACCCCTGCACCCGACCCGACACCCACCCACCCCTGCACCCGACCCGGCACCCACCCACCCCTGCACCCGACCTGGCACCCACCCACCCCTGCACCTGACCCGGCACCCACCCACCCCTGCACCCGACCCGACACCCACCCACCCCTGCACCCGACCCGGCACCCACCCCTGCACCCGACCCAGCACCCACCCACCCCTGCACCTGAACCAGCACCTACCCACCCCTGCACCCGACCCGGCACCCACCTAACCCCATACCTGACTCCCCCGACCTGGTTAGACACCACTCCACCTCCTGCCCTGATACAGCTGGAAACCTATTAACTGCCTATCTTGGCCTCCTCTACTGGTTCCCAGCATCATAGATGCCAGTCTCCAGTCAGTTTGATTCACTTACGCAATATCAAAAAGGGCTAAAGACAATGGACACTGCAAAGGCTTTGGGCCCTGATAACATTCCATTAATAGTACTGAAGACATGTGTTCCAGAACTTTTCGCTCCCCTAGCCAAGATTTCCAGTATAGTTACAACACTGGCATCTACCTGATAATATGGAAAATTGTCCAGGTACACAAAAAGCAGGAGAAATCCACCCCGGCAAATTATGGCCCCATTTGCTCGCGATCATCGGTAAAATGATGGAAAGCATCATCAACAGCACCTGTTCAACAATTACCCACTCAGTGACGCCCACTTTGGGTTTTGCCTGGGTCACTCAGCTCCTGACCTCATTACAGCCTTGGTTCAAACATGGACAAAAGAGCTGAATTCCAGAGGTGAGGTGAGAGTGACAACACCCCGTGGCCAAATTCCCCTCCAATTCGATTTTCAAGTTTGCTGATGACACCACCATATTGGGTCGGATCTCAAACAATGACGAGACAGAGTACAGGAATGAGATAGAGAATCTGGTGAACTGGTGAAGCAACAATAACCTCTCCCTCAATGTCAACAAAACGAAGGAGATTGTCATGGACCTCAGGAAGCGTAAAGGAGAACATGTCACTATCTACATCAACAGGGACGGAATAGAAAGGGTCGAGAGCTTCAAGTTTTTAGGTGTCCAGATCACCAACAACCTATCCTGGTCTCCCCATGCCAACACTATAAGTAAGAAAGCCCCACCAACGCCTCTACTTTCTCAGAAGACTAAGGAAATTTGGCATGTCAGCTACGACTCTCACTAACAGATGCACCATAGAAAGCATTTTTTCTGGTTGTATCACAGCTTGGTATGGCTCCTGCTCTGCCCAAGACTGCAAGGAACTACAAAAGGTCGTGAATGTAGCCCAATCCATCATTCAAACCAGCCTCCCATCCACTGACTCTGTCTACACTTCCCGCTGCCTCGGCAAAGCAGCCAGCAAAATTAAGGACCCCATGCACCCTGGACATTCTCTCTTTCACCTTCTTCCGTCGGGAGAAAGATACAAAAGTCTGACGTACCAACTGACTCAAGAACAGCTTCTACCCTGCTGCTGTCAGACTTTTGAATGGGCTTGCCTTGCATTAAGTTGATCTTTCTCTACACCCGAGCCAGGACTGTAATACTACATTCTGCACTCTCTCCTTTCCTTCTCTATGAACAGTATGCTTTGTCTGTATAGTGCGCAAGAAACAATACTTTTCACTGTATGTTAATATATGTGACAATAATAAATCAAATCAAATCAAATTAAGGCCACATTCAACTGAGTGTGGCATCAAGGAGCCCTCGCAAAACTAGAATCAATGGGTATCAGGGGGCAAACTCTGCTGGTTGAAGTCATGCCTGGCACATTGGGAGATGGTCCAAAGATGTGCGGGTTAGGTTGATTGGCCAGATTAAAAATTGCCCCTTAGAATCCTAAAATGCGTAGATTAGAGGGATTAGCGGGTAAATATGTGGGGGTAGGGCCTGGGTGGGATTGTGGTCGGTGCAGACTCGATGGGCCGAATGGCCTCCTTCTGCACTGTAGGGTTTCTATGATTCTATGATGGTTTGGGGGGTTCAGTCATCTCAGCTCCCGGACACCTCTGCAAGAGTCCCTCAGGGTAGTGTCCTAGGCCCAACAATCTACAGCTGCTTCATCAATGACCTTCCGTCTGTCATAAGGTCAGAAGTGGGGATGTTTGCCGATGATTGCACAACATTCAGCATTATTCGCGACTCCTCAGATACTGAAGCAGTCCATGTTCAAATGCAACAAGATCTGGACAATATCCAGGCTTGGGCTGACAAGTGGCAAGAAACATTCGTGCCACACAAATGCCAGGCAATGACCATCACCAATAAGAGATACTCTAACCACCGCCCCTTGTCAGTCAATGGTGTAACCATCACTGAATTCCCCCACTGTCAACATCCTTGGGGTTACCATTGACCAGAAACTCAGCTGGACTCACCACATAAACACAGTGGCTACAAGAGCAGGTCAGAGGCTGGGAATACTGTGGCGAGTAACTCACCTCCTGATTCCACAAAGCCTATCCACCATCAACAAGATACAAGTCAGGAGTGTGATGGAATATTCCCCACTTGCCTGGATGAGTGCAGCTCCAACAACACTCCAGAAGCTTGACACCATCCAGGACAAAGCGGCCCGCTTGATTAGCACCACATCTACGAACACGCACTCCCTCCACCACTGACGCTCAGTGGCAACAGTGCGAACTGATGCACTGCAGAAATTCACCAAAGATCCTTAGACAGCACTTTCCAAATCCACTGTCACTTCCATCTAGAAGAACAAGGGCAGTCGATTCATGGGAGCACTACCATCTGCAAGTTCCCCTCAAGTCACTCACCATTCTGACTTGGAAATATATCGCCGTTCCTTCACAGTCGCTGGGTCAAAATCCTGAAATTCCCTTCCTAAAGGCATTGTGGGTCAACCCACAGCACATGGACTGCAGTGATTCAAATAGGCAGCTCACCACCACCTTCTCAAGGGCAGCCAGGGATGGGCAATAAATACTGGCCAGCCAGTGATGCCAATGTCCCACGAAGGAATAAAAATAAAGGAATCATCACATTCTTTTGGCAACACCTTCCAAACCTACGTCTTCAAACATTGCGGATAGCGATGAGCATTGTCGGGCAATACAGCAGGATATAGATAGGCTGGAAAATAGGGCGGAGAGGTGGCAGATGGAATTTAATCCAGATAAATGCGAAGTGATGCATTTTGGAAGAACTAATGTGGGGGGGGGTTATACAATAAATGGCAGAGCCATCAAGAGTATAGAAACACAGAGGGACCTAGGTGTGCAAGTCCACAAATCCTTGAAGGTGGCAGCACAGGTGGAGAAGGTGGTGAAGAAGGCATATGGTATGCTTGCCTTTATAGGATGGGGTATGGAGTATAAAAGCTGGAGTCTGATGCAGCTGTATAGAATGCTAGTTAGGCCACATTTGGAGTACTGCGTCCAGTTCTGGTCGCCGCACTACCAGAAGGACGTGGAGGCTTCAGAGAGAGTGCAGAGAAGGTTTACCAGGATGTTGCCTGGTATGGAGGGTCTTAGCTATGAGGAGAGATTGGGTAAACTGGGCTTGTTCTCCCTGGAAAGACGGAGAATGAGGGGAGACCTAATGGAGGTGTACAAAATTATGAAGGGGATAGATAGGGTGAACTGTGGGAAGCTTTTTCCCAGATCAGAAGTGACAATCTTGAGGGGTCACGGGCTCAAGGTGAGAGGGGCAAAGTATAACTCAGATATTAGAGGGATTTTTTTACACAGAGGGTGGTGGGGGCCTGGAATGCGCTGCCAAGTAGGGTGGTGGAGGCAGACACACTGGCATCGTTTAAGACTTACCTGGATACTCACATGAGCAGTCTGGGAATGGAGAGATACAAACGATTGGTCTAGTTGGACCAAGGAGCGGCACAGGCTTGGAGGGCCGAGGGCCAGTTTCCTGTGCTGTACTGTTCTTTGTTCTTATCTAGAAGGACAAGGGCAGCAGATACCTGGGAACACCAACACCTGCAAATTCCCCTCCAAGACACTCAACATCCTGACTTGGAAATATATCGCCGTTTCTTCACTGTCACTGGCCCAAAATCCCGAAACTCCTTCCCAAACAGCACTGTGGATGTCCCTACACCACAGGTACTGCAGCGGTTCACCACCACTTTCTTAAGGGCAATTAGCGATGGGCAAGAAACGCTCATCAAGGTAGCGACACCCACAACCTGCCAACTGCATCCTGCAACCTTCTGTCCTCCTTCCTCACCTTGAAGTAGTCTCCAAAAGACCAGTTCCCCAGCATCTCAAAGAAGGTATGATGATAGAGGTCTCGGCCCACATCCTCCAGGTCATTGTGTTTGCCGCCAGCACGTACACATTTCTGGCTATTGACAACCCGCCGGTACTGGGCCATCTCAGAGCGAGGATCCACTGTGCCCAGGATGATGGGTTTAAACTGGAGACAGAGAGAGAAAACATTTAACACACTGGTGATAGCTTCATATTGAATAGAGAAGGGGAATAGAGAAGGGGAGAGCTCAGACCAAAGGATTGAGATGTGTTTACTTTAATGCCAGGAGTATAGTGAATAAAGGGGATGAGCTCAGAGCGTGGATCGATGCCTGGAAGTATGATGTGGTGGCCATTACCGAGACTTGGATGTCTCAGGGACAGGACTGGATATTCCAGGTGCCGGGATTCAAATGTTTCAGGAAGGACAGGGAGGTGGGACCTGTACAAGAGAGACGGCTTATACCTGAACTACAAGGGGACCAATATACTTGCAGGGAGATTTGCTAGTGTTATTGGGGAGCATTTAAACTAGATTTGCAGGGGGATGGGAACCAGAGTGCCAGAGCAGATAGTGGAGCAGGGGTAAAAAGACAGGTTAGTTCAAGCAAAATCACAAATGGAAGGGTAGAGTGCGGTGGAAATAATCTTTTGAGGTGTGTCTATTTCAATGCCAGGAGTATTGTGGGGAAGGCAGATGAGCTGAAGGCGTGGATAGACACATGGAAATATGACATTATAGCCATTAGTGAAACTTGGCTACAGGAGGGGCAGGACTGGCAGGTCAATGTTCCGGGGTTCCAATGTTTCAGGCGGGATAGAGGCAGAGGGATAAAAGGTGGGGGGGTGGCATTGTTGGTCAGGGAAAATGTTACAGCGGTACTCAGGCAGGATAGATTAGGGAGCTTGTCTACAGAGGCCCTATGGGTGGAGCTGAGAAACAAGAACGGTATGACCACATTAATGGGGTTGTATTATAGACCACCCAATAGTCAGCGAGAATTGAAGGAGCAAATCAGCGGAGAGATAGCTGACAACTGCAAGAAACACAAAGTTGTGATAGTAGGGGATTTTAATTTTCCACATATAGATTGGGACTCGCATACTGTTAAAGGTTTAGACGGGGTAGAGTTTGTAAAATGTGTTCAGGAGAATTTTCTACATCAGTATATAGAGGTGCCAACTAGAGAGGATGCGATATTGGATCTCCTATTGGGAAATGAGTTAGGGCAGGTGATGGATGTGAGTGTGAGGGAACACTTTGGATCCAGTGATCATAATGCCATTAGTTTCAACCTGATCGTGGATAAGGATAGATCTGGTCCTCGGGTTGAAGTTCTGAACTGGAAAAAGGCCAAATTTGATGAAATGAGAAGGGATCTGGGAAGTGTGGATTGGCACAGGCTGTTCTCTGGTAAGGATGTAAATGGAAAGTGGGAGGCCTTCAAAGGAGAAATTTTGAGAGTGCAGAGTTTGTATGTTCCTGTCAGGATTAAAGGCAAAGTAAATCGGAATAAGGAACCTTGGTTCTCGAGGGAGATTGTAACACTGATTAAGAGGAAGAGAGAGTTGTATGAAATGTACAGGCAGCAAGGAACAGATCAGATGCTCGAGGAGTATAAAAAGTGCAAGAAGCTACTTAAGAGGGAAATCAGGAGGGCTAAAAGAAGACATGAGGTTGCTTTGGCAGACAGAGTGAAGGAAAATCCAAAGAGCTTCTATAGGTATGCTAGGAGCAAAAGGATAGTGAGAGATAAAATTGGTCCTCTTGAAGACCAGAGTGGTAGACTGTGTATGGAACCAAAAGAGATGGGGGAGATACTAAATGGTTTTTTTGCATCCGTATTTACTGAGGAAACAGGCATGGAGTCTACGGAAATAGGGCAAACTGGTAGGGAGGTCATGGAACCTTTACAGATTAAAGGGGAGGAGGTGCTCACTGTCTTGAGGCAAATCAGAGCGGATAAATCCCCAGGACCGGACAGGGTATTCCCACGGACCTTGAGCGAAGTTAGTGTTGAACTTGCAGGGGCCCTGGCAAACATATTTAAAATGTCAGTATTCACAGGGGAGGTGCCGGATGATTGGAGGGTGGCTCATGTTGTTCCGTTGTTTAAAAAAGGTTCCAAAAGAAATCCGGGAAATTATAGGCCAGTAGGTTTGACATCGGTGGTGGGCAAGTTATTGGAAGGTGTGATAAGGGATAGGATCTACAAATATTTGGGTAGACAGGGACTTATCAGGGAGAGTCAACATGGCTTTGTGCGTGGTAGGTCATGTTTGACCAATCTATTAGAGTTTTTCGAGGAGGTTACCAGGAAAGTGGATGAAGGGAAGGCGGTGGATGTTGTCTACCTGGATTTCAGCAAGGCCTTTGACAAGGTCCCTCATGGGAGGTTAGTTAGGAAGGTTCAGTCGCTAGGTATACATGGGGAGGTAGTAAATTGGATTAGACACTGGCTCAATGGAAGAAGCCAGAGAGTGGTTGTGGAGGATTGCTTCTCTGAGTGGAGGCCTGTGACTAGTGGTGTGCCGCTGGGATCGGTGTTGGGTCCATTGTTGTTTGTCATCTATATCAATGATCTGGATGATAATGTGGTAAATTGGATCAGCAAGTTTGCTGATGATACAAAGATTGGAGGTGTAGTGGACAGTGAGGAAGGTTTTCAAAGCTTGCAGAGGGATTTGGACCAACTAGAAAAATGGGCTGAAAAATGGCAAATGGAATTTAACGCAGACAAGTGAGAGATATTGCACTTTGGAAAGACAAACCAAAGTAGAACGTACAGGGTAAATGGTAGGACTCTGAAGAGTGCAGTTGAACAGAGGGATCTGGGAATACAGGTACAGAATTCCCTAAAAGTGACGTCACAGGTGGATAGGGTCGTAAAGAGTGCCTTTGGTACATTGGCCTTTATAAATCGGAGTATCGAGTATAAAAGTTGGAGTGTTATGGTAAGGTTATATAAGGCATTCGTGAGGCCGAATTTGGAGTATTGTGTACAGTTTTGGTCACCTAGTTACAGGAAGGATGTAAATAAGGTTGAAAGAGTGCAGAGAAGGTTCACAAGGATGTTGCCGGGACTTGAGAAGCTGAGTTACAGAGAGAGATTGAATAGGTTGGGACTTTATTCCCTGGAGCGTAGAAGATTGAGGGGAGATTTGATAGAGGTGTATAAGATTTTGATGGGTATAGATAGAGTGAATGCAAGCAGGCTTTTTCCGCTGAGGCTAGGGGAGAAAAAAACCAGAGGGCATGGGCCAAGGGTGAAAGGAGAAAAGTTTAAAGGGAATATTAGTGGGGGCTTCTTCACGCAGAGAGTGGTGGGAGTGTGGAATGAGCTGCCGGATAAAGTGGTAAATGCTTTTAACATTTAAGAAAAACTTGGACGGGTTCATGGATGAGAGGGGTGTGGAGGGATATGGTCCAAGTGCAGGTCAGTGGGACTAGGCAAAAAATGGTTCGGCACAGACAAGAAGGGCCAAAGGGCCTGTTTCTGAGCTGTAATTTTCTATGGTTCTATGGACAAGGAGGGAGGCAAGAGAGGGGGTGGAGTGGCACTGCTCATCAGGAATAGTGTCACAGCTGTAGAGAAGGTGTATGCTGTGGAGGGATTGTCTACAGAGTCTCTGTGGGTGGAAGTTCAGAGCGCGAAAGGGCCGGTCACTTTGCTGGGAGTTTTCTATAGGCCGCCCAATAGTAACAGGGAGGTGGAGGAGCAGATAGGGAAACAGATCCTGGAGAGATGCAGTAATAGCAGAGTTGTTGTGATGGGAGACTTTAATTTCCCAAACATAGATTGGAATATCCCTAGGGTAAGGGGGTTGGATGGGGAAGAGTTCGTTAGGTGTGTTCAGGAGGGTTTCCTGACACAGCATGTGGACAAGCCTACAAGAGAGGCTGTACTTGATCTGATACTGACCAATGAACCTGGACAGGTGTCAGATCTCTCAGTGGGAGAGCATCTTGGGGATAGCGATCATAACTCTATCTCCTTTAGGCTTGCATTGGAAAAAGAGAGGATCAGGCAAGCTAGGAAAGTGTTTATATGGAGTAAGGGGAAATATGAAGACATTAGACAGCAAATTAGAGGAGTAAATTGGAAGGAGGTATTCTCGGGGAAATGTACTGAAGAGAGGTGGCAGTTTTTCAAGGAATGTCTGTCTAGAGTTCTACAGGACAACGTTCCGAGCAGACAGGGAGGTGTTGGTCGGTTAAAGGAACCGTGGTGCACGAAAGCTGTGCGGGACCTAGTCGAGAAGAAAAGGAAAGCGTACAAAAGGCTCAGAGAGCTTGGCGAAGATAGGGATTTAGAAGAGTATACGGCTTGTAGGAAGGGACTAAAGAAGGAAATTAGGAGAGCCAGAAGGGGTCAGGAGAAGGCCCTGGCAGGTAGGATTAAGGAGAACCCTAAGGCGTTCTATAAATATGTGAAGAGTAAAAGGATGAGACGTGAAGGAATAGGGCCTATAAAAGGTGAAGGCGGGAAAGTCTGTACGGAACCAGTAGAAATGGCAGAGGTGCTCAATGAGTATTTTGCCTCGGTTTTCACAGAGGAGAAAGACGTGGGTGGATGTACTGCGGGTGTGCGGTGGACTGAAAGGATTGAGTATGTGGACTTTAACAAAGAGGTTGTGCTGGAATCTTTGAATGGCATCAAGATAGATAAGTTGCCGGGTCCGGATGGGATGTACCCCAGGCGAGGGAAGAGATTGCAGAACCTCTGACGATGATCTTTGCATCGTCGATGGAGACGGGAGAGGTGCCGGAGGATTGCGGATGTGGTTCCTATTTTCAAGAAGGGGAATAGGGATAGCCCAGGTAATTATCGACCGGTGAGTCTAACCTCAGTGGTTGGTAAACTGATGGAGAAGATCCTGAGGGACAGGATATATGAGCATTTAGAGAGGTTTAGTATGCTCAAGAATACTCAGCATGGCTTTGCCAAGGGCAGATCGTGCCTTACGAGCCTGGTGGAGTTCTTCGAAAATGTGACTAAACACATTGACGAAGGGAAGGCGGTAGATGTGGTTTATATGGTTTTTAGCAAGGCGTTCGATAAGGTCCCCCATGCAAGGCTTCTGGAAAAAGTGAGAGGGTATGGGATCCAAGGGGCTGCTGCCCTGTGGATCCAGAACTGGCTTGCCCAAAAGGAGGCAGAGAGTGGGTATAGATGGGTATTTTTCTAAATGGAGGTCGGTCACCAGTGGTGTGCCTCAGGGATCTGTTCTGGGACCCTTGCTGTTTGTCATTTTCATAAATGACTTGGATGAGGAAGCAGAGGGATGGGTTGGTAAGTTTGCCGACGACACGAAGGTTGGTGGGGTTGTGGATAGTCTGGAGGGATGTCAGAAGTTACAGAGGGACATAGATAGGATGCAAGACTGGGCGGAGAAGTGGCAGATGGACTTCAACCCAGATAAATGCGTCGTGGTCCATTTTGGTAGGTCAAATGGGATGAAGGAGTACAATATAAAGGGAAAGACTCTTAGTACTGTAGAGGATCAGAAGGACCTTGGGGTCCGGGTCCATAGGACTCTGAAATCGGCCCCGCAGGTGGAGGAGGTGGTTAAGAAGGCATATGGTGTGCTGGCCTTTATCAATCAAGGGATTGAGTTTAGGAGTCCGGGGATAATGATGCAGCTATATAAGACCCTCGTCAGACCCCACTTGGAGTACTGTGCTCAGTTCTGGTCGCCTCACTATAGGAAGGATGTGGAAAAGATTGAAAGGGTGCAGAGGAGATTTACAAGGATGTTGCCTGGATTGAGTGGCATGCCTTATGAGGATAGGCTGAGGGAGCTCGGTCTTTTCTCCTTGGAGAGACGAAGGATGAGAGGAGACCTAATAGAGGTGTATAAGATGTTGAGAGGCATAGATCGGGTGGACTCTGAGGCTTTTTCCCAGGGTGGAAATGTCTGCTACGAGAGGACACAGGTTTAAGGTGCTGGGGGGTAGGTACAGGGGGGATGTTAGGGGCAAGTATTTCACACAGAGGGTGGTGGGCGAGTGGAATCGGCTACCGTCAGTGGTGGTGGAGGCGAACTCAATAGGGTCTTTTAAGAGTACATGGAGCTTAATCGGATGGAGGGTTATAGGTAGGTCTAGAAGGTAGGGATGCGTTCGGCACAACTTGTGGGCCGAAGGACCTGTTTGTGCTGTAGTTTTTCTATGTTTCTATATTGAGCACCGAATACATTAGAACAAAGAACAGTACAGCACAGGAAACAGGCCCTTCGGCCCTCCAAGCCTGTGCCGCTCATTGGTCCAACTAGACCATTCATTTGTATCCCTCCATTCCCAGACTGCTCATGTGACTATCCAGGTAAGTCTTAAACGATGCCAGTGTGTCTGACTCCACCACCCTACTTGGCAGCGCATTCCAGGCCCCCACCACTCTCTGTGTAAAAAACGTCCCTCTGATATCTGAGTTATACCTCGCCCTTCTCACCTTGAGCCCGTGACCCCTCGTGATCGTCACCTCCGACCTGGGAAAAAGCTTCCCACTGTTCACCCTATCTATACCCTTGATAATTTTGTACACCTCTATTAGGTCTCCCCTCATTCTCCGTCTTTCCAGGGAGAACAAGCCCAGTTTACCCAATCTCTCCTCATAGCTAAGACCCTCCATACCAGGCAACATCCTGGTAAACCTTCTCTGCACTCTCTCTGAAGCCTCCACGTCCTTCTGGTAGTGCGGCGACCAGAACTGGATGCAGTATTCCAAATGTGGCCTAACCAGCGTTCTATACAGCTGCATCATCAGACTCCAGATTTTATACTCTATACCCCGTTCTATAAAGGCAAGCATACCATATGCCTTCTTCACCACCTTCTCCACCTGTGCTGCCACCTTCAAGGATTTGTGGACTTGCACACCTAGGTCCCTCTGTTGATGGCTCTTGATGGCTCTGCCATTTATTGTATAACTCCCCCCTACATTAGTTCTTCCAAAATGCATCACTTCACATTTATCTGGATTAAATTCCATCTGCCATTTCTCCGCCCAATTTTCCAGCCTATCTATATCCTGCTGTATTGCCCGACAATTACACTGGGGCCTGAATTTACCCAACACATCACCAGAGTGTGGTGACCAGGGGATTTTCACAGTAACTTCATTGCAGTGTTAATCATCAACTTCACGAGCACCTAATAGTGATCTCTACCAGAAGTTCAAGCTTATTTACTAATGTCACAAATAGGCTTCCAATAACACTGCAATGAAAATCCCCTCGTCACCACACTCTGGCGCCTGTTCAGGTACAATGAGGGAGAATTTAGCATGGCCAATGCATCTAACCAGCACGTTTATCAGACTGTGGGAGCAAAGCAGAGAACCTGGAGGAAACCCACGCAGACACAGGGAAAACGTGCAGACTCCGCACAGTCACCCAAGCTGGGAATCGAACCCGGGTCCCTGACGCTGTGCCGCCCTGACCCCGACCCGCTTCCCCTCCCCTGCCCTCCGCCCAGATCACCCCCTGCCCCGGATGGACACTGACCCCCTCCCTCTCCACCGGGACGGGCACTTACAACACCCCTCCTCCGGGACGGGCACTGACCCCCCCTCCCCCCCACTCCCGGGACGGGCTTTGAACACCCCCCCCCCCCTCCTCCCTGGGAGGGCACTGGACCCCACCCCCGGGACAGGCACTAGAACCCCCTCGCCCCCCTCAGTACAGGCACTGACCCCCCTCCTCCCTGGGAGGGCACTGGACCCCAGCCCCTCCTGGTTCCTCTCACAGTCCATGATGTGTGGGTTGGGTGCACTGGCCCATCGGCCCCTCAGTGTCAGGGGATTAGTAGGGTTAAGAGGTGGGGTTATGGGGATAGGGCCTGGCTGGGATTGTGGTCAGTACAGACTCGATGGGCCAAATGGCCTCCTTCTGCTCTGTCGGGTTTCTGTGACTGTCGGTGACTCCTCACACCTGGTTCATGCCGGCGTTGACCAGCAGCAGGCTGGGGTCGGCCCGGGGCCGGACCGGGCTGGAGCGGACCAGCCGGTGCCGCTCGCGCTCTCGGAAGAAGCGCAGGAAAGCCTGTCTCGCGCCGCTGGCCGTTGGCGCCGAGTCCGCGCGCCTGCTCCAGCCGCACAGGGAGCGCAGCGCGAGCCGCGCAGCCTCCATCCGCCTGCCCGCCGCCATCTTTCATCCTGGCACAGCCCACCGACAAGGAGGGCATGCAAGAGGTGCCCTCTGAATGAAACTCTGCCTGCCTCCAGGTCCTCCACCTCTACCCCCACCCCTCCTTGTGCGGATGAGCGATGATAACACGCAGCAAACTTCTGCAGAGAAAATGCTGGAGCACCTTCAGATTAACAGGATAACCTGAGCAGCAATGACCATTGAGATTATTTATCAGTGTCACAAGGAGGCAGTGAAGTTACTGTGAAAATCCCCTGGTCGCCACACTCCCGCGCCTGTTCGGGTACACTGAGGGAGAATTTAGCATGGCCAATTCACCTAACCAGCCCATTGTATTATTTCAATAAACATTAAAAATTAGATAGCTCTTTCAGTGATTTTTGTAGTAAGATATATTGATTTGATCTAAAGTCATCGAGGTTTACAGCATGGAAACAGGCCCTTCGGCCCAACTTGTCCATGCCACCCTTATTTTAACCTCTAAGCGAGTCCCAATTGGCCGCATTTGGCCCATATAACTCTATACCCATCTTACCCATGTAACTATCTAAATGCTTTTTAAAAGACAAAATTGTACTGCCTCTACTACTACCTCTGGCAGCTTGTTCCAGACACTCAACACCCTCTGTGTGAAAAAATTGCCCCTCTGGACCCTTAAACCTTTGCCCTCTAGTTTTAGACTCCCCTACCTTTGGGAAAAGATATTGACTATCTAGCTGATCTATGCCCTTCATTATTTTATAGACCTCTATAAGATCACCCCTCAGCCTCCTACGCTCCAGAGAAAAAAGTCCCTGTCTATCCAGCCTCTGCTTATAACTCAAACCATCAAGTCCCGGTCGCATCCTAGTAAATCTTTTCTGCAATCCTTCTAGTTTAATAATATCCTTTCTATAATAGTCCAAAGATGTGCAGGTTAGGTTGATTGGCCATGCTAAATTGCCCCTTAGTGTCAGAGGGACTAGCTAGGGTAAATGAATGGGGTTATGGAGATAGGACCTGGGCGGGATTGTAGTTGGTGCATACTCGATGGGCCAAATGGCCTCCTTCTGCACTGTAGGATTCTATGATTCTATGAATAGGGTGACCAGAACTGCACACAGTATTCCAAGTGTAGCCTTACCAATGTCTTCTACAACTTTAACAAGACGTTCCTATTCCTGTATTCAATATTCTGACCAATGAAACCAAGCATGCCGAATGCCTTCTTCACCACTCTGTCCACCTGTGACTCCACTTTCAAGGAGCTATGAACATGTACCCCTAGATCTCTTTGTTCTGTAACTCTCCCCAACACCCTACCATTAACTAGGCAAACCTGCCCTGGTTCAATCGACCAAAATGCATCTCCTCACATTTATCTAAATTAAACTCCATCTGCCATTCGTCAGCCCACTGGCCCAATTGATCAAGATCCTGCTGCAATTGGAGATAACCTTCCTCACTGTCCACCATGCCACCAATCTTGGTGTCATCTGCAAACTTACTAACCATGCCCCCTATATTCTCATCCAAATCATTAATATAAATGACAAATAACAGTGGACCCAGCACTGATCCCTGAGGCACACCGTTGGTCACAGGTCTCCAGTTTGAAAAACAACGCTCTACAACTACCCTCAATCTTCTGTTATCAAGCCAATTTTGTATCCATTTGGCTACTTCACCCTGGATCCCGTGAGATTTAACCTTATGCAATAACCTACCATGCGGTACCTTGTCAAAGGCCTTGCTAAAGTCCATGTAGACAACATCAACTGCACTGCCCTCATCTACCTTCTTGGTTACCCCTTCAAAAAACTCAATCAAATTTGATTTATTATTGTTGAATGTATTAATATGCAGTGAAAAGTATTGTTTCTTGCAGACAAAGCATACTGTTCATAGAGAAGGAAAGAAGAGAGTGCAGAATGTAGTGTTAGTCATAGCTAGGGTGTAGAGAAAGATCAACTTAGTGTGAGGTAGATCCACTCAAAAGTCTGATGGCAGCAGGGTAGAAGCTGTTCTTTAGTCAGTTGGTACGTGACCTCAGATTTTTCTATTTTTTTCCCGATGGAAGAAGGTTGAAGACAGAATGTCCGGGGTCCTTAATTATGCTGGCTGCTTTGCCGAGGCAGCGGGAAGTGCAGACAGATTCAATGGATGGGAGGCTGGTTTGTGTGATGGATTGGGCTACATTTATGACCTTTTGTAGTTCCTTACGGTCTTGGGCAGAGCAGGAGCCATACCAAGCTGTGATACAACCAGAAAGAATGATTTCTATGGTGCATCTGTAAAAGTTGGTGAGAGTCGTAGCGGACATGCCAAATTTCTGATAAAGTAGAGGCGCTGATGAGCTTTCTTAACTAGAGTGTAGTTCAAAAAGTCTCATGAAGAAGATGAGTTTTGGATAGTTTAGAACCATAGAACCATAGAAAATTACAGCTCAGAAACAGGCCCTTTGGCCCTTCTTGTCTGTGCCGAACCATTTTTTGCCTAGTCCCACTGACCTGCACTTGGACCATATCCCTCCACACCCCTCTCATCCATGAACCCGTCCAAGTTTTTCTTAAATGTTAATTTACCACTTTATCCGGCAGCTCATTCCACACTCCCACCACTCTCTGCGTGAAGAAGCCCCCACTAATATTCCCTTTAAACTTTTCTCCTTTCACCCTCAGCCCATGCCCTCTGGTTTTTTTCTCCCCTAGCCTCAGCGGAAAAAGCCTGCTTGCATTCACTCTATCTATACCCATCAAAATCTTATACACCTCCATCAAATCTCCCCTCAATCTTCTACGCTCCAGGGAATAAAGTCCCAACCTATTCAATCTCTCTCTGTAACTCAGCTTCTCAAGTCCCGGTAACATCCTTGTGAACCTTCTCTGCACTCTTTCAACCTTATTTACATCCTTCCTGTAACTAGGTGACCAAAACTGTACACAATACTCCAAATTCGGCCTCACCAATGCCTTATATAACCTTACCATAACACACCAACTTTTATACTCGATACTCCGATTTATAAAGGCCAATGTACCAAAGGCACTCTTTACGACCCTATCCACCTGTGACGTCACTTTTAGGGAATTCTGTACCTGTATTCACAGATCCCTCTGTTCAACTGCACTCTTCAGAGTCCTACCATTTACCCTGTACATTCTACTTTGGTTTGTCCTTCCAATGTGCAATATCTCACACTTGTCTGCGTTAAATTCCATTTGCCATTTTTCAGCCCATTTTTCTAGTTGGTCCAAATCCCTCTGCAAGCTTTGAAAACCTTGCTCACTGTCCACTACACCTCCAATCTTTGTATCATCAGCAAACTTGCTGATCCAATTTACCACATTATCATCCAGATCATTGATATAGATGACAAACAACAATGGACCCAACACCGATCCCTGCGGCACACCACTAGTCATGATGTGGAGATGCCGGCGTTGGACTGGGGTAAACACAGTAAGAAGTTTAACAACACCAGGTTAAAGTCCAACAGGTTTATTTGGTAGCAAAAGCCACACCTTTTGCTACCAAATAAACCTGTTGGACTTTAACCTGGTGTTGTTAAACTTCTTACTGTGCACACCACTAGTCACAGGCCTCCACTCAGAGAAGCAATCCTCCACAACCACTCTCTGGCTTCTTCCATTCAGCCAGTGTCTTATCTAATTTACTACCTCCCCATGTATACCTAGCGACTGAACCTTCCTAACTAACCTCCCATGAGGGACCTTGTCAAAGGCCTTGCTGAAATCCAGGTAGACAACATCCACCGCCTTCCCTTCATCCACTTTCCTGGTAACCTCCTCGAAAAACTCTAATAGATTGGTCAAACATGACCTACCACGCACAAAGCCATGTTGACTCTCCCTAATAAGTCCCTGTCTACCCAAATATTTGTAGATCCTATCCCTTATCACACCTTCCAATAACTTGCCCACCACCGACGTCATACTTACTGGCCTATAATTTCCCGGATTTCTTTGGGAACCTTTTTTAAACAACGGAACAACATGAGCCACCCTCCAATCATCCGACAGCTCCCCTGTAAATACTGACATTTTAAATATGTCTGCCAGGGCCCCTGCAAGTTCAACACTAGCTTCCCTCAAGGTCTGTGGGAATACCCTGTCTGGTCCTGGGGATTTATCCACTCTGATTTGCCTCAAGACAGCGAGCATCTCCTTCCCTTTAATCTGTAAAGGTTCCATGACCTCCTTACCAGTTTGCTCTATTTCCGTAGACTCCATGCCCGTTTCCTCAGTAAATACGGATGCAAAAAAACCATTTAGTATCTCCCCCATCTCTTTTGGTTCCATACACAGTCTACCACTCTGGTCTTCAAGAGGACCAATTTTATTCCTCACTATCATTTTGCTCCTAACATACCTATAGAAGCTCTTTGGATTTTCCTTCACTCTGTCTGCCAAAGCAACCTCATGTCTTCTTTTAGCCCTCCTGATTTCCCTCTTAAGTAGCTTCTTGCACTTTTTATACTCCTCGAGCATCTGATCTGTTCCTTGCTGCCTGTACATTTCATACAACTCTCTCTTCCTCTTAATCAGTGTTACAATCTCCCTCGAGAACCAAGGTCCCTTATTCCGATTTACTTTGCCTTTAATCCTGACAGGAACATACAAACTCTGCACTCTCAAAATTTCTCCTTTGAAGGCCTCCCACTTTCCATTTACATCCTTACCAGAGAACAGCCTGTGCCAATCCACACTTCCCAGATCCCTTCTCATTTCATCAAATTTGGCCCTTTACCAGTTCGGAACTTCAACCCGAGGACCAGATCTATCCTTATCCACGATCAGGTTGAAACTAATGGCATTATGATCACTGGATCCAAAGTGTTCCCTCACACTCACATCCATCACCTGCCCTAACTCTTTCCCAATAGGAGATCCAATATCGCATCCTCTCTTGTTTAACAGCAAATGGTTTTTTTAATTGACCTAACAACTCTATGCATAGACACAGTATAATGTCTAAGCTAGGAGCTGTCTGCCTGCTTGCCTTTGCAGAGATCTCTGTCCAAAACAACACTTTTTATTTGATCATGGGATGTGGTCATTCGTTGCTGCCTGGTCCAACATTTGTTGCCCATCCCTAGTTGCCCTGAACTATGCCAATCACATTGCCATGGCTCTGGAGTCCCGGGTAAGGGCAGCAGATTTCCTTTTCTAAAGGGCATTAGTGAATCAGATATTTTATAACAATTGTCAATGGTTCCTTGGTCATCCATTGGTCTTTTAATTTCAGATTCTTTTTATTGGATTCAAATATCACCATCTACCATGGTGGGATTGGAACCCTGGTCCCTAGAGCATTACCCATCCAGTGACTTGAGTGGCTGGTTGGGCCATTTCAGGCAGCATTTAAGAGTTACATGTCGGCCAAAACATGTAGGTAAGGACATTAGTGAACCAGATTGGTTTACACAACAATTGACAATGGTTCCATGGTCATCATTAGATTCAAAGTTCACAATCTGCCATTGTGCGTTTTGAACTCGAATTCCCAGAGTCTGGATCTCTGGATCACTTGTCCAGGGACAATACCACAACACCACTGCCTCCCTGCTTTTAAGCAACCTGAATCGTAGAGCATGATCCCGAGGAAAATCCTGGAACCCCTTGCAATAAAGACTGAACTGCCAAAATGGATTTGGCCTTGATTGTGCTGGGAATTAATTATGGGTTCTGTTTGAAAACTGTTCATTAGTTTTGTCTAGGTTTGTAGTTCCATGTGTGGGTAAACTACTTACAATCAGGAGGACCTGTTGGAAATGAGCCAGGAGGCCCAGGTCCCCAAAAATACATTTTGGAAAATTGTCTGTTTCTGCGCCAAATAATCTATATAACAAAACAGAAATGGTGAAAATACTCAGCAGCACTGTGAAGGGACAAACAGTCTCATTGATGTTTCAAGTCGATGATAGTTAGACAGAACTGGCTGATTTTATTTGTATAGCTTTTCGAGTCCATCAGATTCCTTGATTATGAAGCCCGGAACCTTTGTTGCACTCCTGTGGGTGCCCCGTTTATGTTGCACAGCGAGCAGGGCGGAAGTGGGTCCAGGTCCCGGGGGCGGAAGCGCATGATGTGTTACATAAATCTTCGTCCGGCAGGTGTTACAGGGGTCCTCTTCCCCCGGGCTGCAGGCGGAAGTGAAGATGGAGGCGTTGGTTTTCATCTTGTCGTTGGTCGATTGCTGCACTCTGATTTTCATGGCGGTTTATTTCGTATCCTTTCCATCTGGAAGTAAAGATTGAAAACTTAGGAGCGGTTTCATAAATGGATGGTGGGCAGAAACTGAGGGAGGGGAAAGGGAAATAGGAGAGAGTAAGGCTGGAGGGAAGTTGGGTTGTTGGAGAGTGGGAAGTTGGAAAGAGAAGGGAGAGGAGAGAGGGGAGGGGAGAGGTGGGGGGAGAGGAGGGGGGAGAGGTGGGGGGAGAGGAGGGGGGAGAGGAGGCAATGGCTTCTATTATAGAAACAGAAGATAGGAGGAGGCCATTTGGCCCTTCGAGCCTGCTCCCGCCATTCATCATCATCATGGCTGATCATCCAACTCAATAGCCTAATCCTGCTTTTTCCCCATAACCTTTGATCCCATTCGCCCCCAAGTGCTACATCCAGCCGCCTCTCGAATGCATTCAGTGTTTTGGCATCAACTACTTCCTGTGGTAATGAATTCCACAGGCCCACCATTCTTTGGGTGAAGAAATGTCTCCTCATCTCCATCCTAAGTGGGCGGCACGGTAGCACAGTGGTTAGCACTGCTGCTTCACAGCTCCAGGGATCTGGGTTCGAATCCCGGCTTGGGTCACTGTCTGTGTGGAGTTTGCACATTCTCCTCTTGTCTGTGTGGGTTTCCTCCAGGTGCTCCGGTTTCCTCCCACAGTCCAAAGATGTGCGGGTTAGGTTGATTGGAGATGCTAAAATTGCCCCTTAGTGTCCTGGGATGCGTAGGTTAGAGGGATTAGTGGGTAAATATGTAGGGATATGGGGGTAGGGCCTGGGTGGGATTGTGGTCGGTGCAGACACGATGGGCTGAATGGCCTCTTTCTGTGCTCGAGGGTTTCTAAGATTCTAAATGGTCTATCCTGAATCCTCAGACTGTGACCCCTGGTTCTGGACTCCCCCCACCATCGAGAAGATCCACTCTGCATCTACCCTGTCTAGTCCTGTTAGAATTTTATAAGTCTCAGAGATCCCCATCCTCGCTAGACTATTATCGCTAGACTATTAATCCAGAGACTCAGCTAATGTTCTGGGGAACCAGGTGCGAATCCCGCCACGGCAGATGCAGGAATTTGAATTCAATAAAAAAACATTGAAATTAAGGAGGGGCATGGTGGCACAGTGATTAGCACTGTTGCCTCACAGCGCCAGGGACCCGGCTTCAATTCCAGTCTCGGATCACTGTGTGGAGTTTGCACATTCTCCCCGTGTCTGCATGGGTTTCCTCCAGGTGTGCTCCGGTTTCCTCCCACAGTCCAAAGATGTGTAGGTTAGGTTGATTGGCCACGCTAAATTGACCCTAGTGTCAGGGGATTAGCAGAGTAAATATATGGGGTTACAGGGATGTGTGGAATTGTGGTTGGTACAGACTTGATGGGCCGAATGGCCTCCTTCTGCGCTGTAGGGATTCTAAGAATCTAGTCGTGACCATGAAACCATTGTTGATTGTTGGGAAAACCCATCTGGTTCACTAATGTCCCTTTAGAGAAGGAATCTGGCATCTTTACCTGGTCTGGCCTACATGTGACTCCAGAGAC
This sequence comes from Mustelus asterias, assembly GCF_964213995.1. Taxonomy (NCBI): domain Eukaryota; kingdom Metazoa; phylum Chordata; class Chondrichthyes; order Carcharhiniformes; family Triakidae; genus Mustelus; species Mustelus asterias. The sequence continues at coordinate 4,112,634 of NC_135805.1, read as the reverse complement.
ACAGCAACGTGGTTGACTCTCAACTGCCTTCTGAACGAGGGCAACTAGGGACAGGCAATTAATGCTGGCCAGCCAGCGACGCCCATGTCCCATGAATGAATAAAAATAGTGGGCGAGGGGAGGGAAGGATGATTTGATTTTTTTGAATTGATTTATTATTGTCACATGTATTAACATACAGTGAAAAGTATTGTTTCTTGCATGTTATACAGACAAAGCATACCGTTCATAGAGAAGGAAACAGGAGAGTGCAGAATGTAGTGTTACAGTCATAGCTAGGGTGAAGTGATAGATCAACTTAATGCAAGATAAGTCCATTCAAAAGTCTGACAGCAGCAGGGAGGAAGCTGTTCTTGAATTGGTTGGTATGTGACCTCAGACTTTTGTATCCTTTTCCCGACGGAAGAAGGTGGAAGAGAGAATGTCCGGGGTGCGTGGAGTCTTTAATTTTGCTGGCTGCTTTGCCGAGGCAGTGGGAAGTGCAGACAGAGTCAATGGATGGGAGGCTGGTTTGCGTGATGGATTGGGCTACATTCATGACTTTTAGTAGTTTCTTGTGGTCTTGGGCAGAGCAGGAGCCATACCAAGCTGTGATACAACCAGAAAGAATGCTTTCTATGGTGCATCTGTAAAAGTTGGGGTGAGAGTCGTGGCTGACATGCCAAATTTCCTCAGTCTTCTGAGAAAGTAGAGGCGTTGATGGGCTTTCTTAATTACAGTTTTGGCATGAGGGGACCAGGACAGATTGTTGGTGATCTAGACATCTAAAATCTTGAAGGTCTCGACCATTTCTACTTCGTCCCTGTTGATGTAGACAGGGGCATGTTCTCCTTTACGCTTCCTGAAGTCGATGACAATCTCCTCCATTTTGTTGACATTGAGGGAGAGATTATTGTTGCCGCACCAGTTCACCAGATTCTCTATCTCATTCCTGTACTCTGTCTCGTCATTGTTTGAGGGATTAGGAGGGAGGGGATAGTGCTGGTTGGAGTGAGCAGCGGGGGTGGGAGAGGAGGGTATGTGGGGGTAGGAGGGAGGAGTGTGAGCGGAAGGTGGGTAACGGAGGGTATATGGAGTGGGTTGGGAGGCATGGAGGGGAGAGCGTAGGGGTGGAGCAATAGGGTAGGGAGGGAAGTGCAAGGGGGATTGGAGTGGAAGGGGTAAGAGGGTGGGGGCTATAAGGGCCAGAGGGGAGTAAGATTGGGAGAGACAGTAATGGGAGTGGACAGATAGGGTAGTGCGAGGGAATGGAGTTGGTGAGGGTAGGTGTGAGGAAAGGGGCAAGGAGGGATGGAACAGTTAAAAGACAGTGAAGGAGGTGAAGGGGACAAAGTATGGGGGGAGGGGATAATTGGGAGAGGAGCGAGTGTGTTTGGGGGGGAGGGGGCGGCAGCTGTGCACAATATATTTCAGTGATCTGAGTGTGGGAACCAAATGTAATATTTCCATGTTTGCTGATGACACAAAATGAGGAGGGAATGTGAGGAGGATGCAAAGAGGCTTCAAAGGCATTTGGGCAAGAACATGGCGGAGGAATATAATGTGGAAAATGTGAAGTTATCCACTTTGGTTTGGAGACAGAAATGTGGAATATTTGTGAAACGGGGAGATTTTGGGGAGTGTTGATGTCCAAAGGGACTTGGGTGCCTTTGTTCACAAGTCCCTGATAACCAGCAGGTGCAGCAAGCAATGAGGATGATGGCTCTTATTGCAAGAGAATTTGTCTACAGGAGTAAAGATGTCTTGCTGCAATTGTTTCGAGCCTTCGTGAGAGTCTTGGAATATTGTGCACAGTCTTTGGTCTCCTTATGAGCACTTGAAATGCTGTAGCATACAAGGCTAAAAACTGGGATTAGAACAGATAGGCACTTGATGGCTGGCCCAGACACAGTGGGCCGAAGGGCCTCTTTCTCTGCTATAAAACTCTGACACTTATCTAAGGAAGAATAGACTTGCATAGAGGGAGTGTAGTGCACCAGACTGATTTCTGGGATAGTGGGATTGTTTTCTGATGAGAGATTAAGGAGACTGGGCCTGTAAGAACATAAGAAATAGGAGCAGGAGTAGGCCATCTAGCCCCTCGAGTCTGCCCCGCCATTCAATAAGATCATGGCTGATCTGAAGTGGATCAGTTCCACTTACCCGCCTGATCCCTATAACCCCTAATTCCCTTAATGATCAGGAATCCATCTATCCGTGATTTAAACATATTCAACAAGGTAGCCTCCACCACTTCAGTGGGCAGAGAATTCCAGAGATTCACCACCCTCTGAGAGAAGAAGTTCCTCCTCAACTCTGTCCTAAACTGACCCCCTTTATTTTGAGGCTGTGCCCTCGAGTTCTAGTTTCCTTTCTAAGTGGAAAGAATCTCTCCATCTCTACCCTATCCAGCCCCTTCATTACTTCTAAATTCCAACGAATACAAACCCAATCTGCTCAGTCTCTCCTCATAGTCCACACCCTTCATCTCTGGTATCAACCTGGTGAACCTTCTCTGCACTCCCTCCAAGGCCAATATATCCTTCCGCAAATAAGGGGACCAATACTGCACACAGTATTCCAGCTGCGGCCTCACCAATGCCCTGTACAGATGCAGCAAGACATCTCTGCTTTTATATTCTATCCCCCTTGCGATATAGGCCATCATCCCATTTGCCTTCTTGATCACCTGTTGCACCTGCAGACTGGGTTTTTGCGTCTCATGCACAAGGACCCCCAGGTCCCTCTGCACAGCAGCATGTTGTAATTTCTTTCCATTTAGATAATAATCCAATTTGCTATTATTTCTTCCAAAGTGAATAACCTCACTCTCAGGTGTTTAGAATGAGAGGTGATCTCATTGAAGCATAGAAAATTCTTACAGAGCTTGACAGGGTTGATAGATACAGGAAGGATGTTTCCCTTGGCTGGGGGTGGTCGAGCAGTGAGGTCACTGTCTCGGAATGAGGGGCAGGCGATTTCGGATTGGATCCTGGAGGAGCTTCTTCAGTCAGGGGGGGAGGAATGTTTGGAATTCTCTACCCCAGAGGCTGTTGAGGCTCAGTCATTGAATATGTTGAAGACTGAGATTGATAGATATCTATATTTCCATCCTGAGACCGTGCCCCTGTGTTTAGATTCCACAACCAGCGAAAACAATCTCTCAGCATCCACCCTTTGATTTGATTTATTATTGTCACATGTATTAGTATACAGTGAAAAGTATTGTTTCTTGCGTGCTATATAGACAAAGCATACCGTTCATAGAGAATTATGCCACTCGCCTGATGAAGGATCAGCGCTCCGAAAGCATATGATTCCAAATAAACCTGTTGGACTTTAACCTGGTGTGGTGAGACTTCTTACTGTTCATAGATAAGGAAAGGAGAGAGTGCAGAATGTAGTGTTACGGTCATTGTAAGGGTGCAGATCAACTTAGTGCGAGGTAGCTCCATTCAAAAGTCTGACGACAGCAGGAAAGAAGCTGTTCTTGGGTCGGTTGGTACGTGACCTCAGACTTTTGTATCTTTTTCCCGAAGGAAAAAGGTGAAAGAGAGAATGTCCGGGGTCCTTAATTATGCCGGCTGCCTTTCTGAGGCAGCGGGAAGTGTAGACAGTGTCAATGGATGGGAGGCTGGTTTGCGTGATGGATTGGGCTACATTCACGACTTGTAATAGTTTCTTGCGGTCTTGGGCAGAGCCGGAGCTGTGATACAAACTCCTTCAGAATCCTGTATGTTCAATGAGATCATCTCTCATTCTTCTGAACTCCAGAGAATATAAACTCAGTTTACTCAGCCTCTCATCCCAGGGTCCAACCCAGTGAATCTTCGCTGTACCGGCTCAGATACAGTGTGTCCATTGTTAAATGTGGAGACCAAAACTACACACTGCTTCAGGTACAGTCTCGCCAAAACCCTGTACAACTGGAGCAAGACTTGTTTGAGCTTGTACTCGAATCCTTGTGCAATAAAGGCCAACATCCCATTTATCTTCCTAATTGCTTGCTGTGTCTGTATTGTCTGCGTTCTCTGTACAGACACACCCAAATCTCTTTCAACAGCGACACTAACAAGTTTATCATCTTTGAAAACAATATTCTGCTTTTCTATTCTTCTGACCAAAGTGAATAATGCCACATTTCCCGATATTATAATCCGTCCGCCATACTGTTGCCCACTCCTTGAACCTGTTGATATCACCTTGCAGCCTCTGTGTCCTCCCCATACAGAGGATGGAAAGAAGGGGACAGCACAAAATAAACAGGATGGACAGAAAGAATGAAGGAAAACAAGGAAGAGAGAGTAAGAGGTTGTGAGTGATTTCCTTAACCTGTGTAAAGATTATCACCTTGTCAGATTTAGAATGTGATTATATAAATGCCCGAGCGTGTTGCTCCAAACTCAACAAGGTAATTCCTCCTGTATAAGATGGATGTATTGTGGGGAGGGATTGAAAACTTCTCCCCATCTGCTGTAAAACTAGCAGAACACAAGAACATGCAGAAGCTGCAAGAATATTTTGGTGTCTGGTTTTGTAACCAGCAGCCGAGAACAGGTTAATGTCTATCTGGCCACCTTTCTCCCATGGTGATGGGATAGGAATGCAGTACCCTCGCTGACACGATTCTTGTATAGAGAGCTGGTGGCAGCTTTCTCTGGTGCAGAGAGGCAGTGTCTCGTGTACAGAGACTTGTACTGTTCATAATGGCCCACAGAGACTCTCTGTTCATAATGGCCCGCTCTCATGTCTCGTGTACAAAGACTAGAACAAAGAACAGTACAGGAGAGGAAGCGGCCCTTCGGTCCACCAAGTCTGTGCCGACACAGATGCCTCTCTAATATTTTCTTAGTGGGTTGGGGGGGGGGGGCTGGGTCGGGGGGGGGGGGGGGGGCGCCTGGGTCGGGGGGGGGGGGGGGGGGGGGGCCTGGGTCGGGGGGGGGGGGGGGGGGGCTGGGTCGGGGGGGGGGGGGGGGGCTGGGTCGGGGGGGGGGGGGCGGGGTCGGTCGGGGGGGGCGGGGTCGGTGGGGGGGAGGGGGGGGTCAGTCGGTGGGGGGGCTGTGGATGTGGGGGGGGGGCGGTTGGGGGGGATGGTGGTCGGTGGGGGGGGGTCTGCGGGGGGGTCGGTGGGCGGGTCTGCGGGGGGGGGTCAGTGGGTCGGTCGGGGGGCGGGTCTGCGGGGGGGGTCGGTGGGCGGGTCTGCGGGGAGGGTCCGCGGGGGGTCAGTCTGCTGCGGAGATGATTGTGTTACTTTCCACTTCCTTTTTCAGTGGATCCTGCCTGAGCTTGTGGCTCTGGGATTGGTTACTGTGCTGATGCTGGTCTCCATGCATTGGTTCATATTCCTGCTCAATCTGCCAATAGCAGCTTGGAATATTTACAGGTTCGTCAATCTCTTCATTCATCTTCAGGGTCAGCGCGGAGGGAGCGCCCCGTCGCCGGGGGCGGTCAGCGCGGAGGGAGCGCCCCGTCGCCGGGGGCGGTCAGCGCGGAGGGAGCGCCCCGTCGCCGGGGGCGGTCGGCGCGGAGGGAGCGCCCCGTCGCCGGGGGCGGTCGGCGCGGAGGGAGCGCCCCGTCGCCGGGGGCGGTCGGCGCGGAGGGAGCGCCCCGTCGCCGGGGGCGGTCGGCGCGGAGGGAGCGCCCCGTCGCCGGGGGCGGTCAGCGCGGAGGGAGCGCCCCGTCGCCGGGGGCGGTCGGCGCGGAGGGAGCGCCCCGTCGCCGGGGGCGGTCGGCGCGGAGGGAGCGCCCCGTCGCCGGGGGCGGTCAGCGCGGAGGGAGCGCCCCGTCGCCGGGGGCGGTCAGCGCGGAGGGAGCGCCCCGTCGCCGGGGGCGGTCAGCGCGGAGGGAGCGCCCCGTCGCCGGGGGCGGTCAGCGCGGAGGGAGCGCCGCGTCGCCGGGGGCGGTCAGCGCGGAGGGAGCGCCCCGTCGCCGGGGGCGGTCAGCGTGGAGGGAGCGCCCCGTCGCCGGGGGCGGTCAGCGCGGAGGGAGCGCCCCGTCGCCGGGGGCGGTCAGCGCGGAGGGAGCGCCCCGTCGCCGGGGGCGGTCAGCGCGGAGGGAGCGCCCCGTCGCCGGGGGCGGTCAGCGCGGAGGGAGCGCCCCGTCGCCGGGGGCGGTCAGCGCGGAGGGAGCGCCCCGTCGCCGGGGGCGGTCAGCGCGGAGGGAGCGCCGGGGGCGGTCGGCGCGGAGGGAGCGCCGGGGGCGGTCGGCGCGGAGGGGTCGCCGGGGGCGGTCGGCGCGGAGGGAGCGCCGGGGGCGGTCGGCGCGGAGGGAGCGCCGGGGGCGGTCGGCGCGGAGGGGTCGCCGGGGGCGGTCGGCGCGGAGGGGTCGCCGGGGGCGGTCGGCGCGGAGGGAGCGCCGGGGGCGGTCAGCGCGGAGGGAGCGCCGGGGGCGGTCGGCGCGGAGGGGTCGCCGGGGGCGGTCGGCGCGGAGGGAGCGCCGGGGGCGGTCGGCGCGGAGGGAGCGCCGGGGGCGGTCGGCGCGGAGGGGTCGCCGGGGGCGGTCGGCGCGGAGGGAGCGCCGGGGGCGGTCGGCGCGGAGGGAGCGCCGGGGGCGGTCGGCGCGGAGGGAGCGCCGGGGGCGGTCGGCGCGGAGGGAGCGCCGGGGGCGGTCGGCGCGGAGGGAGCGCCGGGGGCGGTCGGCGCGGAGGGAGCGCCGGGGGCGGTCGGCGCGGAGGGAGCGCCGGGGGCGGTCGGCGCGGAGGGGTCGCCGGGGGCGGTCGGCGCGGAGGGAGCGCCGGGGGCGGTCGGCGCGGAGGGAGCGCCCCGTCGCCGGGGGCGGTCAGCGCGGAGGGAGCGCCGGGGGCGGTCGGCGCGGAGGGAGCGCCGGGGGCGGTCGGCGCGGAGGGAGCGCCGGGGGCGGTCGGCGCGGAGGGGTCGCCGGGGGCGGTCGGCGCGGAGGGAGCGCCCCGTCGCCGGGGGCGGTCAGCGCGGAGGGAGCGCCGGGGGCGGTCGGCGCGGAGGGGTCGCCGGGGGCGGTCGGCGCGGAGGGAGCGCCGGGGGCGGTCGGCGCGGAGGGGTCGCCGCGTCGCCGGGGGCGGTCGGCGCGGAGGGGTCGCCGGGGGCGGTCGGCGCGGAGGGGTCGCCGGGGGCGGTCGGCGCGGAGGGGTCGCCGGGGGCGGTCGGCGCGGAGGGGTCGCCGGGGGCGGTCGGCGCGGAGGGGTCGCCGGGGGCGGTCGGCGCGGAGGGGCCGCCGGGGGCGGTCAGTGTGGAGGGAGCGCCGCACTGTTGCTGAAATGAGAGTCCATTGCCTGTGAAATGGGTGTAATTTATCAAACAGACACAAGACAGCTTGGTGTATTCTATCTGGTGAACTACCCAAAGTGTTCCTCAAACAACAGCCTCCCTCGAAGGACCAGGGCAGCAGGTACTGGGACACCAGCTGCATGTCCTTCTCCAAGTCACTCACCATCTGACTTGGAACTATAACTCACTGTCGCAGGGTGAAAATCCTGGCACTCCTCTGTGGACTGCAGTGGGTCTCAAAGGCAGCTCACCACTCCCTTCTCCAGGGTGATTAGGGGTGGACAAAAATGCTCCCCTGGTCAGCAATCCCCGCCCGCATCCTGTGGAAGAATGAACTACAGGATGGTCGCTGGTCCCCGATGAGCTGCTGTCTGTAAACTCTGTTCACTGAAAAGGTGATACACTGGGCCACACACTCAGTATCTGGTCTCCAGAGCCACTGGGAGGTGTGACGTGTTTGGCAGTTCTTGAGCGAGGTTTTGGGAGCTGTCTTTTGTTATGTGTTGATGGTGATTCAAGGCAGACACTGAGGCAAAGCCACCGTGTGAAACCCCACAATCCCTCAGTGGAGCTGCTGATTGGCCCATTGCAGAATGCTCCAGTGACAGTTCAGAGGTCAATAGTCGGAAAGTTTGAGGTTGCGGCAAGAACATGATGGTTTCAATGCATTGCTCACCATGTGGGATCCAATGATGTGTTGTGTGGGGGATAAGTAATGTTTCCAATTGGACACAATGATGTATTTTAATGAAACCATTCTCAAATCTGTAAGTGCTGCTGGTGACTGTTCCATATTCTGACCCAGGTACTTAGCTGTCCCCTGTGGTAATGTAGGAGTCTTTGATCCAACCGAGATTCATAATCGTGGACAGCTCAAGACTCACATGAAGGAGGCAATGATTAAACTAGGATTCCATCTACTCTGCTTCTTTATTTATCTGTACAGGTCAGTGTCTCAGCAAAAACAGCAACCGCAATGGACAGACCTAACCCCCTTTGAGTGTGGAGTAACACAGTCTGATAGAGTGTGTGTGGAGTAACAGAGTTATAACACAGTCTGATAGTGTGTGTGGAGTAACACGGAGTTATAACACAGTCTGATGGTGTGTGTGTGGAGTAACACGGAGTTATAACACAGTCTGATGGTGTGTGTGTGGAGTAACACGGAGTTATAACACAGTCTGATCGTGTGTGTGGAGTAACACGGAGTTATAACACAGTCTGATAGTGTGTGTAGAATAACGCAGAGAGTTATAACACAGTCTGATAGAGTGTGTGGAGTAAGAGAGAGATATAAACACAGTCTGATAGTGTGTGTGGAGTAACGCAGAGAGTTAAAACACAGTCTGAGAGTGTGTGTGGAGTAACACGGAGTTAAAACACAGTCTGAGAGTGTGTGTGGAGTAAGAGAGAGATATAAACACAGTCTGATAGTGTGTGTGGAGTAACGCAGAGTTAAAACACAGTCTGATAGTGTGTGTGGAGTAACGCAGAGTGTTATTGCACAGTCTGATAGTGTGTGTGGAGTAACGCAGAGTTAAAACACAGTCTGATAGTGTGTGTGGAGTTACGCAGAGTGTTATTGCACAGTCTGATAGTGTGGAGTAACACGGCGTTATAACACAGTCTGATCGTGTGTGTCGTGTAACGCAGAGAGTTATAACACAGTCTGATAGTGAGTGTGGAATAACGCAGAGAGTTAAAACACAGTCTGATAGTGTGTGTGGAGTAACACGGAGTTAAAACACAGTCTGATCGTGTGTGTGGTGTAACGCAGAGAGTTATAACACAGTCTGATAGTGTGTGTGGAATAACGCAGAGAGTTATAACACAGTCTGAGAGTGTGTGTGGAGTAACAGAGTTAAAACACAGTCTGATCGTGTGTGTGGAGTAACGCAGAGAGTTATAACACAGTCTGATAGTGTGTGTGGAGTAACAGAATTATAACAGTCTGATAGTGTGTGTGGAGTAACGCAGAGAGTTATTACACAGTCTGATAGTGTGTGTGGTGTAACGCGGAGAGTTATAACACAGTCTGATAGTGTGTGTGGAGTAACGCAGTGAGTTATAACACAGGCTCATAGTGTGTGTGGAGTAACAGAATTATAACAGTCTGATAGTGTGTGTGGAGTAACGCAGAGAGTTATAACACAGTCTGATAGTGTGTGTGGTGTAACGTGGAGAGTTATAACACAGTCTGATAGTGTGTGTGGAGTAACGCAGAGAGTTATACCACAGTCTGATAGTGTGTGTGGAGTAACGCAGAGAGTTATAACACAGTCTGATAGTGTGTGTGGAGTAACGCAGCGAGTTATAACACAGTCTGATAGTATGTGTGGAGTAACGCAGCGAGTTATAACACAGTCTGATAGTGTGTGTGGAGTAACGCAGAGAGTTATACCACAGTCTGATAGTGTGTGTGGAGTAACGCAGCGAGTTATAACACAGTCTGATAGTGTGTGTGGAGTAACGGAGAGTTATAGCACAGTCCGATAGTGTGTGCGGAGTAATGCAGAGAGTTGTAACACAGTCTGATAGTGTGTGTGGAGTAACGCAGAGAGTTATAACACAGTCTGAGAGTGTGTGTGTGTGGAGTAACGCGGAGAGTTATAACACAGTCTGATCTTGTGTGTGGAATAACGCAGAGAGTTATAGCACAGTCTGATAGTGTGTGTGGAGCTGCAGAATTATAACACAGTCTGATAGTGTGTGTGGAGTAACGCAGAGAGTTATAACACAGTCTGATAGTGTGTGTGGAGTAACGCAGCGAGTTATAACACAGTCTGCTACTATGTGTGGAGTAACGCAGCGAGTTATAGCACAGTCTGATAGTGTGTGTGGAGTAACGCAGAGAGTTATAACACAGTCTGATAGTGTGTGTGGAGTAACGGAGAGTTATAACACAGTCTGATAGTGTGTGTGGAGTAACGCAGAGAGTTGTAACACAGTCTGATAGTGTGTGTGGAGTAACAGAGTTATAACACAGTCTGAGAGTGTGTGTGTGTGGAGTAACGCGGAGAGTTATAACACAGTCTGATCTTGTGTGTGGAATAACGCAGAGAGTTATAACACAGTCTGATAGTGTGTGTGGAGCTGCAGAATTATAACACAGTCTGATAGTGTGTGTGGAGTAACAGAGAATTATAACACAGTCTGATAGTGTGTGTGGAGTAACGGAGAGTTATAGCACAGTCCGATAGTGTGTGCGGAGTAACGCAGAGGGTTATAACACAGTCCGATAGTGTGTGTGGAGTAACGCAGAGAGTTATAGCACAGTCTGATAGTGTGTGTGGAGTAACGCAGAGAGTTATAGCACAGTCTGATAGTGTGTGTGGAGTAACGCAGAGTTATAACACAGTCTGATAGTGTGTGTGGAGTAACGCAGAGAGTTATAGCACAGTCTGATAGTGTGTGTGGAGTAACGCAGAGAGTTATAGCACAGTCTGAGAGTGTGTGTGGAGTAATGCAGAGAGTTATAGCACAGTCTGATAGTGTGTGTGGAGTAACGCAGAGAGTTATAACACAGTCTGATAGTGTGTGTGGAGTAACGCAGAGAGTTGTAACACAGTCTGATAGTGTGTGTGGAGTAACAGAATTATAACACAGTCTGATAGTGTGTGTGGAGTAACGCAGAGAGTTATAGCACAGTCTGATAGTGTGTGTGGAGTAACGCAGAGAGTTATAACACAGTCTGAGAGTGTGTGTGGAGTAACGCAGAGAGTTATAACACAGTCTGATAGTGTGTGTGGAGTAACGCAGAGAGTTATAGCACAGTCTGATAGTGTGTGTGGAGTAACGCAGAGAGTTATAACACAGTCTGATAGTGTGTGTGGAGTAACGCAGAGAGTTATAACACAGTCTGATAGTGTGTGTGGAGTAACGCAGAGAGTTATAACACAGTCTGATAGTATGTGTGGAGTAACGCAGAGAGTTATAACACAGTCTGATAGTGTGTGTGGAGTAACGCAGAGAGTTATAACACAGTCTGAGAGTGTGTGTGGAGTAACGCAGCGAGTTATAACACAGTCTGATAGTGTGTGTGGAGTAACGCAGAGAGTTATAGCACAGTCTGATAGTGTGTGTGGAGTAACGCAGAGAGTTATAGCACAGTCCGATAGTGTGTGTGGAGCTGCAGAATTATAACACAGTCCGATAGTGTGTGTGGAGTAACAGAGAGTTATAACACAGTCTGATAGTGTGTGTGGAGTAACGCAGAGGGTTATAACACAGTCTGATAGTGTGTGTGGAGTAATGCAGACAGTTATAACACAGGCTCATAGTGTGTGTGGAGCTGCAGAATTATAACACAGTCCGATAGTGTGTGTGGAGTAACGCAGAGAGTTATAACACAGTCTGAGAGTGTGTGTGGAGTAACGCAGAGAGTTATAACACAGTCTGATAGTGTGTGTGGAGTAACGCAGAGAGTTATAACACAGTCTGATAGTGTGTGTGGAGTAACGCAGACAGTTATAACACAGTCTGATAGTGTGTGTGGAGTAACGCAGAGAGTTATAGCACAGTCTGATAGTGTGTGTGGAGTAACGCAGACAGTTATAACACAGTCTGATAGTGTGTGTGGAGTAACGCAGAGAGTTATAACACAGTCTGAGAGTGAGTGTGGAGCTGCAGAATTATAACACAGTCCGATAGTGTGTGTGGAGTAACGCAGAGAGTTATAACACAGTCTGAGAGTGTGTGTGGAGTAACGGAGAGTTATAACACAGTCTGAGAGTGAGTGTGGAGCTGCAGAATTATAACACAGTCCGATAGTGTGTGTGGAGTAACGCAGAGAGTTATAACACAGTCTGATCGTGTGTGTGGAGTAACGCAGAGAGTTATAGCACAGTCTGATAGTGTGTGTGGAGTAACAGAATTATAACAGTCCGATAGTGTGTGTGGAGTAACGCAGAGAGTTATAACACAGTCTGATCGTGTGTGTGGAGTAACAGAATTATAACAGTCTGATAGTGTGTGTGGAGTAACGCAGAGAGTTATAACACAGTCTGATAGTGTGTGTGGAGTAACGCAGAGAGTTATAGCACAGTCTGAGAGTGTGTGTGGAGTAACGCAGAGAGTTATAGCACAGTCCGATCGTGCGTGTGGAGTAACAGAGTTATAACAATCTGAGTGTGCGTGTAGAGTAACAGTTATAGCACAGTCTGATAGTGTGTGTGGAGTAACGGAGAGATATAAACACCGTCTGATAGTGTGTGTGGAGTAACGCAGAGAGTTATAACACAGTCTGATAGTGTGTGTGGAGTGACGCAGGGAGTTAGAACACAGTCTGATAGTGTCTGTGGAGTAACGCAGAGAGTTATAACACAGTCTGATAGTGTGTGTGGAGTAACGCAGAGAGTTATAACACAGTCTGATAGTGTGTGTGGAGTAACAGAGTTATAACACAGTCTGATAGTGTGTGTGGAGTAACGCAGCGAGTTATAGCACAGTCCGATAGTGTGTGTGGAGTAACGCAGAGAGTTATAGCACAGTCCGATAGTGTGTGTGGAGTAACGCAGAGAGTTATAGCACAGTCCGATAGTGTGTGTGGAGTAACGCAGAGAGTTATAGCACAGTCCGATAGTGTGTGTGGAGTAACGCAGAGAGTTATAACACAGTCTGATAGTGTGGAGTAACACGGAGAGTTATAACACAGTCTGATAGTGTGGAGTAACACGGAGAGTTATAACACAGTCTGATAGTGTGTGTGGAGTAACGCAGAGAGTTATAACACAGTCTGATAGTGTGTGTGGAGTAACGCAGAGAGTTATAACACAGTCTGATAGTGTGTGTGGAGTAAGAGAGTTATAACACAGTCTGAGAGTGTGTGTGGAGTAACGCAGCGAGTTATAGCACAGTCCGATAGTGTGTGTGGAGTAACGCAGAGAGTTATAACACAGTCTGATAGTGTGTGTGGAGTAACAGTTATAACACAGTCTGATAGTGTGTGTGGAGTAAGAGAGAGATATAAACACAGTCTGATAGTGTGTGTGGAGTAACGCAGAGTTAAAACACAGTCTGATAGTGTGTGTGGAGTTACGCAGAGTGTTATTGCACAGTCTGATAGTGTGGAGTAACACGGCGTTATAACACAGTCTGATCGTGTGTGTCGTGTAACGCAGAGAGTTATAACACAGTCTGATAGTGAGTGTGGAATAACGCAGAGAGTTAAAACACAGTCTGATAGTGTGTGTGGAGTAACACGGAGTTAAAACACAGTCTGATCGTGTGTGTGGTGTAACGCAGAGAGTTATAACACAGTCTGATAGTGTGTGTGGAATAACGCAGAGAGTTATAACACAGTCTGAGAGTGTGTGTGGAGTAACAGAGTTAAAACACAGTCTGATCGTGTGTGTGGAGTAACGCAGAGAGTTATAACACAGTCTGATAGTGTGTGTGGAGTAACAGAATTATAACAGTCTGATAGTGTGTGTGGAGTAACGCAGAGAGTTATTACACAGTCTGATAGTGTGTGTGGTGTAACGCGGAGAGTTATAACACAGTCTGATAGTGTGTGTGGAGTAACGCAGTGAGTTATAACACAGGCTCATAGTGTGTGTGGAGTAACAGAATTATAACAGTCTGATAGTGTGTGTGGAGTAACGCAGAGAGTTATAACACAGTCTGATAGTGTGTGTGGTGTAACGTGGAGAGTTATAACACAGTCTGATAGTGTGTGTGGAGTAACGCAGAGAGTTATACCACAGTCTGATAGTGTGTGTGTGGAGTAACGCAGAGAGTTATAACACAGTCTGATAGTGTGTGTGGAGTAACGCAGAGAGTTATAACACAGTCTGATAGTGTGTGTGGAGTAACGCAGCGAGTTATAACACAGTCTGATAGTATGTGTGGAGTAACGCAGCGAGTTATAACACAGTCTGATAGTGTGTGTGGAGTAACGCAGAGAGTTATACCACAGTCTGATAGTGTGTGTGGAGTAACGCAGAGAGTTATAACACAGTCTGATAGTGTGTGTGGAGTAACGCAGAGAGTTATAACACAGTCTGATAGTGTGTGTGGAGTAACGCAGAGAGTTATAACACAGTCTGATAGTGTGTGTGGAGTAACGCAGCGAGTTATAACACAGTCTGCTACTATGTGTGGAGTAACGCAGCGAGTTATAACACAGTCTGATAGTGTGTGTGGAGTAACGGAGAGTTATAGCACAGTCCGATAGTGTGTGCGGAGTAATGCAGAGAGTTGTAACACAGTCTGATAGTGTGTGTGGAGTAACAGAGTTATAACACAGTCTGAGAGTGTGTGTGTGTGGAGTAACGCGGAGAGTTATAACACAGTCTGATAGTGTGTGTGGAGTAACGCAGCGAGTTATAACACAGTCTGATAGTGTGTGTGGAGTAACGGAGAGTTATAGCACAGTCCGATAGTGTGTGCGGAGTAATGCAGAGAGTTATAGCACAGTCTGATAGTGTGTGTGGAGCTGCAGAATTATAACACAGTCTGATAGTGTGTGTGGAGTAACGCAGAGAGTTGTAACACAGTCTGATAGTGTGTGTGGAGTAACAGAGTTATAACACAGTCTGAGAGTGTGTGTGTGTGGAGTAACGCGGAGAGTTATAACACAGTCTGATCTTGTGTGTGGAATAACGCAGAGAGTTATAGCACAGTCTGATAGTGTGTGTGGAGCTGCAGAATTATAACACAGTCTGATAGTGTGTGTGGAGTAACAGAGGGTTATAACACAGTCTGAGAGTGTGTGTGGAGTAACAGAGAGTTATAACACAGTCTGATAGTGTGTGTGGAGTAACAGAGTGTTATAACACAGTCTGAGAGTGTGTGTGGAGTAACAGAGAGTTATAACACAGTCTGATAGTGTGTGTGGAGTAACAGAGAGTTATAACACAGTCTGAGAGTGTGTGTGGAATAACGCAGCGAGTTATAACACAGTCTGATAGTGTGTGTGGAGCTGCAGAATTATAACACAGTCTGATAGTGTGTGTGGAGTAACAGAGGGTTATAACACAGTCTGATAGTGTGTGTGGAGTAACAGAGTTATAACACAGTCTGATAGTGTGTGTGGAATAACGCAGAGAGTTATAACACAGTCTGAGAGTGTGTGTGGAGTAACAGAGAGTTATAACACAGTCTGATAGTGTGTGTGGAATAACGCAGAGAGTTATAGCACAGTCTGATAGTGTGTGTGGAGCTGCAGAATTATAACACAGTCTGATCGTGTGTGTGGAGTAACGCAGAGAGTTATAACACAGTCGGAGAGTGTGTGTGGAGTAACAGAGTTATAACACAGTCTGATACTGTGTGTGGAGTAATGCAGACAGTTATAACACAGGCTCATAGTGTGTGTGGAGTTACAGAATTATAACACAGTCTGATAGTGTGAGTGGAGTAACGCAGAGTTATAACACAGTCTGATCGTGTGTGTGGAGTAACGCAGCGAGTTATAACACAGTCTGAGAGTGTGTGTGTGTGGAGTAACGCAGAGTTATAACACAGTCTGAGAGTGTGTGGAGTAACGCAGAGAGTTATAACAGTCTGATACTGTGTGTGGAGTAACGTGGAGAGTTATAACACAGTCTGAGAGTGTGTGTGTGTGGAGTAACGCAGAGTTATAACACAGTCTGATAGTGTGTGTGGAGTAACGCAGAGAGTTATAACACAGTCTGAGAGTGTGTGTGGAGTAACGCAGAGTTATAACACAGTCTGATAGTGTGTGTGGAGTAACGCAGCGAGTTATAACACAGTCTGAGAGTGTGTGTGTGTGGAGTAACGCAGAGTTATAACACAGTCTGAGAGTGTGTGTGAAGTAACGCAGAGAGTTATAACAGTCTGATACTGTGTGTGGAGTAACGCGGAGAGTTATAACACAGTCTGATAGTGTGTGTGGAGTAACGCAGAGTTATAACACAGTCTGATAGTGTGTGTGGAGTAACGCGGAGAGTTATAACACAGTCTGATAGTGTGTGTGGAGTAACGCAGAGTTATAACACAGTCTGATAGTGTGTGTGGAGTAACGCAGCGAGTTATAACACAGTCTGAGAGTGTGTGTGTGGAGTAACGCAGAGTTATAACACAGTCTGAGTGTGTGTGTGGAGTAACGCAGAGAGTTATAACACAGTCTGAGAGTGTGTGTGGAGTAACGCAGAGTTATTACACAGTCTGATAGTGTGTGTGAAGTAACGCAGAGAGTTATAACACAGTCTGATAGTGTGTGTGGAGTAACGCAGAGAGTTATATCACAGTCTGATCGTGTGTGTGGAGTAACAGAGTTATAACAATCTGAGAGTGTGTGTCGAGTAACAGTTACAGCACAGTCTGATAGTGTGTGTGGAGTAACAGAGAGATATAAACACCGTCTGATAGTGTGTGTGTGGAGTTACGCAGAGTGTTATTGCACAGTCTGATAGTGTGTGTGGAGTAACGCAGAGAGTTATAACAGTCTGATACTGTGTGTAGAGTAACGCGGAGAGTTATAGCACAGTCTGATAGTGTGTGGAGTAGCAGAATTATAACAGTCTGAGAGTGTGTGTAGAATAACGCAGAGAGTTATAACACAGTCTGATAGTGTGTGGAGTGACGCAGGGAGTTAGAACACAGTCTGATAGTGTCTGTGGAGTAACGCAGAGATTTATAACACAGTCTGATAGTGTGTGTGGAGTAACGCAGACAGTTATAACACAGGCTCATAGTGTATGTGGAGTTACAGAATTAGAACACAGTCTGATAGTGTGTGTGGAGTAACGCAGAGAGTTATAACACAGTCTGATAGTGTGTGTGGTGTAACGCGGAGAGTTATAACACAGTCTGATAGTGTGTGTGGAGTAACGCAGAGAGTTATAACACAGTCTGATCGTGTGTGTGGAGTAACGCAGAGAGTTATAACACAGTCTGATCGTGTGTGTGGAGTAACAGAATTATAACAGTCTGATAGTGTGTGTGGAGTAACGCAGAGAGTTATAACACAGTCTGATAGTGTGTGTGGTGTAACGCGGAGAGTTATAACACAGTCTGATCGTGTGTGTGGAGTAACGCAGAGAGTTATAACACAGTCTGATAGTGTGTGTGGAGTAACGCAGACAGTTATAACACAGGCTCATAGTGTGTGTGGAGTTACAGAATTATAACACAGTCTGATAGTGTGGAGTAACGCAGAGAGTTATAACACAGTCTGATAGTGTGTGTGGTGTAACGCGGAGAGTTATAACACAGTCTGATAGTGTGTGTGGAGTAACGCAGAGAGTTATAACACAGTCTGATCGTGTGTGTGGAGTAACGCAGAGAGTTATAACACAGTCTGATCGTGTGTGTGGAGTAACAGAATTATAACAGTCTGATAGTGTGTGTGGAGTAACGCAGAGAGTTATAACACAGTCTGATAGTGTGTGTGGTGTAACGCGGAGAGTTATAACACAGTCTGATAGTGTGTGTGGAGTAACGCAGTTATAACACAGTCTGATCGTGTGTGTGGAGTAACGCAGAGAGTTATAACACAGTCTGATAGTGTGTGTGGAGTAACGCAGAGAGTTATAGCACAGTCTGATAGTGTGTGTGGACTAGCAGAATTATAACACAGTCTGATAGTGTGTGTGGAGTAACGCAGACAGTTATAACACAGGCTCAGTGTGTGTGGAGTTACAGAATTATAACACAGTCTGATAGTGTGTGTGGAGTAACGCAGAGAGTTATAACACAGTCTGATAGTGTGTGTGGAGTAACGCAGAGAGTTATAGCACAGTCTGATAGTGTGTGTGGAGTAACGCAGAGAGTTATAGCACAGTCTGATAGTGTGTCTGGAGCTGCAGAATTATAACACAGTCTGATAGTGTGTGTGGAGTAACGCAGAGAGTTATAACACAGTCTGATAGTGTGTGTGGAGTAACGCAGAGGGTTATAACACAGTCTGATAGTGTGTGTGGAGTAACGCAGAGAGTTATAGCACAGTCTGATAGTGTGTGTGGAGCTGCAGAATTATAACACAGTCTGATAGTGTGTGTGGAGTAACGCAGAGAGTTATAACACAGTCTGATAGTGTGTGTGGAGTAACGCAGAGAGTTATAACACAGTCTGAGAGTGTGTGTGGAGTAACGCAGCGAGTTATAACACAGTCTGATAGTATGTGTGGAGTAACGCAGAGAGTTATAACACAGTCTGATAGTGTGTGTGGAGTAACGCAGAGAGTTATAGCACAGTCTGATAGTGTGTGTGGAGTAACGCAGAGAGTTATAGCACAGTCCGATAGTGTGTGTGGAGCTGCAGAATTATAACACAGTCCGATAGTGTGTGTGGAGTAACAGAGAGTTATAACACAGTCTGATAGTGTGTGTGGAGTAACGCAGAGAATTATAACACAGTCTGATAGTGTGTGTGGAGTAACGCAGAAGGTTATAACACAGTCTGATAGTGTGTGTGGAGTAATGCAGACAGTTATAACACAGGCTCATAGTGTGTGTGGAGCTGCAGAATTATAACACAGTCCGCTAGTGTGTGTGGAGTAACGCAGAGAGTTATAACACAGTCCGATAGTGTGTGTGGAGCAACGCAGAGATTTATAACACAGTCTGAGTGTGTGTGTGTGTGGAGTAACGCAGAGAGTTATAACACAGTCTGATAGTGTGTGTGGAGTAACGCAGAGATTTATAACACAGTCTGATAGTGTGTGTGGAGTAGCAGAATTATAACATAGTCTGATACTGTGTGTGGAGTAACGCAGAGAGTTATAGCACAGTCTGAGAGTGTGTGTGGAGTAACGCAGAGAGTTATAACACAGTCTGATAGTGTGTGTGGAGTAACGCAGAGAGTTATAACACAGTCTGATAGTGTGTGTGGAGTAACGCAGAGAGTTATAACACAGTCTGATAGTGTGTGTGGAGTAACGCAGAGAGTTATAACACAGTCTGATAGTGTGTGTGGAGTAACGCAGAGAGTTATAACACAGTCTGATAGTGTGTGTGGAGTAACGCAGAGAGTTATAACACAGTCTGATAGTGTGTGTGGAGTAACGCAGAGAGTTATAACACAGTCTGATAGTGTGTGTGGAGTAACGCAGAGAGTTATAACACAGTCTGATAGTGTGTGTGGAGTAACGCAGAGAGTTATAGCACAGTCTGAGAGTGTGTGTGGAGTAACGCAGAGAGTTATAACACAGTCTGATAGTGTGTGTGGAGTAACAGTTATAACAGTCTGAGAGTGTGTGTGGAGTAACGCAGAGAGTTATAACACAGTCTGATCGTGTGTGTGGAGTAACAGAATTATAACAGTCTGATAGTGTGTGTGGAGTAACGGAGAGTTATAGCACAGTCTGAGAGTGTGTGTGGAGTAACGGAGAGTTATAGCACAGTCTGAGAGTGTGTGTGGAGTAACGGAGAGTTATAGCACAGTCTGAGAGTGTGTGTGGAGTAACGGAGAGAGTTATAACACAGTCTGATAGTGTGTGTGGAGTAACGCAGAGAGTTATAACACAGTCTGAGAGTGTGTGTGGAGTAACGCAGAGAGTTATAACACAGTCTGAGAGTGTGTGTGGACTAACGCAGAGAGTTATAACACAGTCTGATAGTGTGTGTGGAGTAACAGAATTATAACAGTCCGATAGTGTGTGTGGAGTAACGCAGAGAGTTATAACACAGTCTGAGAGTGTGTGTGGACTAACGCAGAGAGTTATAACACAGTCTGATAGTGTGTGTGGAGTAACAGAATTATAACAGTCCGATAGTGTGTGTGGAGTAACGCAGAGAGTTATAACACAGTCTGATCGTGTGTGTGGAGTAACAGAATTATAACAGTCTGATAGTGTGTGTGGAGTAACGCAGAGAGTTATAACACAGTCTGATAGTGTGTGTGGAGTAACAGAATTATAACAGTCCGATAGTGTGTGTGGAGTAACGCAGAGAGTTATAACACAGTCTGATCGTGTGTGTGGAGTAACAGAATTATAACAGTCTGATAGTGTGTGTGGAGTAACGCAGACAGTTATAACACAGTCTGATCGTGTGTGTGGAGTAACAGAATTATAACAGTCTGATAGTGTGTGTGGAGTAACAGAATTATAACAGTCTGATAGTGTGTGTGGAGTAACGCAGAGAGTTATAACACAGTCTGATAGTGTGTGTGGAGTAACGCAGAGAGTTATAGCACAGTCCGATCGTGCGTGTGGAGTAACAGAGTTATAACAATCTGAGTGTGCGTGTAGAGTAACAGTTATAGCACAGTCTGATAGTGTGTGTGGAGTAACGGAGAGATATAAACACCGTCTGATAGTGTGTGTGTGGAGTTACGCAGAGTGTTATTGCACAGTCTGATAGTGTGGAGTAACACGGCATTATAACACAGTCTGATCGTGTGTGTCGTGTAACGCAGAGAGTTATAACACAGTCTGATAGTGAGTGTGGAATAACGCAGAGAGTTAAAACACAGTCTGATAGTGTGTGTGGAGTAACACGGAGTTAAAACACAGTCTGATCGTGTGTGTGGTGTAACGCAGAGAGTTATAACACAGTCTGATAGTGTGTGTGGAATAACGCAGAGAGTTATAACACAGTCTGAGAGTGTGTGTGGAGTAACAGAGTTAAAACACAGTCTGATCGTGTGTGTGGAGTAACGCAGAGAGTTATAACACAGTCTGATAGTGTGTGTGGAGTAACAGAATTATAACAGTCTGATAGTGTGTGTGGAGTAACGCAGAGAGTTATTACACAGTCTGATAGTGTGTGTGGTGTAACGCGGAGAGTTATAACACAGTCTGATAGTGTGTGTGGAGTAACGCAGTGAGTTATAACACAGGCTCATAGTGTGTGTGGAGTAACAGAATTATAACAGTCTGATAGTGTGTGTGGAGTAACGCAGAGAGTTATAACACAGTCTGATAGTGTGTGTGGTGTAACGTGGAGAGTTATAACACAGTCTGATAGTGTGTGTGGAGTAACGCAGAGAGTTATACCACAGTCTGATAGTGTGTGTGGAGTAACGCAGAGAGTTATAACACAGTCTGATAGTGTGTGTGGAGTAACGCAGCGAGTTATAACACAGTCTGATAGTATGTGTGGAGTAACGCAGCGAGTTATAACACAGTCTGATAGTGTGTGTGGAGTAACGCAGAGAGTTATACCACAGTCTGATAGTGTGTGTGGAGTAACGCAGCGAGTTATAACACAGTCTGATAGTGTGTGTGGAGTAACGGAGAGTTATAGCACAGTCCGATAGTGTGTGCGGAGTAATGCAGAGAGTTGTAACACAGTCTGATAGTGTGTGTGGAGTAACGCAGAGAGTTATAACACAGTCTGAGAGTGTGTGTGTGTGGAGTAACGCGGAGAGTTATAGCACAGTCTGATAGTGTGTGTGGAGCTGCAGAATTATAACACAGTCTGATAGTGTGTGTGGAGTAACGCAGAGAGTTATAACACAGTCTGATAGTGTGTGTGGAGTAACGCAGAGAGTTATAACACAGTCTGATAGTGTGTGTGGAGTAACGCAGAGAGTTATAACACAGTCTGATAGTGTGTGTGGAGTAACGCGGAGAGTTATAACACAGTCTGATAGTGTGTGTGGAGTAACGCAGCGAGTTATAACACAGTCTGATAGTGTGTGTGGAGTAACGGAGAGTTATAGCACAGTCCGATAGTGTGTGCGGAGTAACGCAGAGAGTTATAACACAGTCTGATAGTGTGTGTGGAGTAATGCAGAGAGTTATAGCACAGTCTGATAGTGTGTGCGGAGTAACGCAGAGAGTTATAACACAGTCTGATAGTGTGTGTGGAGTAACGCAGAGAGTTGTAACACAGTCTGATAGTGTGTGTGGAGTAACAGAGTTATAACACAGTCTGAGAGTGTGTGTGTGTGGAGTAACGCGGAGAGTTATAACACAGTCTGATCTTGTGTGTGGAATAACGCAGAGAGTTATAACACAGTCTGATAGTGTGTGTGGAGCTGCAGAATTATAACACAGTCTGATAGTGTGTGTGGAGTAACAGAGAATTATAACACAGTCTGATAGTGTGTGTGGAGTAACGGAGAGTTATAGCACAGTCCGATAGTGTGTGCGGAGTAACGCAGAGAGTTATAACACAGTCTGATAGTGTGTGTGGAGTAACGCAGAGAGTTATAGCACAGTCTGATAGTGTGTGTGGAGTAACGCAGAGTTATAACACAGTCTGATAGTGTGTGTGGAGTAACGCAGAGAGTTATAGCACAGTCTGAGAGTGTGTGTGGAGTAATGCAGAGAGTTATAGCACAGTCTGATAGTGTGTGTGGAGTAACGCAGAGAGTTATAACACAGTCTGATAGTGTGTGTGGAGTAACGCAGAGAGTTGTAACACAGTCTGATAGTGTGTGTGGAGTAACAGAATTATAACACTGTCTGATAGTGTGTGCGGAGTAACGCAGAGAGTTATAACACAGTCTGATAGTGTGTGTGGAGTAACGGAGAGTTATAGCACAGTCTGAGAGTGTGTGTGGAGTAACGGAGAGTTATAGCACAGTCTGAGAGTGTGTGTGGAGTAACGGAGAGTTATAGCACAGTCTGAGAGTGTGTGTGGAGTAACGGAGAGTTATAACACAGTCTGAGAGTGTGTGTGGAGTAACGCAGAGAGTTATAACACAGTCTGAGAGTGTGTGTGGACTAACGCAGAGAGTTATAACACAGTCTGATAGTGTGTGTGGAGTAACAGAATTATAACAGTCCGATAGTGTGTGTGGAGTAACGCAGAGAGTTATAACACAGTCTGAGAGTGTGTGTGGACTAACGCAGAGAGTTATAACACAGTCTGATAGTGTGTGTGGAGTAACAGAATTATAACAGTCCGATAGTGTGTGTGGAGTAACGCAGAGAGTTATAACACAGTCTGATCGTGTGTGTGGAGTAACAGAATTATAACAGTCTGATAGTGTGTGTGGAGTAACGCAGAGAGTTATAACACAGTCTGATAGTGTGTGTGGAGTAACAGAATTATAACAGTCCGATAGTGTGTGTGGAGTAACGCAGAGAGTTATAACACAGTCTGATCGTGTGTGTGGAGTAACAGAATTATAACAGTCTGATAGTGTGTGTGGAGTAACGCAGACAGTTATAACACAGTCTGATCGTGTGTGTGGAGTAACAGAATTATAACAGTCTGATAGTGTGTGTGGAGTAACAGAATTATAACAGTCTGATAGTGTGTGTGGAGTAACGCAGAGAGTTATAACACAGTCTGATAGTGTGTGTGGAGTAACGCAGAGAGTTATAGCACAGTCCGATCGTGCGTGTGGAGTAACAGAGTTATAACAATCTGAGTGTGCGTGTAGAGTAACAGTTATAGCACAGTCTGATAGTGTGTGTGGAGTAACGGAGAGATATAAACACCGTCTGATAGTGTGTGTGTGGAGTTACGCAGAGTGTTATTGCACAGTCTGATAGTGTGTGTGGAGTAACGCAGAGAGTTATAACACAGTCTGATAGTGTGTGGAGTGACGCAGGGAGTTAGAACACAGTCTGATAGTGTCTGTGGAGTAACGCAGAGAGTTATAACACAGTCTGATAGTGTGTGTGGAGTAACAGAGTTATAACACAGTCTGATAGTGTGTGTGGAGTAACGCAGAGAGTTATAACACAGTCTGATAGTGTGGAGTAACACGGAGAGTTATAACACAGTCTGATAGTGTGTGTGGAGTAACGCAGAGAGTTATAGCACAGTCTGATAGTGTGTGTGGAGTAACGCAGAGAGTTATAACACAGTCTGATAGTGTGTGTGGAGTAACGCAGAGAGTTATAACACAGTCTGATAGTGTGTGTGGAGTAAGAGAGTTATAACACAGTCTGATACTGTGTGTGGAGTAACGCAGCGAGTTATAGCACAGTCCGATAGTGTGTGTGGAGTAACGCAGAGAGTTATAACACAGTCTGATAGTGTGTGTGGAGTAACGCAGAGAGTTATAACACAGTCTGATAGTGTGTGTGGAGTAACGCAGAGAGTTATAGCACAGTCTGATAGTGTGTGTGGAGTAACGCAGAGAGTTATAACACAGTCTGATAGTGTGTGTGGAGTAACGCAGAGAGTTATAACACAGTCTGATAGTGTGTGTGGAGTAACAGAGTTATAACACAGTCTGATACTGTGTGTGGAGTAACGCAGCGAGTTATAGCACAGTCCGATAGTGTGTGTGGAGTAACGCAGAGAGTTATAACACAGTCTGATAGTGTGTGTGGAGTAACAGAGTTATAACACAGTCTGATACTGTGTGTGGAGTAACGCAGCGAGTTATAGCACAGTCCGATAGTGTGTGTGGAGTAACGCAGAGAGTTATAACACAGTCTGATAGTGTGGAGTAACACGGAGAGTTATAACACAGTCTGATAGTGTGTGTGGAGTAACGCAGAGAGTTATAGCACAGTCTGATAGTGTGTGTGGAGTAACGCAGAGAGTTATAACACAGTCTGATAGTGTGTGTGGAGTAACGCAGAGAGTTATAACACAGTCTGATAGTGTGTGTGGAGTAAGAGAGTTATAACACAGTCTGATACTGTGTGTGGAGTAACGCAGCGAGTTATAGCACAGTCCGATAGTGTGTGTGGAGTAACGCAGAGAGTTATAACACAGTCTGATAGTGTGTGTGGAGTAACACGGAGAGTTATAACACAGTCTGATAGTGTGTGTGGAGTAACGCAGAGAGTTATAGCACAGTCTGATAGTGTGTGTGGAGTAACACAGAGAGTTATAACACAGTCTGATAGTGTGTGTGGAGTAACGCAGAGAGTTATAACACAGTCTGATAGTGTGTGTGGAGTAAGAGAGTTATAACACAGTCTGATACTGTGTGTGGAGTAACGCAGCGAGTTATAGCACAGTCCGATAGTGTGTGTGGAGTAACGCAGAGAGTTATAACACAGTCTGAGAGTGTGTGTGGAGTAACAGTTATAACACAGTCTGATAGTGTGTGTGGAGTAACGCAGAGAGTTATAACACAGTCTGATAGTGTGTGTGGAGTAACAGTTATAACACAGTCTGATAGTGTGTGTGGAGTAACGCAGAGAGTTATAGCACAGTCTGATAGTGTGTGTGGAGCTGCAGAATTATAACACAGTCTGATAGTGTGTGTGGAGTAACAGAGAGTTATAACACAGTCTGATAGTGTGTGTAGAGTAACGCGGAGAGTTATATCACAGTCTGAGAGTGTGTGTGGAGTAACGCAGAGAGTTATAACACAGTCTGATAGTGTGTGTGGAGTAACGCAGAGAGTTATAACACAGTCTGATAGTGTGTGTGGAGTCACGCAGAGAGTTATAGCACAGTCTGATAGTGTGTGTGGAGCTGCAGAATTATAACACAGTCTGAGAGTGTGTGTGGAGTAACGCAGAGAGTTATAACACAGTCTGATAGTGTGTGTGGAGTAACGCAGAGAGTTATAACACAGTCTGATAGTGTGTGTGGAGTAACGCAGAGAGTTATAACACAGTCTGAGAGTGTGTGTGGAGTAACGCAGAGAGTTATAACACAGTCTGATAGTGTGTGTGGAGTAACGCAGAGAGTTATAACACAGTCTGATAGTGTGTGTGGAGTCACGCAGAGAGTTATAGCACAGTCTGATAGTGTGTGTGGAGCTGCAGAATTATAACACAGTCTGAGAGTGTGTGTGGAGTAACGCAGAGAGTTATAACACAGTCTGATAGTGTGTGTGGTGTAACGCGGTGAGTTATAACACAGTCTGATAGTGTGTGTGGAGTAACGCAGAGAGTTATAACACAGTCCGATAGTGTGTGTGGAGTAATGCAGAGAGTTATAACACAGTCTGATAGTGTGTGTGGAGTAACGCAGAGAGTTATAACACAGTCTGATAGTGTGTGTGGAGTAACGCAGAGAGTTATAACACAGTCTGATAGTGTGTGTGGAGTAACGCGGTGAGTTATAACACAGTCTGATAGTGTGTGTGGAGTAACGCAGAGAGTTATAACACAGTCTGATAGTGTGTGTGGAGTAACGCAGAGATTTATAACACAGTCTGATAGTGTGTGTGGAGTAACGCAGAGAGTTATAACACAGTCTGATAGTGTGTGTGGAGTCACGCAGAGAGTTATAGCACAGTCTGATAGTGTGTGTGGAGCTGCAGAATTATAACACAGTCTGAGAGTGTGTGTGGAGTAACGCAGAGAGTTATAACACAGTCTGATAGTGTGTGTGGTGTAACGCGGTGAGTTATAACACAGTCTGATAGTGTGTGTGGAGTAACGCAGAGAGTTATAACACAGTCTGATAGTGTGTGTGGAGTAACGCAGAGATTTATAACACAGTCTGAGAGTGTGTGTGGAGTAACGGAGAGTTATAGCACAGTCCGATAGTGTGTGTGGAGTAATGCAGAGAGTTATAGCACAGTCTGATAGTGTGTGTGGAGTAACGCAGCGAGTTATAACACAGTCTGATAGTGTGTGTGGAGTAACGCAGCGAGTTATAACACAGTCTGATAGTGTGTGTGGAGTAACGCAGAGAGTTATAACACAGTCTGATAGTGTGTGTGGAGTAACGCAGCGAGTTATAACACAGTCTGATAGTATGTGTGGAGTAACGCAGCGAGTTATAACACAGTCTGATAGTGTGTGTGGAGTAACGCAGCGAGTTATAGCACAGTCTGATAGTGTGTGCGGAGTAATGCAGAGAGTTATAGCACAGTCTGATAGTGTGTGCGGAGTAATGCAGAGAGTTGTAACACAGTCTGATAGTGTGTGTGGAGTAACGCAGCGAGTTATAACACAGTCTGATAGTGTGTGTGGAGTAACGGAGAGTTATAGCACAGTCTGATAGTGTGTGCGGAGTAATGCAGAGAGTTATAACACAGTCTGATAGTGTGTGTGGAGTAAGGCAGAGAGTTATAACACAGTCTGATAGTGTGTGTGGAGTAACGGAGAGTTATAGCACAGTCTGATAGTGTGTGCGGAGTAATGCAGAGAGTTGTAACACAGTCTGATAGTGTGTGTGGAGTAACGCAGCGAGTTATAACACAGTCTGATAGTGTGTGTGGAGTAACGGAGAGTTATAGCACAGTCTGATAGTGTGTGCGGAGTAATGCAGAGAGTTATAACACAGTCTGATAGTGTGTGTGGAGTAACGCAGAGAGTTATAGCACAGTCTGATAGTGTGTGTGGAGTAACGCAGAGAGTTATAGCACAGTCTGATAGTGTGTGTGGAGTAACGCAGAGAGTTATAGCACAGTCTGATAGTGTGTGTGGAGTAACGCAGAGAGTTGTAACACAGTCTGATAGTGTGTGTGGAGTAACAGAGTTATAACACAGTCTGAGAGTGTGTGTGTGTGGAATAACGCAGAGAGTTATAGCACAGTCTGATAGTGTGTGTGGAGCTGCAGAATTATAACACAGTCTGATAGTGTGTGTGGAGTAACAGTTATAACACAGTCTGAGAGTGTGTGTGTGTGGAATAACGCAGAGAGTTATAGCACAGTCTGATAGTGTGTGTGGAGCTGCAGAATTATAACACAGTCTGATAGTGTGTGTGGAGTAACAGAGAGTTATAACACAGTCTGATAGTGTGTGTGGAGTAACAGTTATAACACAGTCTGAGAGTGTGTGTGTGTGGAATAACGCAGAGAGTTATAGCACAGTCTGATAGTGTGTGTGGAGCTGCAGAATTATAACACAGTCTGAGAGTGTGTGTGGAGTAACAGAGAGTTATAACACAGTCTGATCGTGTGTGTGGAATAACGCAGAGAGTTATAGCACAGTCTGATAGTGTGTGTGGAGCTGCAGAATTATAACACAGTCTGATCGTGTGTGTGGAGTAACGCAGAGAGTTATAACACAGTCGGAGAGTGTGTGTGGAGTAACAGAGTTATAACACAGTCTGATACTGTGTGTGGAGTAATGCAGACAGTTATAACACTGGCTCATAGTGTGTGTGGAGTTACAGAATTATAACATAGTCTGATAGTGTGTGTGGAGTAACGCAGAGTTATAACACAGTCTGATAGTGTGTGTGGAGTAACGCAGCGAGTTATAACACAGTCTGAGTGTGTGTGTGTGTGGAGTAACGCAGAGTTATAACACAGTCTGATAGTGTGTGCGGAGTAACGCAGAGTTATAACACAGTCTGATAGTGTGTGTGGAGTAACGCAGCGAGTTATAACACAGTCTGAGAGTGTGTGTGTGTGGAGTAACGCAGAGTTATAACACAGTCTGAGAGTGTGTGTGGAGTAACGCAGAGAGTTATAACAGTCTGATACTGTGTGTGGAGTAACGCGGAGAGTTATAACACAGTCTGATAGTGTGTGTGGAGTAACGCAGAGTTATAACACAGTCTGATAGTGTGTGTGGAGTAACGCAGCGAGTTATAACACAGTCTGAGAGTGTGTGTGTGTGGAGTAACGCAGAGTTATAACACAGTCTGATAGTGTGTGTGGAGTAACGCAGAGAGTTATAACACAGTCTGAGAGTGTGTGTGTGTGGAGTAACGCAGAGTTATAACACAGTCTGATAGTGTGTGTGGAGTAACGCAGACAGTTATAACACAGGCTCATAGTGTGTGTGGAGTTACAGAATTATAACACAGTCTGATAGTGTGTGTGGAGTAACGCAGAGAGTTATAACACAGTCTGATAGTGTGTGTGGAGTAACGCAGAGAGTTATAACACAGTCTGATAGTGTGTGTGGAGTAACGCAGACAGTTATAACACAGGCTCATAGTGTGTGTGGAGTTACAGAATTATAACACAGTCTGATAGTGTGTGTGGAGTAACGCAGAGAGTTATAACACAGTCTGATAGTGTGTGTGGTGTAACGCGGAGAGTTATAACACAGTCTGATAGTGTGTGTGGAGTAACGCAGAGAGTTATAACACAGTCTGATCGTGTGTGTGGAGTAACGCAGAGAGTTATAACACAGTCTGATCGTGTGTGTGGAGTAACAGAATTATAACAGTCTGATAGTGTGTGTGGAGTAACGCAGAGAGTTATAACACAGTCTGATAGTGTGTGTGGTGTAACGCGGAGAGTTATAACACAGTCTGATAGTGTGTGTGGAGTAACGCAGTTATAACACAGTCTGATAGTGTGTGTGGAGTAACGCAGAGAGTTATAACACAGTCTGATAGTGTGTGTGGAGTAACGCAGAGAGTTATAGCACAGTCTGATAGTGTGTGTGGAGTAGCAGAATTATAACACAGTCTGATAGTGTGTGTGGAGTAACGCAGAGAGTTATAACACAGTCTGATAGTGTGTGTGGAGTAACGCAGACAGTTATAACACAGGCTCAGTGTGTGTGGAGTTACAGAATTATAACACAGTCTGATAGTGTGTGTGGAGTAACGCAGAGAGTTATAGCACAGTCTGATAGTGTGTGTGGAGTAACGCAGAGAGTTATAACACATTCTGATAGTGTGTGTGGAGTAACGCAGAGAGTTATAGCACAGTCTGATAGTGTGTGTGGAGTAACGCAGAGGGTTATAACACAGTCTGATAGTGTGTGTGGAGTAACGCAGAGAGTTATAGCACAGTCTGATAGTATGTGTGGAGTAACGCAGAGAGTTATAGCACAGTCTGATAGTGTGTGTGGAGTAACGCAGAGAGTTATAGCACAGTCTGATAGTGTGTGTGGAGTAACGCAGAGAGTTATAACACAGTCTGAGAGTGTGTGTGGAGTAACGCAGCGAGTTATAACACAGTCTGATAGTGTGTGTGGAGTAACGGAGAGAGTTATAACACAGTCTGAGAGTGTGTGTGGAGTAACGCAGCGAGTTATAACACAGTCTGATAGTGTGTGTGGAGTAACGCAGAGAGTTATAGCACAGTCCGATAGTGTGTGTGGAGCTGCAGAATTATAACACAGTCCGATAGTGTGTGTGGAGTAACAGAGAGTTATAACACAGTCTGATAGTGTGTGTGGAGTAACAGAGAGTTATAACACAGTCTGATAGTGTGTGTGGAGTAACGCAGAGAGTTATAACACAGTCTGATAGTGTGTGTGGAGTAACGCAGAGAGTTATAACACAGTCTGATAGTGTGTGTGGAGTAACGCAGAGGGTTATAACACAGTCTGATAGTGTGTGTGGAGTAACGGAGAGTTATAGCACAGTCTGATAGTGTGTGTGCAGCTGCAGAATTATAACACAGTCCGATAGTGTGTGTGGAGTAACAGAGAGTTATAACACAGTCTGATAGTGTGTGTGGAGTAACGCAGAGAGTTATAACACAGTCTGATAGTGTGTGTGGAGTAACGCAGAGAGTTATAACACAGTCTGATCGTGTGTGTGGAGTAACGGAGAGTTATAGCACAGTCTGATAGTGTGTGTGCAGCTGCAGAATTATAACACAGTCCGATAGTGTGTGTGGAGTAACAGAGAGTTATAACACAGTCTGATAGTGTGTGTGGAGTAACGCAGAGAGTTATAACACAGTCTGATAGTGTGTGTGGAGTAACGCAGAGAGTTATAACACAGTCTGATCGTGTGTGTGGAGTAACAGAATTATAACAGTCTGATAGTGTGTGTGGAGTAACGCAGAGAGTTATAACACAGTCTGAGAGTGTGTGTGGACTAACGCAGAGAGTTATAACACTGTCTGATAGTGTGTGTGGAGTAACGCAGAGAGTTATAACACAGTCTGATAGTGTGTGTGGAGTAACAGAATTATAACACAGTCTGATAGTGTGTGTGGAGTAACGCAGACAGTTATAACACAGGCTCATAGTGTGTGTGGAGTAGCAGAATTATAACATAGTCTGATACTGTGTGTGGAGTAACGCAGAGAGTTATAACACAGTCTGATAGTGTGTGTGGAGTAACAGAATTATAACAGTCTGAGAGTGTGTGTGGAGTAACGGAGAGTTATAGCACAGTCTGAGAGTGTGTGTGGAGCTGCAGAATTATAACACAGTCCGATAGTGTGTGTGGAGTAACGCAGAGAGTTATAACACAGTCTGAGAGTGTGTGTGGAGTAACGCAGAGAGTTATAACACAGTCTGATAGTGTGTGTGGAGTAACAGAATTATAACAGTCCGATAGTGTGTGTGGAGTAACGCAGAGAGTTATAACACAGTCTGATCGTGTGTGTGGAGTAACAGAATTATAACAGTCTGATAGTGTGTGTGGACTAACGCAGAGAGTTATAACACTGTCTGATAGTGTGTGTGGAGTAACGCAGAGAGTTATAACACAGTCTGATAGTGTGTGTGGAGTAACGCAGAGAGTTATAACACAGTCTGATAGTGTGTGTGGAGTAACGCAGAGAGTTATAACACAGTCTGATAGTGTGTGTGGAGTAACGCAGAGAGTTATAACACAGTCTGATAGTGTGTGTGGAGTAACGCAGAGAGTTATAACACAGTCTGATAGTGTGTGTGGAGTAACGCAGAGAGTTATAACACAGTCTGATAGTGTGTGTGGAGTAACGCAGAGGGTTATAACACAGTCTGATAGTGTGTGTGGAGTAACGGAGAGTTATAGCACAGTCTGATAGTGTGTGTGCAGCTGCAGAATTATAACACAGTCCGATAGTGTGTGTGGAGTAACAGAGAGTTATAACACAGTCTGATAGTGTGTGTGGAGTAACGCAGAGAGTTATAACACAGTCTGATAGTGTGTGTGGAGTAACGCAGAGAGTTATAACACAGTCTGATCGTGTGTGTGGAGTAACAGAATTATAACAGTCTGATAGTGTGTGTGGAGTAACGCAGAGAGTTATAACACAGTCTGAGAGTGTGTGTGGACTAACGCAGAGAGTTATAACACTGTCTGATAGTGTGTGTGGAGTAACGCAGAGAGTTATAACACAGTCTGATAGTGTGTGTGGAGTAACAGAATTATAACACAGTCTGATAGTGTGTGTGGAGTAACGCAGACAGTTATAACACAGGCTCATAGTGTGTGTGGAGTAGCAGAATTATAACATAGTCTGATACTGTGTGTGGAGTAACGCAGAGAGTTATAACACAGTCTGATAGTGTGTGTGGAGTAACAGAATTATAACAGTCTGAGAGTGTGTGTGGAGTAACGGAGAGTTATAGCACAGTCTGAGAGTGTGTGTGGAGCTGCAGAATTATAACACAGTCCGATAGTGTGTGTGGAGTAACGCAGAGAGTTATAACACAGTCTGAGAGTGTGTGTGGAGTAACGCAGAGAGTTATAACACAGTCTGATAGTGTGTGTGGAGTAACGCAGAGAGTTATAACACAGTCTGAGAGTGTGTGTGGAGTAACGCAGAGAGTTATAACACAGTCTGATCGTGTGTGTGGAGTAACAGAATTATAACAGTCTGATAGTGTGTGTGGAGTAACGCAGAGAGTTATAACACAGTCTGAGAGTGTGTGTGGACTAACGCAGAGAGTTATAACACTGTCTGATAGTGTGTGTGGAGTAACGCAGAGAGTTATAACACAGTCTGATAGTGTGTGTGGAGTAACGCAGAGAGTTATAACACAGTCTGATAGTGTGTGTGGAGTAACGCAGAGAGTTATAACACAGTCTGATAGTGTGTGTGGAGTAACGCAGAGAGTTATAACACAGTCTGATAGTGTGTGTGGAGTAACGCAGAGAGTTATAACACAGTCTGATCGTGCGTGTGGAGTAACAGAGTTATAACAATCTGAGAGTGTGTGTAGAGTAACAGTTATAGCACAGTCTGATAGTGTGTGTGGAGTAACGGAGAGATATAAACACCGTCTGATAGTGTGTGTGGAGTTACGCAGAGTGTTATTGCACAGTCTGATAGTGTGTGTGGAGTAGCAGAATTATAACAGTCTGAGAGTGTGTGTAGAATAACGCAGAGAGTTATAACACAGTCTGATAGTGTGTGGAGTGACGCAGAGAGTTATAACACAGTCTGATAGTGTGTGTGGAGTAGCAGAATTATAACAGTCTGAGAGTGTGTGTAGAATAACGCAGAGAGTTATAACACAGTCTGATAGTGTGTGGAGTGACGCAGAGAGTTATAACACAGTCTGATAGTGTGTGTGGAGTAGCAGAATTATAACAGTCTGAGAGTGTGTGTAGAATAACGCAGAGAGTTATAACACAGTCTGATAGTGTGTGGAGTGACGCAGAGAGTTATAACACAGTCTGATAGTGTGTGTGGAGTAGCAGAATTATAACAGTCTGAGAGTGTGTGTAGAATAACGCAGAGAGTTATAACACAGTCTGATAGTGTGTGGAGTGACGCAGAGAGTTATAACACAGTCTGATAGTGTGTGTGGAGTAGCAGAATTATAACAGTCTGAGAGTGTGTGTAGAATAACGCAGAGAGTTATAACACAGTCTGATAGTGTGTGGAGTAACGCAGAGAGTTATAGCACAGTCTGATAGTGTGTGTGGAGTAACGCAGAGAGTTATAACACAGTCTGATAGTGTGTGTGGAGTAACGCGGAGAGTTATAACACAGTCTGATAGTGTGTGTGGAGTAACGCAGCGAGTTATAACACAGTCTGATAGTGTGTGTGGAGTAACGCAGCGAGTTATAACACAGTCTGATAGTGTGTGTGGAGTAACGCAGAGAGTTATAACACAGTCTGATAGTGTGTGTGGAGTAGCAGAATTATAACAGTCTGAGAGTGTGTGTAGAATAACGCAGAGAGTTATAACACAGTCTGATAGTGTGTGGAGTAACGCAGAGAGTTATAACACAGTCTGATAGTGTGTGTGGAGTAACGCAGAGAGTTATAACACAGTCTGATACTGTGTGTGGAGTAACGCAGCGAGTTATAGCACAGTCCGATAGTGTGTGTGGAGTAACGCAGAGAGTTATAACACAGTCTGATAGTGTGTGTGGAGTAACGCGGAGAGTTATAACACAGTCTGATAGTGTGTGTGGAGTAACGCAGCGAGTTATAACACAGTCTGATAGTGTGTGTGGAGTAACGCAGCGAGTTATAACACAGTCTGATAGTGTGTGTGGAGTAACGCGGAGAGTTATAACACAGTCTGATAGTGTGTGTGGAGTAACGCAGAGAGTTATAGCACAGTCTGATAGTGTGTGTGGAGCTGCAGAATTATAACACAGTCTGATAGTGTGTGTGGAGTAACACGGAGTTATAACACAGTCTGATAGTGTGTGTGGAGTAACACGGAGTTATAACACAGTCTGAGAGTGTGTGTGGAGTAACACGGAGTTATAACACAGTCTGAGAGTGTGTGTGGAGCAACGCAGAGATTTATAACACAGTCTGAGAGTGTGTGTGGAGCAACGCAGAGAGTTATAACACAGTCTGATAGTGTGTGTGGAGTAACGCAGAGAGTTATAACACAGTCTGATAGTGTGTGTGGAGTAACGCAGAGAGTTATAGCACAGTCTGATAGTGTGTGTGGAGCAACGCAGAGAGTTATAACACAGTCTGATAGTGTGTGTGGAGTAACGCAGAGATTTATAACACAGTCTGATAGTGTGTGTGGAGTAACGCAGACAGTTATAACACAGGCTCATAGTGTGTGTGGAGTAACAGAATTATAACAGTCTGATAGTGTGTGTGGAGTAACGCAGAGAGTTATAGCACAGTCTGATAGTGTGTGTGGAGATGCAGAATTATAACACAGTCTGATAGTGTGTGTGGAGTAACGCAGAGAGTTATAACACAGTCTGATAGTGTGTGTGGAGTAACGCAGAGAGTTATAACACAGTCTGATAGTGTGTGTGGAGTAACAGTTATAACACAGTCTGATAGTGTGTGTGGAGTAACGCAGAGAGTTATAGCACAGTCTGATAGTGTGTGTGGAGCTGCAGAATTATAACACAGTCTGATAGTGTGTGTGGAGTAACAGAGAGTTATAGCACAGTCTGAGAGTGTGTGTGGAGTAACGCAGAGAGTTATAACACAGTCTGAGAGTGTGTGTGGAGTAACGCAGAGAGTTATAACACAGTCTGATAGTGTGTGTGGAGTAACAGAATTATAACAGTCCGATAGTGTGTGTGGAGTAACGCAGACAGTTATAACACAGGCTCATAGTGTGTGTGGAGTTACAGAATTATAACACATTCTGATAGTGTGTGTGGAGTAACAGAATTATAACAGTCTGATAGTGTGTGTGGAGTAACGCAGAGAGTTATAACACAGTCTGATACTGTGTATGGAGTAGCAGAATTATAACACAGTCTGATACTGTGTGTGGAGTAACGCAGAGAGTTATTACACAGTCTGATAGTGTGTGTGGAGTAACAGAATTATAACAGTCTGATAGTGTGTGTGGAGTAACGCAGAGTTAGAACACAGTCTGATAGTGTGTGTGTGTGGAGTAACGCAGAGAGTTATAACACAGTCTGATCGTGTGTGTGGAGTAACGCAGCGAGTTATAACACAGTCTGATAGTGTGTGTGTGTGGAGTAACAACACGGTCTGATCGTGTGTGTGGAGTAACCCGGAGAGTTATAACACAGTCTGAGTGTGTGTGTGTGGAGTAACGCAGAGAGTTATAACAGTCTGATAGTGTGTGTTGAGTAACAGAGTTATAACAGTATAGCGTTGTAACAGTAACAGAGAGTTATAAATGGGTGCTTTTCTAGTTGGCAGATGGTAACTAGTGGCGTGCCGCAGGGATCGGTACTGAGGCCTCAACTATTTACCATTTATATAGACGATCTGGAGGAGGGGACTGAGTGTAGGGTAACAAAGTTTGCAGACGACACAAAGATAAGTGGAAAAGTGAATCGTGTGGAGGGCGTAGAAGGTCTGCAGAGATTTGGACAGGCTGAGTGAGTGGGCGAGGATCTGGCAGATGGGGTATAACGTTGACAAATGCAAGGTTATTCACTTTGGAAGAAATCATAGCAAATTGGATTATTATCTCAATGGAAAGAAATTACAACATGCTGCTGTGGAGAGGGACCTGGGGGTCCTTGTGCATGAGACGCAAAAACCCAGTCTGCAGGTGCAACAGGTGATCAAGAAGGCAAATGGGATGTTGGCCTATATCGCAAGGGGGATAGAATATAAAAGCAGAGATGTCTTGCTGCATCTGTACAGGGCATTGGTGAGGCCGCAGCTGGAATACTGTGTGCAGTATTGGTCCCCTTATTTGCGGAAGGATATATTGGCCTTGGAGGGAGTGCAGAGAAGGTTCACCAGGTTGATACCAGAGATGAAGGGTGTGGACTATGAGGAGAGACTGAGTAGATTGGGTTTGTATTCGTTGGAATTTAGAAGGCTGAGGGGGGAACTTATAGAGACCTATAAGATAATGAAGGGGCTGGATAGGGTCGAGGTGGAGAGATTCTTTCCACTTAGAAAGGAAACCAGAACTAGAGGGCACAGCCTCAGAATAAAGGGGGGTCAGTTTAGGACAGAGTTGAGGAGGAACTTCTTCTCTCAAAGGGTGGTGAATCTCTGGAATTCTCTGCCCACTGAAGTGGTGGAGGCTACCTCGTTGAATATGTTTAAATCACGGATAGATGGATTCCTGATCGATAAGGGAATTAGGGGTTATAGGGATCAGGCGGGTAAGTGGAACTGATCCACTTATTGATGATCTTATTGAATGGCGGGGCAGACTCGAGGGGCTAGATGGCCTACTCCTGCTCCTATTTCTTATGTTCTTATAACACAGTCTGATAGTGTGTGTGGAGTAATGCAGAGAGTTATAACTGTGTGTGTGTGTGTGTGTGTGTGGAGTAACGCAGAGAGTTATTAGTCACTCGCATTCCAGGAGTACAGTTTGTCATGTAAGCCTGTTTTATTGAAGGCTGGGTTGGTCTCTCCCAGTTTACTGCTCCTTAATGTGACCTTACATGGCAAGCGATTGTGATAGCCAACATTCTGATCATCTTTTCCTTTCACAGTATGATTCTGGCCTTGATAAATGACTGACATTGTTCCTGGACGTTGCTCCATGGTCGCACAAGTATAGGCACGGGACTGTCGCTCCCTCGCAGTTCTGTTCATAGTTGGAAGTTCACAAGCAGCACGAGGAGGATACATCATGCAGTTTATTTTGGACATGATTCAAATGTGTTTTGAGATTATTTTTTAAACAATAAAGTTACTGTTTGAAAGGAAATCTTCGATCGGCAGCTTGATGTATCACGGATAGATTTCCCATTGGCGAACATTCACTTATTGAGCTCTTGTAGCTCACTCATTGGAACTGGCTGAGTTTGGATTTGATTTCACTCGCATTAATGATAATTATCGCCGTGGTACACTGCCCCTCATCATCCTTCTCGATGTTTACATGCAGAAGCGAGCAGTCAGCTAACACCTCTTCACCGTCATCCAGCTGGCTGAGACTACACTTGCTGGACTCTAATTTTATTCATGTGATCCTTTCCAGGGAATCGCCTACAATGGTACCTCTTCCTTCTCCTGAACTCTTCCCTGTCGTCTCCCATACAACTATCCTCAGTCCCTCCAATTTTCACTGACATGCTGCCCATCAGTCACATCATCTGAATACATCACATTCCTGAACAAAGAGACAGGTCAAAGCTTTTCATCTTGAACTCAGCAGGACACTTAGCAAGAAGCTTTATAAGAGATCGTTGATTGGCTGGCAAGTGGACTCTGATTAGCAGAGATGTTGCTACAGAGAATGCACCAGTCAATGGTGACTGACAGTTAACTGCCAAGCATGTTTTGAAATTTAAACCAAGCAGCTCGAGTCTGGTCCAAGCATTGCCCTGAGGAATGAACCAGCAAATGGCTGTCACTTGTTTATGTTGGTATTTCTGCAATACAGCGATAGTGAACTTTGGATTTTTAAAAATCTGTTTCCATCTGGAAAGGCCCAGGGAGAGGGTGAGGGTGTCTGTGCCTCGGTGAGTGAGGGTGTCAGTGCCTCAGGGTGAGTGAGGGTGTCAGTGCCTCAGGGTGAGTGAGGGTGTCAGTGCCTCAGGGTGAGTGAGGGTGTCAGTGCCTCAGGGTGAGTGAGGGTGTCAGTGCCTCAGGGTGAGTGAGGGTGTCAGTGCCTCAGGGTGAGTGAGGGTGTCAGTGCCTCAGGGTGAGTGAGGGTGTCTGTGTCTCAGGGTGAGTGAGGGTGTCTGTGTCTCAGGGTGAGTGAGGGTGTCAGTGCCTCAGGGTGAGTGAGGGTGTCAGTGCCTCAGGGTGGGTGAGGGTGTCAGTGCCTCAGGGTGAGTGAGGGTGTCAGTGCCTCAGGGTGAGTGAGGGTGTCAGTGCCTCAGGGTGAGTGAGGGTGTCAGTGCCTCAGGGTGAGTGAGGGTGTCAGTGCCTCAGGGTGAGTGAGGGTGTCTGTGTTTCAGGGTGAGTGAGGGTGTCAGTGCCTCAGGGTGAGTGAGGGTGTCAGTGCCTCAGGGTGAGTGAGGGTGTGTGTGTTTCAGGGTGAGTGAGGGTGTGTGTGTTTCAGAGAGATTGAGGGTGTCAGTGCCTCAGGGTGAGTGAGGGTGTCTGTGCCTCAGGGTGAGTGAGGGTGTCTGTGTTTCAGAGAGATTGAGGGTGTCAGTGCCTCAGGGTGAGTTGAGTGAGGAAGCATCTCAGACTGACTGAGGAAATGAATGCATATTTGCCCAATACCTTAGAACATAGAAAAACTACAGCACAAACAGGCCCTTCGGCCCACAAGTTGTGCCGAACACATCCCTACCTTTTCGACCCACCTATAACCCTCCATCCTATTAAGCTCCATGTACTCATCCAGGAGTCTCTTAAAAGACCCTATTGAGTTCGCCTCCACCACCACCACTGACGGCAGCTGATTCCACTCGCCCACCACCCTCTGTGTGAAAAACTTACCCCTAACATCTCCCCTGTACCTCCCCCCCAGCACCCTAAACCTGTGTCCTCTCGTAGTAGCCATTTCCACCCTGGGAAAAAGCCTCTGAGAGTCCACCCGATCTATGCCTCTCAACATCTTATACACCTCTATTAGGTCTCCTCTCATCCTTCGTCTCTCCAAGGAGCTCCCTCAGCCTATCTTCATAAGGCATGCCACTCAATCCAGCCAACATCCTTGTAAATCTCCTCTGCACCCTTTCAATCTTTTCCACATCCTTCCTATAGTGAGGCGACCAGAACTGAGCACAGTACTCCAAGTGGGGTCTGACGAGGATCTTATATAGCTGCATCATTATCCCCGGACTCCTAAACTCAATCCCTCGATTGATAAAGGCCAGCACACCATACGCCTTCTTAACCACCTCCTCCACCTGCGGGGCCGATTTCAGAGTCCTATGGACCCGGACCCCAAGGTCCTTCTGATCCTCTACAGTACTAAGAGTCTTTCCCTTTATATTGTACTCCTTCATCCCATTTGACCTACCAAAATGGACCACGACGCATTTATCTGGGTTGAAGTCCATCTGCCACTTCTCCACCCAGTCTTGCATCCTATCTATGTCCCTCTGTAACTTCTGACATCCCTCCAGACCAACCACAACCCCACCAACCTTTGTGTCGTTGGCAAACTTACCAACCCATCCCTCCCCTTCCTCATCCAGGTCATTTATGAAAATGACAAACAGCAAGGGTCCCAGAACAGATCCCTGGTGACCGACCTCCATTTAGAAAAAGACCCATCTATACACACTCTCTGCCTCCTTTGGGTAAGCCAGTTCTGGATCCACCGGGCGGCAGCCCCTTGGATCCCATGCCCTCTCACTTTTTCTAGAAGCCTTGCATGGGGGACCTTATCGAACGCCTTGCTAAAATCCATATAAACCACATCTACCGCCTTCCCTTCGTCAATGTGTTTAGTCACATTTTCGACGAACTCCACCAGGCTCGTAAGTAACCATCACCTTAAAGCTGATGGTTACTTCTTGTCACTTAGTTCCTGGTTAGGTTTAACATGGGCTATAATGTCACACTGCATTTTAGTCCGCAGACATTCCTCTTGTTATCAACTGTGTCTCTGCAGCACAGCGTGGGTGTGCTGGGCACTAAGTACTTCCGCACTAAACTCGGCAGTGAGCCAATGATCAGTGGATCATTGCAAAATTTGATGTTTTAGCAGGCGGAGCCCTGGTCAATGTTTCTCCCTTTGCAACACCATTGGTTTATTAGCCTTGT
This sequence comes from Mustelus asterias, assembly GCF_964213995.1. Taxonomy (NCBI): domain Eukaryota; kingdom Metazoa; phylum Chordata; class Chondrichthyes; order Carcharhiniformes; family Triakidae; genus Mustelus; species Mustelus asterias. The sequence continues at coordinate 4,072,539 of NC_135805.1, read as the reverse complement.
AGCTGTTGACAAGACTATGCCAGTGTCACTGACAGAGTGATTAGCACTGCTGCCTCGCAGTGGCAGGGACCGAGGTTTGATTCCGGTCTGGGGTAAATGTGTGGAGTTCGCATGTTCTCCCCATGTCTGTGTGAGTTTCTTCAGGTTGGTCTGGTTTCCTCCCACAGTCCAAAGATGTGCAGGTTGGATGGATTGGCCATGTGAAATACACAGGGTTACAGGGATGAAGGTGTGGGGGGCGGGAGCGGGGGTGGGTGGGTGGGGGGAGCGGTAGTAGCAAGGGTAAAGATGCTCTCTCCGAGCTGGTGCAGACTCAATGGGCCAAATGACCCATAAGAAAAAAGTAACGCAGAGTCACTTGGGTAGCAACAGTGTAGGCTTCAAGTGTTCATTGTTTGGGGAGAATCTAGAGAATGCAAGTGTTTTAAGAAGTGTCAATAGGAAGCCCTGGTGAGCGGACAGGGCTCTGAGAGATGTGTTGCAGGTTAGTGCTCAACTGGAAGGGGTTGGAAGACAGGCTCATAGACACCAGCTGCTCTTCAAAATCTCAGCCAAGTGGTCTTCATGGGTAAGCGTAGGCAGCCACTGTTATCCACATAAAATAACAGGATTCATGCTGAGTTCCCGAATGAAGGCCTTCACACTTGACGAATATGGGAACAGGAGGCAACCCTTTCATCATTCCATGTTTCTCTTAAAGCGTAAACATTTCAATTAATGCATTTCTTTACTTAAATTGCAGGGAATACAACCCTACTCTGTGGAAACTCAAGTTTGGAAGATAGGTGCAGGAGTTGGCCACTCGATCCTTCGAGGCTGCTCCACCAATCAATAAGGCCATAGCTGACCTGATCCTAACCTCAACTCCACATTCCAGACTACCCCAATATCCTTTCACCCCCTTGCTCATTAAGAATCTATCTACCTTTATCTTAAAAGGCCATGGCAGAAGCAGAGTCATCGAATATTTTAAGGTAGAGAGTTCCAAAGACTCGCGACCCTCAAAGAAAACATTTCTAATTTGTGTCTTAAATGAGCAACCCCTTACTTTATAATGGTGAGCCTTAGTTCTAGATTCTCCCTCATCCACCCTGTCAATACCCCTCAGACCTGGGATGACAGTGGATAGACAATAGAAAACATTCAAGGAACGCATGGGGGAACTGCAGCAACTGTTTATTCCTGTCTGGCACAAAAGCAAAATGGATAAGAGGGCTAATCCATGGCTTACAAAGGAAATTAGAGAGAGTATCCGATCTAAGGAAGAAGCATACAGATTGGCCAAGAAAAATAATAGGTCTGAGGTTTGGGAGCAGTTTAGAATTCAGCAAAGAAGGACCAAGGGATTGATAAGAGGAAAATACAATACGAAAGTAAGCTTGCCGGGAACATAAAGACTGACACTAAGAGTTTCTATAGATACATGAAGAGAATGAGGTTGGTGAAGACAAATGTAGGTCCCCTACAGACAGAAAAGGGGGAATGTATAATGGGGACAAAGAAATGGCCGAGCAACTGAATACATACTTTGGTTCTGTCTTCACAAAAGTGGTCACAAATCAAATGCCAGAAATGTTGGAGAATGCAAGATTTAGTGAGAGGGAATAACTGAGGGAGATCAATATTAGTCGAGAAATAGTACTGGGAAAGTTGATGGAATTGAAGGCAGACAAATCCCTAGGGCCTGATAATCTACATCCCAGAGTACTTAAGTGGCTCTAGAAATAGTGGATGCATTGGTGGTCATTTCGCAGGATTCTATAGACTCTGGAACAGTCCCTGCAGATTGGAGGGTAGTTAATGTCACTCCAATATTCAAAAAGGGAGGTAGAGAGAAAACGGAATTATAGACCAATAAGCTTAACGTCGGTAGTGGGGAAAATTATTGAATCCATTATCAAGGACTTTATAGCAGAGCATTTAGAAAGCAGTGGCAGGATCAGACAGAGTCAGCATGGATTTATGAAGGGGAAATCATGCTTGACAAATCTGTTGGAATTCTTTGAAGATGTAACTTGTAGAGTTGACAAGGAGGAGCCAGTTGATGTGGTATATTTGGGCTTTCAGATAGCGTTTGACAAAGTCCCGCACAAGAGATTATCGTGCAAGATTAAAGCGCATGGGATTGGAGGAAGTGTATTGAGATGGATAGAAAACTGGTTGGCAGAGAGGAAACAAAGAGTAGGAATCAATTGGTGCTTTTCAAATTGGCAGTAACTAGTGGGATGCCACAGGGATCGGTGCTAATCACAATATATATTAATGATTCGGATGAGGGAACAAAATGTAACATCTAAAAGTTTGCAGATGAACCAAGTTGGGGTGGGAGGGTGAACTGTGACGAGGATGCAGAGATCCTTCAGAATGATCTGGACAGGTTGGGTAAGTGGGCAAATCAATGGCAGATGCAGTATAATTTGGATAAATGAGGTTATTCACTTTGGAAACAAAAACAAGGTAGCAGATTAACACCTGAATGGCTGTAAATTGGGAGAGGAGAGTGTGCAGCAGGATCTGGGTGTCCTTGTGCACCAGTCACAAGGTAAGCATGCAGGCGCAGCAGGCGGTAAATAAGGCAAATGGTATGTTGGCCTTCATTGCGAGAGGTTTTGAGTACAGGAGCAGGAATGTGTTGCTGTAACTATACAGGGCCTTAGTGAGGCCACATCTAGAGTATTGTGTGCAGTTTTGGTCTCCTTTTCGGTGGAAGAACGTTCTTGCTCTCGAGGGAGTGCAGCGAAGGTTTACCAAGCTGATTCCGGGGATGGCGGGACTGATGTATGAGGAGAGATTGACTAGGTTAGGATTGTTTTCGCTGGAGTTCAGACAAATGAGGGGGGGATCTCAGAGACCTATAAAATTCTAACAGGTCTAAACAGGATAGATGCAAGGAGGATGTTCCCGATGGTGGGGGAGTCCAGAACCAGGGGTCACAGTCTGAGGATTCAGGGTAGACCATTTAGGACGGAGGTGAGGAGACATTTCTTCATCCAAAGAGTGGTGAGCCTGTGGAATTTATTAGCACAGGAAGTAGTTGATGCCAAAACATTGAATGCATTCAAGAGGCGGCTGGATATAGCACTTGGGGCAAATGGGATCAAAGGTTATGGGGAGAAAGCAGGATTAGGCTATTGAGTTGGATGATCAGCCTTGATCATGATGAATGGGGGAGTAGGCTCGAGGGCCAAATGGCCTCCTCCTGTCTTCTATGTTTCTATCACAATAAATCCTTTTTATACGTGCAGTGTACTCCAGATACCTCACGTTTCCCCATCATTATCCTTGTCGAAATCAGCTGTATAGTGACCAGGGATGAAACCAGGAATAAACACTGCGGATGCTGGAAATAAACAGAAAATGCAGGAAACTTTCAGCAGCATCTGTGGAGAGAGAAGTCAAAGGGTGGGATTTTCCAGTCCAACCAGCCGAGACTGGAAATTCCTGCCTCAGATCAATGGACCTTGTAAATGGTCTGTCCTGCCCACGATGATTCCCTCAGCGGAAAATTTACCAAATGCTGAGTCTGTATGACTCTTTTTCAGAGCTAAGGATAGGGAGAAATGTGTTGGATTATGTACTGTATAAGAGGGGGTGGAGCAGAGTAGAAGCTCAGTGATAGGAAAGATTACAACAAAGATGTGTAGGGCACGAGGCTGGGGAAACATTAATGGCAGTGTGAAGGATTATAGGTCACTCAATTTCTCCTTTTAACTTGTCTCACTTCCTGCATATTAAAAGCTGTGGCAATGTGTACCCACGTGGGTCCCAGATATGTCTATCATTTTGTGGGGTATGTGGGGCATTCCTTGTTCAAATCCTCCTTCGGCCCACTCCCACATCATTTATCCGTCACATCCATGACTATAATTGTTGCTGCTTCATCTTCTCACAGACCTGGAAAAAATAATCCATTTTGCGTCCGATTTCCACCCCTCTTTCACCTTCCCATGGTTTATCTGACACGACCCTTCCCTGACCTTTTTCTATTTCCTGTGATAGGGACTGGCCACCAAAATTAATTACAAATCCACCAACTCCCACAGCTACCTTGACTACAGCCCGTCACACACTGCTTTCTCTATCCCATTCTCCCAGTTTCTCCACCTCCATCGCATCTGGTCTGAAGATGCCACTTTCTAAAATGGCACTTCTAACATGTTTGCCTTTTTCGTTGACCAAATCCTTGCCCTCCCTCCCACCCATTACTGACTGGGTGCCCTATCGGGTTCAACCATTTCCCACACCTCTGCTTTCGCCCCTTCCCTCCCTCCCTCCCTCCCAGAACCAGTATAGGGTCCCCCCCCCCCATCCTCACTTTTTACCCCACCAGCCTCTGCACTCCTCTGCTATTTCCACCAACTCCAGCATGGTGCCACCTCTAAACACATCGCTCCTCCCCCATAAGTATTTTGCAGGGACTGCTCCCTCTGCTACACCGTAGTCCACTCCATCAAACCCAATTCCTCATCCCCTTCCCAAAGCACCTTTCCTTGCAACTGCAGAAGGTGCAACAGCTGCCTCTTTACCTCCTCCCTCCTCTCCATTCAAGGCACCAAACACTCCTTTCAGGTGAAGCAGTGTTTCACTTGCCCTTCCTTCAATTTGGTCTTACTGTATTCACTGCTCCCAATGCAGTCTCCTCTCCATTGGGGAGACTAAACACAGACCGGGTGATTGCTTTGTGGAATACCTTTGCTCCATCTAGCCTTCCTGTTGCTTCTTACTCTCATGTCCACATGTTCCTACTTGGCCTACTGCAATATTCTAGTGAAGCCCAGTGCAAGCAGCAGCACCTCATCTTCCAATGCTTTGCTGTGACCTTTCTTCCCCATCTTGACCCCTTTTCTGATCCAAAACCTTTTTTGTCCCAATGCAAACTACCCTTCCCCCTGAAAAAAATTGGGTTGTCACTTGTTTTAGTTTTGTTCTTCCCGAGCACTACCTTTTGTTCTCCCAAAACTACATTCTGCTCTGCTACCTTTATGCCACTCTCAGCACCTTCTATAGCCCTTCGCACTGCCTTTAATGCTTCTTCTGTTCCGTGCCCTACAAATCTTTGTTGCAATCTCTCCTAGCCAACACCTACCACTAACCTTTTTTCTGCTCCAGCCAGCCCACCTCCTCTTAAACAGCATAAAAACCATCACATTTCCAGCTCTTTAGAGAGGTTTCTATCTAAAGAGGTAGAAATGTGATGGCTTTTATGCCGAATGAGGAGGTAGGGCAGCTGGAGCAGAATAAAAGATTAGTGGTAGGTGTTAGCTCGGAGAGATTGCAAAGATTTGAAGTCATATAGACTCAAAATATAACTCCATTTAGCTCTTCACAGATGCTGGCAGTCCTGCTGAGTTTTTCCAGCATCTTGTTTATATTAAACCCAAAATCTTTTGCTTCATTAGACTTCAGTGCCACACTAGGTAATGAGATCACCAAGTGAGCCAGGACTCTGGAATCCAAAGCATATTACACTTAAGCCAGGAAGGCTGAAAAAACCTCATGCCATCATCAGGCTTCTTCCAAGTATGAATGAAAGCTAAAAGTTCAGACAGATGCAGTATTTAATTTTTATTGAGTTTTAAGAAAGAGGGTTACAAATCACCTATTTCCCTCCTGTTTTTTGAAGCATCACGTGCATCGCAGTGATGAGGTGTAGATTTTCTCAAACCTAATACAACAGGAACAGAAATATTGGAAGCAATTAACATCTTTTACCAACCATTACGATATGTTTAAAATGCTCTACATTTATAAAATAATGAAATGATTTAAAATAATCTAAAATGGAAAAAATAAATAGGCAAAAAAATACAAGTTGGATTAGTTGTGTAATGGATTAACATTGAAACTAATGCAGAAAGGATATATTTAGCTCAAAACAAGAATATTTAGTTCAACGTTGCTCCTAGGATTTAATGTAAAGGCAAAGAAAACTGCCATATCCCACTCACTTTAATGTGTGACACACAGCTTGTGATATTCCCTTCTCCCTCATTCTTTGCATTATCAGCAATAGACACCAGTACTTCAGCCAGTGTTAAAAAGGTTCAAAATACTCTCCCCAGCTACAACCGAAGCTTGGAATCTGTAGCTTCACGCAGACCAGCATGTCCACACCTTACACTTCACAGAAATCCCAGTTACAACAGCTTGTTCCACATTGCAAGTTTCAAAAATAAGGGACCAAAAGCAGAGAGACACTCGAGCAAGGACATTACTGGAAGAGCAAATGATGGTGTTTTTTTGACATTTATCAGCCCATTGCAAATATCCATTTAAATACCAAAAGCTCTAAATAAACTAGCTCCACCACAGCTGTGTATAACGTCAGAACAGCAGAAGGAACTTCAGCTCAAAAAACAGGCTTCCTGCCTGCCATTCACTTCATCGCTAGAACTAGGGCTCTTCAAGAAAATGTAGTTATTTTCCTTCAGAGACCAGGCAGACATCATCAGTTCATTGTGGAGGGAACCTGGCCATGAAACCTCTTGAAAACATCCAATCCCTGTTCTAAAATTGATATTTATGTAACACATTAGTAACTCTTTGTCAATGGAGAAATAGGGTTTTTACTCCAAAATTGTAATGACATTCTTATTCAGATTCATGGGGCTCAAGAAACTAAAGATAAAATTAAACACTTAACCAGAGTACAAAAGAAAATGCTGCAAAATCTCAGCAGTCTGACAGCACCTGTGGAGAGAGAATAGAGCCAATGTTTCGAGTCTAAGTGACTCTTCGTCAGAGCTCAAGTTGCATTTTAGTGGACCTGCATGTCCTATAGGCTTTCTTTATCTCGAAACATTTTTTGAAATTAATGTTTTGATACACTGCAACGCTTGATTAGGGTTCATTTATTTTTTGGCTGAAATTTTATCTTTTCTAAAGTGAGGGGCAGCAATTCTGGGAATGAAACATTTAATGCAGTAGGTCATGTATAGCATGTGGGTTTAATACACAGCAAAGTCCTCAATAACATGCCTTAGCACTAAGCTTCAAAAGGGAACTGCAGCACGGTGATTTTTCCACCATCCATATGACTAGTAATTATTTTGGTGAGCACTAGCATTAATTTAGAAGTAAATCTATGCGGCAGACCGAGTGGAATCCGATGAAGCCAGTTCCCTAACTGACTGGGGAGTCTTCATACCCACTTCCAACATTTAACAAATGAACACAAGACTCAAAAGGACACTGAAGATAGTTTGATAATTTACTCTGCCTTTGGTTACAATGCATCACACTATGCCTCATTGCAGTTCCTGTGGAAGGAATCACCTTCTCTCCTTGGCAACAAAGGGGAAACTGGTCATTCGGCACATGATTCATCACACTTGTCCTTCATGTCCAACATGCTATACCAGTCGTGGAGTGTGTTTAGGCAACAATAAGTGCTCACCTGAACAAGAACTTTTCAAGAAGCACATTTAGAGGTAGATTTATGCAAAGTCACGATTGATTATTCAGCCACAATGCATCTGAGCAACTATCCGATTTAGGTCACAAGTCCTGGAAAAAGGTCATCTCTATCCAGTCCCAATATATGGGTGTGATCTTTCTCATAAATGTTGTTTCACTGAAGGATCTGATAATCCCTCTCAATGAGGTAATTTAAACTTTTCAACCTCTCCCAAGTTGCCACTTCTGGGCAATGCCAGAGTGCGTGCCACACTTTCAACAATCTCCACAGAGTATCAGGGGGTCTAGCAGCTTAAAATCTGGCTCTCCATTTTCATCGTCCACCACTGCAGAAAGAAATTTAACAAATGAACACAAGACTAAGGACGGAGAAGATACTCTAGTCTGGCAGTGAAATAATACAGAAGTCTTTTGATTTGATTTATTATTGTCACATGTATGAGTATACAGTGAAAAGTATTGTTTCTTGCACCCTCCACAGACAAAGCATAGCGTACATAGGGAACAGTAAGAAGTCTCACTACACCAAGTTAAAGTCCAACAGGTTTATTTGGAATCACGAGCTTTCAGAGCGCTGCTCCTTCCTCAGGTGATGAAGGAGCAGCACTCCAAAAGCTTGTGATTTCAAATAAACCTGTTAGACTTTAACCTGGTATTGTGAGACTTCTTACTGTGCCCATGCCAGTCCAACGCCGGCATCTCCACATCATACATAGGGAAGAAAAGGAGAGAGTGCAGAACGTAGTGTTACAGTCATAGCTAGGGTGTAGAGAAAGATCAACTTAATGTGAGATAGGTCCATTCAAAAGTCTGATGGCAGCAGGGAAAAAGCTGTTTTTGAGTCAGTTGGTACATGTCCTCAGACTTTTGTATCTTGTACCCAATTGAAGGCAGCAGAAGAGATTATGTCCGGAATGCGGGGGTCCTTGATTATGCTGGCTGCTTAGTGTAGAGTGGCAATGGATGGGAGGCTGGTGTGAATGATGGACTGGGCTTCGTTCACGACCCTTTGTAGTTTATTGCGGTCTTGGGCAGAGCAGAAGCCATATCAAGCTGAGACACAACTGGAAAGAATGCTTCCTATGGTGCATCTTTGGAAGTTGGTAAGAGTTGTAGTGAACAGGCCAAATTTTCCTAGTCTCTTGAGAAAGTAGAGGCATTGGTGGGCTTTCTTAACAATGATGTTCGCATGGAGGGACCAGGACAGGTTGTTAGTGATCTGGACACCTAAAAACTTGAAGCTCTCAACCATTTCTACTTCGTCCCTATTAGACAGGGGCATGCCCTCCACTAAACTTCCTGAATTTGATGACTATCTCCTTCATTTTGTTGACATTGAGGGAGAAATTATTGTTGTCGCACCAGTTCACCAGATTCTCCATCTCTTTCCTGTACTGTCTCACATCATTGTTTGAGATCCAACCCACTACGATGGTGTCCCTAGCAAACTTGAAAATCGAGTTGGAGGAATTTGGCCAGTCAGAGGTGTATAAGGAGTATAGTAAGGGGCTGAGGACGCAGCCTTGCGGAGCACCAGTTTTGAGGATGATCATGGAGGTGTTGTTGTCTATCCTTACTGATTATGATCTGTGGGTTAGGAAGTTCAGGGTCCAGTTGCAGAGGAAAGAGCCGAGCCCCAGGCCATGAAGTTTAGAGATGAGTCTCGTAGGAATAATGGTGTTAAAGGCGGAGCTGTAGGCTATGAATAGGAGTCTGCCATAAGTGTCTTTGCTATCTAGGTGTTCCAGGGTTGAGTGTAGGGCCAGGGAGATGGTGTCTGCTGTGGACCTGTTGCGTGATTGGTGAACTGTAGTGGATCCAAGCAGTCTGGGAGGCAGGAATTGATTTGTGCCACGACTAACCCGTCAAAACACTTCATAATGATGGAGCCAGCGGAAATTATAATTAAGGCACACTGCTTGGCTTTTCTTTGATACCGGGGTGATGGTTGATTTCTTGAAACAGGTAGGGATCTCAGATTGGTGTAAAGAAAGGTTGAAGATGTCTGCGAATACCCCCACCAGCTGGTCAGCGCAGGATCTGAGAGTTTGTCCGGGTACCCCACTTGGGCCAGTCGCTTTCCATGGGCTGACTTTTGAGAAGGCTGCTCGGACTTCTGCAATGGTGACCTCAGATACAGGTTCATCCGAGGCTTCCGGGGTGGAGGGTGTGCTCTCGCTGACCTCTTGCTCAAAACAGGCGTAGAATGCGTTGAGCTCATCAGGAAGGGATGCACTGGAACCAGCGATTTTACATGCCTTCATCTTGCAGCTTGTTATGTCTTGCAGACCTTGCCATAGTCGGCGGGAGTCTATGTGGCTAGCTTGGGAACTTAGCTTGGTCTGGGACTGTCTTTTGGCATCTTTGATGGATCTCCGTAGTTCATATCTGGCTTTCTTGTAAAGCCATGATGTGGAGATGCCGGCGTTGGACTGGGGTAAAGACAGTAAGAAGTCTCACAACACCAGATTAAAGTCCAACAGGTTTATTTGGTAGCAAAAGCCACTAGCTTTCGGAGCGCCTCACCTGACAAAGGAGCAGTGCTCCGAAAGCTAGTGGCTTTTGCTACCAAATAAACCTGTTGGACTTTAACCTGGTGTTGAGAGACTTCTTACTTTCTTGTAAAGGTCAGGATCACCTGACTTGAACACCTCAGACCTGGACTTCAGCAAGCAGTGGATATCCCTGTTCATCCATGGTTTCCACACACATTTGCTCCTTTGGCACACAGTTTTCTAGACACTTACTAATGAAGTCAGTTACTGTATTGGCATACTCGCTCAGGCTGGGTCGCAGAATTTTTAAATACTGACCAGTCTACTGACTCCAAGCAGTCCCGTAGGAGATCATCTGATTCCTCAGGCCAACATTGTACGACTCTCTTTGATGGATTCTCCTGTTTTAGTTTTTGCTCATAAGTCGGGAGCAGGAGCACTGCCTTGTAGTCTGATTTGCCAAGGTGTGGGTGGATGATTGAGCGTTAGGCATTTTTGATATTTGTGGTCTTGGATGTTTGGGCCTCTGGTGGAACAGGAGATGTGTTGGTAACTTGGTAGAATGCTCTTGAACTTGGCCTGATTGAAGTCCCTGGCCACAATGAACAAGGTCTCGGGATGTTTCCTGTCACCATAACCTCAAATATAAATATGGCACAATACTTGTAAAATCTTCCCACAGATTGCATGGCAGATTCACTTTTTTTCCCCTTGAAGGTCAACGTTAAGATCAAACAACCTGCTTATGTCATTGACTTCTACTCTTCAATCCCTGACTCCAGCCAGAGACATAGCACCAGACATCCCAGAAATTAACTTGCACGTTGAGAAGCTCAGCAATTTGCAGTCCCAGATTAAAGGCCATTCATCTTATTGCTGTTTATGGAATCTTGTTTGAACAAAACAGTAGCTACATTTACCCATTTATCAGCCACAGATGGCATTTTAAAGTAGCTCATTGTATGTGCAGCACTTTTGAGTAGAATGAGTAATGGTAAGGTGTTGGGTAATTGCAAATCTTTACTGGTTTTAACACAATGCTTGGAACAATTTAATATCCCCACTGATTAGTCTTAAAGGGAAAAATATTTAACAGACAGGAAGGAAAGTATTAGGTTGTAACAAAATCCCTAAACTCAGTCTGACTGAACAGTTTAACCTCTGTATGAGGCTCTGAATTTGATCACTTTTCTTTTCAATGGCACCTCTTCTGCAGTAATCTGTTTGGGTAGTTGGCTAGACGGCTGTTTATGATGCAGAGTAACACCAACAGCATGGGTTCAATTCCTGTACTGGCTGAGGTTATTCATGGAGGTTTGCCTTCTCAACCTTACCCCTTGCCTGAGGTGTGGTGATCCTCAAGTTAAATCACCACCAGTTAGCTCTCCCTCTCAAAGGGGAGATCAGCCTATGGTCATCTGGGACTATACCATTGCTAAGAGTGTCTCAGAGGTGATCACTGCAATATTTTAGAAAATTCTCAGCTAAAGGTTCAGTAACAGCCCATTTTCCTTATTTGCCATCAGCTGCAGAAGATGTTAAAGTCTCAGGATCCAAAGCAAACGTGGAGAAAAAAAAGGGTGGCCTTCAAAAGGGAGGGGTGTTCTAGCCATCTATCAAGTTGGGACGACTACAATTTCTAATTTACAATTACCTGGAATTCGAAATTTAGAAGAGGTAAATTTGCAACATCCAAACTGGGAGGGATGGTGAAATTACAAGAGGAGACTTAGAATGTCTGCATTAAATTTCATAGCCTTTTCTCTATTGCTCTAACATCCAACAAATCGAACCATCGCCCAGGACATTCAATGGCATTGCCAGTGCTGAATCCCCCTCTAATATCATGGGGGTTAAACCATTGACCAGAAAGTGAACTAAGCTATATAAATACTATGGCTACAAGAGAAGGAGCTTGGAATTCTGTTGTGAATAACTCACCTCCTGACTTCCCAAAGCCTGTTCACTATCTACAAGGCACAAGTCAGTGTGATGGAGTACTCTCCACTTGCCTGGATGGGTGCAGCTCCAACACAAGAACTTTGACACCATCCAGCTGCTTGATTGGCACCCCATCCACACCATCTTAGACATTCAATCCCTCCACCACCAAGTGGCACCAATGTGTACTATCTACAAGATGCATTGGAGCAACTCACCAAGGTTCCTTTGACAGCATCTTCCAAACCCACAATCTCTTATCACCTAAAAAGACAAGGGTTGCAGATTGCACCACCACCTGGAAGCTCTGCTCCAAGCTACACACCATCCTGACTTGGAACTATTTTGCTCTTTCTTTACTGTCACCATGTCAAAATCCTGCAATTCCCTCCTGAACAGTATTGTTGTTGTACCTATACCACATGGACTGCAACAGTTCAACAAAGTGGCTTAGCACCTCCTTCTCAAGAATGATTAAGGATGGGCAATGAATGTTGACCTAGCCAACAACTCAATACAGCCAGTGAAATAATAAAAAAATGCCCTGCAGATATACAGAAAAATAGATGGCAAACTGAGGAATAAAAGAATGACCAGGGTGAGGTTAGGGCCGGTCAAGGACAGTGGTGGGAACTTGTGTATGGAATCAGTAGAGATAGGCGAGGTGATGAATGAATACTTTTCTTCAGTGTTCACCAAGGAGAGGGGCCATGTTTTTCAGGAAGAGGTGTTACAGGCTAATAGGCTGGAGGAAATAGATGTTCGGAGGGAGGATGTATTGGCAGTTTTGAATAAACTGAAGGTCGATAAGTCCCCTGGGCCTGATTAAATGTATCCTAGGATTCTTTGGGAGGCGAGGGATGAGATTGCAGAGCCTTTGGCTTTGATCTTTGGGTCCTCGCTGTCCACGGGGATGGTGCCAGAGGACTGGAGAGTGGCAAATGTTGTTCCTCTGTTTAAGAAAGGGAATAGAAATGACCCTGGTAATTATAGACCGGTTAGTCTGACTTCGGTGGTTGGTAAATTGATGGAAAAGGTCCTTAGGGATGGGATTTACGACCATTTAAAAAGATGCGGATTAATCCGGGATAGTCAGCACGGATTTGTGAAGGGCAAATCGTGCCTCACAAATTTGATAGAATTTTTTGAGGAGGTAACTAGGTGTGTTGATGAAGGTAGGGCGGTTGATGTCATATACATGGATTTTAGTAAGGCGTTTGATAAGGTCCCCCATGGTCGGCTTATGATGAAAGTAAGGAGGTGTGGGATAGAGGGAAAGTTGGCCGATTGGATAGGTAACTGGCTGTCTGATCGAAGACAGAGGGTGGTGGTGGATGGAAAATTTTCGGACTGGAGGCAGGTTGCTAGCGGAGTGCCGCAGGGATCGGTGCTTGGTCCTCTGCTCTTTGTGATTTTTATTAATGACTTAGAGGAGGGGGCTGAAGGGTGGATCAGTAAATTTGCTGATGACACCAAGATTGGTGGAGTAGTGGATGAGGTGGAGGGGTGTTGTAGGCTGCAAAGAGACATAGATAGGATGCAAAGCTGGGCTGAAAAATGGCAAATGGAGTTTAACCCTGATAAATGTGAGGTGATTCATTTTGGTAGGACTAATTTAAATGTGGATTACAGGGTCAAAGGTAGGGTTCTGAAGACTGTGGAGGAACAGAGAGATCTTGGGGTCCATATCCACAGATGTTTAAAGGTTGCCACTCAAGTGGATAGAGCTGTGAAGAAGGCATATAGTGTGTTAGCTTTTATTAACAGGGGGTTGGAGTTTAAGAGCCGTGGGGTTATGCTGCAACTGTACAGGACCTTGGTGAGACCGCATTTGGAATATTGCGTGCAGTTCTGGTCACCTCACTATAAGAAGGATGTGGAAGCGCTGGAAAGAGTGCAGAGGAGATTTACCAGGATGCTGCCTGGTTTGGAGTGTCGGTCTTATGAGGAAAGGTTGAGGGAGCTGGGGCTGTTCTCTCTGGAGCGGAGGAGATTGAGGGGAGACTTAATAGAGGTTTATAAAATGATGAAGGGGATAGATCGAGTGAACGTTCAAAGACTATTTCCTCGGGTGGATGGAGCTATTACGAGGGGGCATAACTATAGGGTTCATGGTGGGAGATATAGGAAGGATATCAGAGGTAGGTTCTTCACGCAGAGAGTGGTTGGGGTGTGGAATGGACTGCCTGCAGTGATAGTGGAGTCAGACACTTTAGGAACATTTAAGCGGTTATTGGATAGGCACATGGAGCACACCAGGATGGTAGGGAGTGGGATAGCTTGATCTTGGTTTCAGATGAAGGTCGGCACAACATCGTGGGCCGAAGGGCCTGTTCTGTGCTGTACTGTTCTATGTTCTAAACTTATCCATGAATGCTGTTGAAGTAACTTAGACACATTTAGAAGTGCTGGATTTAGCTCCAAACCTGTCCAGCCATTGCAGAGCAGCAATCAACAAAACGCATTGAATATTGAGGTACGCAGTCAAGGCAAGAAAGAGCCATTAGTCTTTGGAATTCTCTACTGTTATGGCCATGGGGGATCATCAATAGCTCTCCCTGTGGGCCTTGCTGAATATGAGCTCCCCTATTAAGCAAGTGGAGTCTCAGCCAATAGGGAAGAAGCAGCAGCAGGATTAAAACGGGCTCCAATCAGACTGGCAGTCAATCAGACACAGGATCGATCTATGGTGTTGAAAGGCTGTAAATAAAAGGGTGATTGGTGTTGGAAGACTGGCCTCGGTAAGATTATTATATCTACTCTGGAGATCAGTGGAGGCTGGGTCATATTCAATGCCGAGTAAGACTGATTTTTGATTGACGACTCTAGAGTAACAAGAGGACAGACAGGTAAAGTGCTACAACCAGATCAGCCGTGATCTTATTGAAAGATAATAATGTCTTTAGATGCGCTGAATGGCCTACTCCTTTTGTTATGATCTTACAAATGCACAAGAAGTGATAAAAGATAAAACAAACATTAGGATTAACACTAGGAAACTAATAGACTTCCAGATAGAGTAATGGAGGCAACATCGAAGATGCTGTGACAGATATTTTTCTGGATGGATGGATGAATTTCCAGTTACATTTGCCCTATCTTGTGAAACATCTGAATCAATGACAGATGCAAATATCATCCAGGATAACAAGCAGATTGATCCAAAACCTTTCAAAGCAAACTAAGAACTGTTCTCCTGCCTGAAATAAATGGATCTAGCTAAGGGTTCGGATCACACTCCTACTTAACTTGTATCCGATTCCCAAAGTTCTCCCTGCAGTTTTACATATGGAAGCTGTCCATTTTGGCAAGTTTGAATGTTGACTTTCTGACTGACATAACCCAAGAAGAAACCGCTAGTGAACTGGATTGAAACGTATAGTATACACTCGAGGCATGACTGTCTTTGTATTGCCCAGTGACTTTCAATATTTAGTATTGCCCAGTGACTTTCTTAGCTGATGCAAGTGAATTATCACAGTAAGTTGATGCAAAAGGTGGAAGTGAACTGTCACAATAAATTGAACCTTAAATAAAAAGATTTTAAATCAGCAGCAAACATGGTAAGTACCAATGAAAGGTAGTGAAGGAGGCCTCAGTAGATTCCAAGTCTGATGACCTGGATGTCTTGAGGGCCTGAAAATAGCAGGGTGATGCTATAGGGAATCTGCCAATGTTGTACAATTGAAATCTGAATGGAAAAAGTGGTCTATATGAGCTGACAAATAAAATGAAAGTATCAAGACTGTGGGATACACATTCAGCTTCCAGTACATCATACTAGCAAACTATGAATGCAGAGGTGCCACTGACTAACACTCTCACTGGCATTATTTAAAAACAAAGTATCTCAGTGACCCTCTCCAATGACTACGTTAGACATCCTGAGGTCCCCTATTATCTGGTATTTATTCTACACCCTTCTTTTATCAGATGTAGAATATATTGAAACATTGTTAACTATGAAAGGATCCCAAAATTTGTTGTGTTCCTGGCTTTTAAGGCACTTTCTCAACTGCACCAACAGACAATAAAAATCCTTTAAATAGTGGTGCCCCATTGTTTAGGTATTTATTTATTAGTGTCACAAGCAGGCTTATATTAACACTGCAATGAAGTTACTGTGAAAATCCCCCAGTCGCCACACTCTGGCGCCTGTTCAGGTACACTGAGGGAGAATTTAGCATGGCCAATGCATCTAACCAGCACGTCTTTCAGATCTTGGGACACAATCGTAAACATCAAAATGGATCACCAGCCTTCAGGCAGTGGAAATGATCTCCTTCTTGACCTAACAAGTTGGTTGAGGAACCAGAACCACATTATTTCAATTGGACACATGCTCAGGAAGTCCTTTGCAACTCGATACCACAGCACCAGCCCTTAAATTCAAAACAAAAACAAGTCAGTCTTAAACGGTACTGTCATTTCAATTAAAATAATTTCACTGTTCTGAAAGTCAGGAGAATGCCCTTTGTCACAAGTGATTCTCTTCCTGGTGACTATTTCCTGAGCTTTTCGTAATATGCCAACACAACAAATCTAGAAAGTGTTCATTCTCTAGCACTCATTTGTAGATTACTTATAGGGCTTCTCACTAGAAGCAGTTTTATTCTTTGCTGTGTCTTCCCTCAATAACAGACACAGAACTGAGTTTGAAGCCAAATTTCCTAATTCAAGACCAGTTAAAATAGGACTACTACTTTGTTACGAAACTTTGGTCGAGGTACCATTGCAAACAAATATCTGAATCAACTTATTTATCATAAAAGATCTTTGGCCCCAAGACATTCTCCCAAGTCATTTATCAAGTACTCACTTCTAGATAGTATATGAATGATATATGTACTGTTTACTGTAATTTGGAGTGAGGGTGGAGCTCTAACAAAGTGCTTGCAATGCAAGTAATATAATCCTTATTGAACAAGATTGAGTGGTGGTGATATCCAAAAACAGAGAACGTCCCACTCAATAACTGAGGTTATCAAACAATATTTTGTAGACAATGTTCACTCTTGAATTTTACTACCAGAGTACCCAACTATTACAAGTCACCCGCTACTTTACTATGAAATTATGGTTGAGGTACCTTCTCAATCAAACATCTCAATCAACTTAATCATGAAAGGTATAATTCTGTCTAGCATTTTATAGTGACAATTCTTGAATATAAATATAAGATGCATTACAGAGTGCTGCTAAAAACTCCTGGAAGGAAAAGCATCTAAACAAAATGCTGCTCAGAAAAATTAACTGAAAAATTAATTAATATTATTTTGCAAGTTTTTCAATTCAGAGATCCAATCTATTTCCTTAGAACAAGGTATGGAGACAGGTTATCAAAATACTGGCATCCATCTTCTCGTGTGACTGGGGGATAGAGATGGGAGATGTCTATAAAATGTACTTGGATAAAAGGTTACCAAATATTGTGTTCTTTTTTTTCCTTGACTGGATGGTAGGAACAGGAAATGTCTGTGAAAGGCACTACATTCACCACCTAAATGAATACATTCTGCATCTGGTTATGCAGTGGTGCAGAATACCATTGTAGTACTGATTAATAAAGTCCCAGGTTAAATAACTTGTCTGGGTTATTTCATGCATGGCTGCCATGTCAGTATAGCCCTGGGGACAGGAAAGATTAAATTAATCATTGCCCCAATTTCTAATCAACATCTTTCTGGAATGTGGGCATTACTACAACGAGTCAATGAGGTGGTGGAAGCAGGCACATTAGCAACATTTAAGAGGCATTTGGGAGAGAATAGAGGGATACGGAATGTGTCAAGGCAGAAGATTTTTTCTTTAGTTTAGTTAGGGCATCATGATCAGCACAGGCTTGGAGGGCTGAAGGGCCTGTTCCTGCACTGTACTTTTCTTTGTTCGCTTTGACTAGTCTTGGATGCAGTGTTTCACATAATTAATAGCCTAACCCACTGCCTTAATTTACATCAAAGAAAAAAACAAATTTGAGGTTGGGGCAGGAAAGAGCCTGCTTCTAACCTGCCTCAGGTACCAGAGCTGAATGCCCTTTTAATATCGAACGCTTTGCTGTCTTCACTGGATATTAGCTCTTACCCCAAGGGGCACTTCACCAAAAGGAGACTCAAATCAAACATAAAAAAGGATTCCCTTACATACCTGACAAGAACATAGATTTTGGGAAGTTGTCAGAGGCCTGGATTTTGACCAACGTTACTGTCCAGGGACTACCTATTACTTTTTCTATGACAGACCTAAAGATTAAATCCTGACCAAAGATAAAAACCTATTTGTGTGGAGGTTGTGATGCCACCTGGGGAAACAATGTGTGTTATGAATTAGCCTCTGTGCCCCAGGGGAAAAAGGGAAGAACAAAACAAGTCAAGGCTCATTACCTTTACGACGTGAGACTACTGAGTGAGTTAATTCATCGTTTCAGGTCAGTGTATGTGCATTAATAGCATCACCAGCTCCTAATGAAGCTAATTTTAGAAAATGGAACATTAGTTGCCTCCATAACCAGAACGTAGTGCATCCACCATCTGATCAAACTGAACAGATTGATAAGGGCTGCGTAGTTCACAATCCCTACCCTGCAGCTCACAGTGGAGCTCAAAGGACACTGTTGACAGAACACCCAAGCTGCACTGTAATTTATATGAAAAGGTGATCTACTTTGTTCTGATGGATTTACTGATGTTGGTGATGCTGCAGTGACTTTATATTATTCTCATAGAAACCCTACAGTGCAGAAGGAGGCCATTCGGCCCATCGAGTCTGCACCGACCACAATCCCAACCCACATATTTACCCGCTAATCCCTCTAACCTACGCATCCCAGGACTCTAAGGGGTAATTTTTAACCTGGCCAATCAACCTAACCCGCACATCTTTGGACTGTGGGAGGAAACCGGAGCACCCGGAGGAAACCCACGCAGACACGAGGAGAATGTGCAAACTCCACACAGACAGTGACCCGAGCCGGGAATCGAACCCGGGACCCTGGAGCTGTGAAGCAGCAGTGCTAACCACTGTGCTACCGTGCCGCCCTGGCGTACATCTCCCGTCAGAACCTATCTACCAGGAATTAACCTTTTCACCTTCACCTCATTAAGGGGCACTCCAAAACTTTCAAAAAAGTGACTATTTACCATCCACTCCCAAGTATATAGTCAATGTGGCACGGTAAATCATCTAAAAAATTAAACAGTGCAGAGTATTAACATCCACCCACAGTTCAGACAGCAAATAACTAGCACACTCTAGGTGCACTTTCCGTCCACTTTCTAACCATAGGTCATTAGATATAGGGTAGTAAGTACCTAGTAAAAGGTCTTGATGCATGCAAACATTCAATTCTTTGGATTGAAATTAAAAACCCAGTGCAATATCTCAAACTCTGTACAGAACTAATGCTGAATAGAGACCATTGGAGCTGCCCCAGTTACAGAAAACTACCAAGTGGAAACGTTAATGCTGACTGCAATTTAATTACATCTCCAGAACTATGCTGCATGTTTAGATATGAATCAGAGCTAGTGAAACCATCCCTGGTTCAGGCCTAGTTGATATTGGTACAATTTCAATAGCTTTAGGTTGGGTGTGTTACATTGCACACCAGAAGCTACACTGCTGCCAGTTCTGGCAATCTCTAATTGAACAAATCAGATTGTTAGTGATTGCCTTCTACAGTCTCTTAGAAATGCAGCTCTCTCCTCCAATGTCTCTTTGTCCAATACTGAATGCAAGAATTTAGATGCAAATTACAATTTTTATTAATGGGATTCAACCCGCACCCCCATCGCTGCAAAGTGATCTTTGTTTTCCTTTTCCTCTCCTTCCTCGGTGCAAAAAGCAAACTTTCAAATAACACAAACCCAAATTTGGAAGAGAATTTAATTTTAGTTCTAATAGCAGTTGTACATAAAAAATAAATTGTGGACTCTAAAAGAATGTACAAATAAATTGGCAAGTACAAATTTGTGATCATTTAGCAACTTGATCGATGAAGTCACTATTTATCAGATTGCATTGCTGTTTCCCACACTGTCCTCCCCACCCCACATCTAACCCACAGAGGTCAAGTACTGGTTACATCACTAACTAAAGGCATTTAGACAAAATTCCCTGCCTTTTCTCTTGACCCCTTAAGATCTGCACACTTGAATGTCACTTCTGAAGGAGGAACAAACTCTACACTGGAGATTGGATCACCATTACAGGTAGCACCTATGCTCTTCTCACTTGAGCACCAGTGCAATACCAGGTAATTAGCCAATTGTCAGTGAACATTGATAAGTGAAATTATGTTGGTAACACATGCAAAAAGATCTAAGCAGTTTGGCCACTATGTGAGGTGAGAAACCTTGGACAAATATTACTGTAAATAAGAATTTAAAAGTGGGCAAAATAGAAAAGGACAAATACGGCAAAGAACGATCATATATTGCACAAGTCAAGGTGCGGTATGGTTTCCCCTCATTAAACATTTACATTTTGTCCCCTCTTCCTTCTTTAAATCTTCCCATGCACAACAGCAGTTCTCCGACAGGATGGAAGGCAGGCAGGCATGCGGCCTTCTTCCTCGCCTCTGCCAATGCTGCTTTGTAATCAGCCATGTGTAGCTGTTCAAAAAGTGCTGCAGGGTTCACTGATTTTCCCCAGCTCATACCAACCTCCCCTTCCCCGAGGGAGAAATACCTGGTGCCAATCTCCAGCTGAGATCAAGAACTTGACAAATTGGAACCAATGATGTAAAACCCTGCCACAGCTAGTTAGCATATTGGAGATGTCACATCACTCGGCACTGATTCTGCCTTCAACTCAAACAGGTGACGTTACAAATCTTAGTGAAAGAACATGTACTACTGTCCAGTCAGCAGTACATGTACCCTCTTCAGTCAGTGTCAATTGGGTTTAAAATGATCTCTAAACAAATCAATGTGGCATCCCACTGCAGTGAACTTAAAAAATGTTACTGCTGTGATCCTTTCAAGAATACTGAAATGAATTTATCATTAAACAAATGGAAGACCATGATGAGGGAATGAGTGCAGGAAACTGAGATTTAAATGATCCAGCTAACAATTAGGATTTTTAGAAACCCTGACATTTTACACATGAACGCTGAACTTTTACCCTCCCCAAAGATCACAATGAAAAAAGTTTCAGGGTAGCGTGACCCAAGATGAAGTCCACAAACTGAGCTGTAGTTATTTCCACTAATTCAGACTAGCAGAATGAAAACAATCCTCTATTTTAGTGCATGTTTGTTCCATACTAAAGCTTTCTTCACCTAGCAAATGTGTTAGACTCCAAACAAGCACTCAAAATTCCACCGTGTAGAACAAGGTAGGCTGCCAGAGCAAAGAAAGGGGCAGAAAGGTTTTTGAGTTCGATGGGAGTCCTAATGTAAAATGGTTCCTCAAGACCAATGAGTAAAATTCAAAATGATATCCCACTGGGGTCTAAGGAAATTGCTTCTCTTGGATTTGTAACTATGAAGCAAGGTGATAAGATGCTGGCACCGGTTAGAGGACCGGGAATGAGGTCTTCATCAAAAGCATGTCTTGTCCAGTAATCAACCGCAGTTGGTTTGTGCCAAAATCCAAGCTGTTTTGTTCCGTGACTAATTTCAGTTCAAAGCTGTCTGTTGCAAAGTCACCGTCAACTATCCATGCTGCTGCAAGCTTCTGAGGAAGAGGAACACAGGATTAAAATGGAAAATAAAATTGAAAAACAAAACCATAGGTGGGTTGCACATCTGTGATTTAGAGTGTTACAAGGTAAACAATTGTTTTGGGCTGTTCAAATGAACAGTGTTGCAAGTTCCAGATGTCCCTCACTGGATTCCCCAGATTGTACATCAGGTGATGGCATAGTGGACAGTGAAGGTCATTTCGAATTGCAATGGGAGCTTGATCAATTGGCCAGTGGGTTGGTGAATGGTAGATGGAGTTTAATTTAGATAAATGCGACATGATGCATTTTGGTAGATCGAACCTTTTGGAAGACACAAATAACATGCCAAAAATTGATGACAAGGCGGCTATGGCAGGTGAGGATCTAGAAACTATTATCACGAAAGAGGTAGTGTTGGGTAAGTTAATGGGGCTAAAGGTAGACAAGTCTCCTAGTCCTGATGGAATGTATCCCAGGGTACTAAAAGAGATGGTGGGGGAAATAGCAAATGCACTAGTGGTAATTTACCAAAATTCGCTGGACTCTGGGGTGGTTCCCACAGATTGGAAAACAGCAAATGTGATGCCACTGTTTAAAAAAGGAGGTAGACAAAAAGGCGGGTAACTATAGGACGGTAAGCTTAACTTCTGTAGTAGGGAAAATGCTTGACTCTATCAAGGAAGAAATAGCTAGACATGGGCAGGTCATGTTTGACTAATTTGGTGGAATTCTTTGAGAACATTACATGCGTAGTGGACAATGGGGAACCAGTGGATGTGGTGTAACTGGATTTCCAGAAGGCATTTGACAAGGTGCTGCACCAAAGACTGCTGCATGAGATAAAGGTGCAAGGTGTTACGAGTAATGTATTAGCATGGATAGAGGATTGGTTAACTAACAGAAAGCAAAGAGTGGGGGTAAATGGGTGTTTTTCTGGTTGACGATCAGTGACTAGTGGTGTGCCTCAGGGATCAGTGTTGGAACCGCAATTGTTTACGATTTACATAGATGATTTGGAGTTGGGGACCAAGTGCAGTGTGTCAAAATTCGCAGATGACACTAAGATGAGTGGCAGAGCAAAGTGTGCAGAGGACGCTGAAAGTCTGCAAAGGGATACAGATAGTCAAGTGAGTGGGCGAGGGTCTGGCAGATGGAGTACAATGTTGGTAAATGTGAGGTCATCCATTCTGGTAGGAATAACAGCAAAATGGACTATTATTTAAATGGTAAAAAATTGCAGCATGCTGCTGTGCAGAGGGACTTGGGTGTCCTTGTGCAAGAATCACAAGGAGTTGGTTTGCAGCTGCAGCAGGTAATTAAGAAGGCAAATGGAATTTTGTCGTTCATTGCCAGAGGGATGGAGTTTAAAAACAGCGAGATTATGTTGCAGCTGTATAAGGTGCTGGTGAGGCCACACCTGGGGTACTGTATACAGTTTTGCTCTCCTTACTTGAGAAAGGATATACTGGCACTGGAGGGGGTGCAGAGGAGGTTCACTAGGTTGATTCTGGAGTTGAGAGGGTTGGCTTATGAGGAGAGACTGAGTAGACTGGGGTTATACTCATTGGAATTCAGAAGAATGAGGGGAGAACTTATAAAACATAAAAGATTATGAAGGGAATAGATAAGATAGAAACAGGGAAGTTGTTTCCACTGGCAGGTGAAACTAGAACTAGGGGGCATAGCCTCAAAATAAGGGGAAGCAGATTTAGGACTGAGTTGAGGAGGAACTTCTTCACACAAAGGGTTGTGAATCTGTGGAATTCCCTGCCCAGTTAAGCAGTTGAGGCTACCTCATTGAATGTTTTTAAGGCAAGGATAGATAAATTTTTGAACAGTAAAGGAAGTAAGGGTTATGGTGAGCGGCCGGGTAAGTGGAGCTGAGTCCACGAAAAGATCAGCCATGATCTTATTGAATGGCGGAGCAGGCTTGAGGGGCCAGATGGCCTCCTCCTGCTCCTAGCTCTTATGTTCTTATGAACCAGCGCAGGACTTACTCAGTTAATGGTAGAGCCTTCAGAATTGCAGAACGAAGATCTAGGGGTCTAAATCTAGATGGCATAGGTTTATGGTGAGAGGGGAGAGATACAAAAGGGTCCAGAGGGGCAGTTTTTTAACGCAGAGGGTGGCGAGTGTCTGTAACAAGCTGCCAGAGGTAGCAGTAGAGGCGGGAACAATTTTGTCTTTTAAAAAGCGTTTAGACAGTTACATGAGTAAGATGGCTATCGGGGGATATGGGCCAAACACGGACAATTGGGACTGGCTTAGTTGTTTAAAAAAAAGGGCGGCATGGACAAGTTGGGCCAAAGGGCCTGTTTCCAAGCTGCAAACCTCTATGACATCAGACAGACACTTGAATTTAGTTTCCCCTTAAAACATTGTAGTCATATATAATGCCAGTAGTTAGTTTTGAGTAGCGCTGATTAACATAAGCTACATAACTCACTTCACCAAACTGGATATGCCAACACATGGACTTGGAATTACAGAAATGACACAAGGCAGCCTTTTATACTCATGCTAGCCGCTTTTCAACTAGAGCAAGGGTTTCCAAACCAGGTTCCGTGGGAGATTTCAGGCCAGCTTGAACTATATAATCTGAAAAAAGGTACAGGCTGCGGAGACAGAGGGGAAAGCTGGGCCTCGGGGAGGGAGCGGGGCCTCGGGGAGTGAACTGGGAGGAGGGTGGGGGAAATGGGACCTCAGTGAGGTAGCAGGGGCCTGAAATTAACACGGAAATCTACGGACAAAGCATAAACATTTTGGTTATGTAGGCTCACAACTTGATAAGAATTTGTACTGCTTTTGATTTAGAAATCACACCAAAAATCAGCATTTCTATAGCACCTTTAATGCAGAAAAGACGCACCTAAATTAGTGTAAACAATTTCTGCAGGGTGTAATGCTCGTCTTTAAGTTTCATAAATTCCTAAGTTGAATCCCAAGGCTCTATAGAATTGAGGTGTTCACAGAATAGAGTTCAGTTTTATCTTGTACTTAGTTGACTTTGGGTTTTCATCTTACCGTGCCCACAATTCAAAAGTTGTAACTAAGGAACAGGAAAAGCAGTTGGCAATTGGCCCATCAAGCTTACTCTGCCGTTGAGTAAGAGCATGGCTGAATCTTCTGTACCCTATCTAACCCACAGACTGCACGTTTGGCTTAATCTCTGGGAATCAAATCTTGTACAAGGCAAGCATACCCTAACTTAGCCAAGAAAACCAAAACTTAACTTTAAGTGTAGTCTCATCAAAATCTAGATCATTGCAGCAAAACTTTAAGTACTCCAAAAAAATGCAACAAAGGCTAAAATACTATTTGCCTTCATAATTATTTGCTGTACCTTCATGATAACCTCCGATGATTCGTGTGCGAGGATATTCAAATCCCTCTGAATACCAAGATTAGTCTCTCGCCTTTTAAAAAAAAAATTCTTCCTACCAAGGTGGATAACGTCATGCTTCCCCATATTAAACTCCATCTGTCACCTTTTCATTCAGTCATTCAAATATTCCATAAACTTTTGCAGCCTCTTTACATTAGACTTTGTTTACTTTTCCAGCTAGCTTTCTAACAGATTGTCAACAGTAGTAATTAATTTAACTTATCACCTTCAGACTCCTGGTTGTTTAATAAAGGCGCTGGTCCCCATATCCTGACTGTACCATCATCTGAAGCGCTAGCCATCATGGACGGGACTTGCGGGTTCCAGCTTACGCAATTTACTGTACGAGTGTGTCCTGTCAGTTCTGCTATTGGCAATTCACTCCGCTTGTGCCAAATATAAACCTTGTGATCTACAAAAAATTTTCCATTAGCATACAAATTACAACATTCTGTTGCAGCCCATCAATTCAATCCATAATTCATAAGCAAATTAATTTAAATGGTAATTTTATAAATTACTGTACTTGTAAATTAGCACTTTTTCATTAAAGGCCCAGACTGAGGGGTCAGGCAGTTGTCTACTTTCTGTTCTCAGTCACTCCCACTCAACCATTTGCGAGGGGCCTTTAGGCAGGTAGATAGGCACCAGTATTAGGTGCAGCTTGGTGCAGGATAACGCGGGTAATTTCTCACACTGTGGAAGATTTTGGTTTCCCCCCTTGTCACCTCCAAAATCAACACACCCGATGCCAGCAAATACAGAGAATTAGGAGATAGGTTGTGGAAGAAGATCTCACCTCACTATGCTGAGAGAGAGATGAGGGGTTGGGGGGGGGGGGGGGGGGGGAATGAGAAAAACATTTTTGTGGAGTGAGTAGTAATGACCTGGAACTCTACCTACAAGGAAGCAGAGACAATTCATGCTTTCAAAAGGAAATTGGATGGGAACTTGAAGGAAATAAATTTGAAGGATAAGAGACAGAGTAGGCAAATGGGACTGATGAGATTGCTTTACCAAAGCCATCATAGACATGATGGGCTGAATGGCCTCCTTCTGCACAATAATGACTCGGGGTCTAGCTGGTTCCCCAAACAGGGAAAGCTTTAAGCTACAAAGAGCTAGGAACAGACTCCAAACTTGCCCCTCTTTGCCCCAAGATTTGGCAAGACCAATGAGGAACTGATGAAATTTATCTCAAATATTTTTAACTCAAAGTTAGCAAAATCTGGTGCTAAATAGAAAAGGTAGACCACAAAATTATATATAGTCACTGCTGAAATTGTGTACAATTCTGGTCGCCGCACCACCGGAAGGATGTTGATGCATTGGAACGGGTGCAGAAATGATTTACCAGGATGTTGCCTGGTTTGGAGGATATGGACTATGAAGAAAGGTTGAACAAACTTGGATTGTTTTCATTGGAGCGTCAGAGGATGAGGGGGGACCTGATAGAGGTTTACAAGGCTCGGGTAGAATGGATAGTCAGAGTCTTTTTCCCAGGGTCGAAGGGTCAATTGCTCGGGGGCATAGGTTGGAAGTGAGAGGGGGGGAAGTTTAAAAGAGATGCAAGGGGAAAGTTTTTCACAGGTGGTGGTGAATGCCTGTAACGTGCTGCCGGAGGTGGTGATGGAAGCAAATTCAATAACATTCAAGAGGCATCTGGATAGATACTGAATACAGTGAGTCTCACAACACCAGGTTAAAGTCCAACAGGTTATTTGGTAGCACAAGCCACAAGCATTCGGAGCACTGCCCCTTCATCAGGTGATGATCAGTGCTCACCTGAAGAGGCAGTGCTCCGAAGGTTTGTGCTACCAAATAAACCTGTTGGACTTTAACCTGGTGTTGTGAGACTTCTTACTGTGCTTACCCCAGTCCAATGCTGGATAGTCAGAGGCTTTTTCCCAGGGCTGAAATGGTTGCCACAAGAGGACACAGGTTTAAGGTGCTGGGGAGTAGGTACAGAGGAGATGTCAGGGGTAAGTTTTTCACTCAGAGGGTGGTGGGTGCGTGGAATGGGCTGCCAGCAACAGTGGTGGACTCGATAGGGTCTTTTAAGAGACTTTTAGATAAGTACATGGAACTTGGTAAGATAGAGGGTTATAGGTAAGCCTAGTAATCGCTAAGGTAGGGACATGTTCGGCACAACTTTGTGGGCTGAAGGGCCTGTATTGTGCTGTAGTTTTTCTATGTTTCTATCTCCACATCATAGATACTGAATAGGCAGGGAATAGAGGGATATGGACCACGAAGATGCAAGAAAATATTAGATGAGAGAGGCATCTGTGTCGGCACAGACTTGGTGGGCTGAAGGGCCTGTTCCTGTGCTGTACTGTTCTTTGAAAAGACTGTTGGAGGTAGGTCCACGTGAAGGAGGAAATACTGTTGATACATGCCTCTGTATTTACTGCAATTTTCTATGGCTCAAGTAAATGGTGGGTTTCTGCTAATAAGATGCCAAGAACGTGGGCATTTAGTGAACATTTCCCCCTCCATCACCCATATCAAACCACCAAGGACAGGCAAACAGAGCCAAGTGGGGTAGCTCTTGCTATCTGTGGACTGAATGAATTTGCTTCTATACTGTAGACATCTATGATGCTGTGTACCCCTGCTTCTTACCTTCACTGCCACTGGCTATAAAGTCTTCATTGTTGCCCCCAAAACATGAATGAATTGTGTAAAATCCTTGTGTGACACCTTGATACTTTCTCACTAAAACACGGTCCTGTAAATCCCATAGATGGACTCCCTGGCAGAGAGAGAGAGAGAGACAGTCAGATGGAATTTTAGGCTTTCTATTGTACAAAGAACAAAACAGCACAGGAACAGGCCCTTCGGCCCTCAAAGCCCGCGCCTCTCCCTGGTCCAAACTAGACCATTCTTTTGTATCCCTCCATTCCCACTCCATTCATATGGCTATCTAGATAAGTCTTAAACGTTCCCAGTGTGTCCGCCTCCACCACCTTGCCTGGCAGCGCATTCCAGGCCCCCACCACCCTCTGTGCAAAATATGTCCTTCTGATATCCGTGTTAAACCTCCCCCCCCCTCACCTTGAACCTATGACCCCTTGTGAACGTCACCACCGACGTGGGAAATAGCTTCCCACCGTTCACCCTATCTATGCCTTTCATAATTTTATACACCTCTATTAGGTCACCCCTCATCCTCCGTCTTTCCAGTGAGAACAACCCCAGTTTAACCAATCTCTCCTCATAACTAAGCCCTTCCATACCAGGCAACATCCTGGTAAACCTTCTCTGCACTCTCTCCAAAGCCTCCATGTCCTTCTGGTAGTGTGGCGACCAGAACTGGGCGCAGTATTCCAAATGCGGCCGAACCAACGTTCTATACAACTGCAACATCAGACCCCAACTTTTATACTCTATGCCACGTCCTATAAAGGCAAGCATGCCATATGCCCTATTCACTACCTTCTCCACCTGTGACGTCACCTTCAAGGATCTGTGGACTTGCACACCCAGGTCCCTCTGCGTATCTACACCCTTTATGGTTCTGCCATTTATCGTATAGCTCCCCCCTACATTAGCTCTACCAAAATGCATCACTTCGCATTTATCTGGATTGAACTCCATCTGCCATTTCTTTGCCCAAATTTCCAGCCTATCTATATCCTTCTGTAGCCTCTGACAATGTTCCTCACTATCTGCAAGTCCAGCCATTTTCGAGTCGTCCGCAAACTTACTGATCACCCCAGTTACACCTTCTTCCAGATCGTTTATATAAATCACAAACAGCAGAGGTCCCAATACAGAGCCCTGCGGAACACCACTAGTCACAGGCATCCAGCCGGAAAAAGACCCTTCCACTACCACCCTCTGTCTTCTGTGACCAAGCCAGTTCTCCACCCATCTAGCCACCTCCCCCTTTATCCCATGAGATCCAACCTTTTGCACCAACCTACCATGAGGGACTTTGTCAAACGCTTTACTAAAGTCTATATAGACGACATCCATGGCCCTTCCCTCGTCAACCATTCTAGTCACTTCTTCAAAAAACTCCACCAGGTTAGTGAGGCATGACCTCCCTCTCACAAAACCATGCTGACCATCGTTAATGAGTTTATTCCCTTCTAAATGCGCATACATCCTATCTCTAAGAATCCTCTCCAACAACTTCCCTACCACGGACGTCAAGCTCACCGGCCTATAATTTCCCAGGTTATCCTTCCTACCCTTCTTAAATAACGGGACCATATTAGCTATCCTCCAATCCTCTGGGACCTCACCTGTGTCCAGTGACGAGACAAAGATTTGCGTCAGAGACCCAGCGATTTCATCTCTCGTCTCCCTGAGCAGTCTTGGATAGATTGCATCAGGCCCTGGGGATTTGTCAGTCTTTATATTCCCTAAAAAACCTAACACTTCCTCCCTTGTAATGGAGATTTTCGCTAACGGGTCAACACTCCCCTCCAAGACACTCCCAGTCAACACATCCCTCTCCTTTGTGAATACCGACGCAAAGTATTCATTTAGGATCTCCCCTACTTCTTTGGGCTCCAAGCATAATTCCTCACTTTTGTCCCCAAGAGGTCCAATTTTTTCCCTGACAACCCTTTTGTTCCTAACGTATGAATAAAATGCCTTGGGATTCTCCTTAATCCTGTCTGCCAAGGACATTTCGTGACCCCTTTTTGCCCTTCTAATTCCTTGTTTGAGTTCTTTCCTACATTCTTTGTACTCCTCCAGAGCTCCCTCCGTTTTTAGTTGCCTGGACCGAACGTACGCCTCTCTTTTCTTTTTGACCAATCCCTCAATTTCCCTGGTTATCCACGGTTCTCGAATCCTACCCTTCTTTTTTACAGGCACATGCCTATCCTGCAGCCCTAACAACTGTTCCTTAAAAGACTCCCACATGCCAGATGTGGATTTACCCTCAAACAACCTCTCCCAATCAACAGCTGCCAATTTCTGCCTAATCCCACTAAAGTTAGCCTTCCCCAATCCAACACCTTACCCTTGGGACACCACTCATCCTTTTCCATCACTATCCTAAAGCTAACAGTTGTGGTCACTATTTGCCACATGTTCCCCTACCGAAACTTTGAAGACCTGACTGGGCTCATTCCCCGGTACTAGGTCCAGTATAGCCCCCTCTCTTGTCAGGCTATCTACATATTGCTCCAAAGAACCTTCCTGTATGCATTTTACAAATTCCTCCCCATTCAGACTCCCAGCTCTACGCGATTTCCAGTCTATACCAGGGAAACTGAAGTCTCCCACTACAACAACCCTATTTTTCCTGCACCTATCCATTATCTCCTGACATATTCATTCTTCCACTTCCCTTGGGCTGTTGGGGGGCCTGTAGTATACCCCCAACATAGTGACTGCGCCCTTCCTGTTTCTGAGCTCCACCCACAGTGACTCTTTACACGACCCCTCTGACTTGTCCTCCCTCTGCACCGCTGTAATATGCTCTCTAACTAATACTGCTACTCCCCCACCTCTTTTGGCCCCTCCTCTGTTTCACCTAAAACACTTGTACCCCGGAATATTCAGTTGCCAGTTCTGTCCCTCTTTCAACCAAGTCTCTGTCACTGCAACCACATCCAAATTCCTCGTAAGCATTAAGGCCCTAAGTTCGTCTGTCTTACTTTATTCTAAATAGCCTTTGAAATAAATACATGTAATTAACATTCAATTGTTCCGGACAATATGAAGTAATGATATCCAGATGGTCGAATATTAATTTAATCGAAGTATCTTCTTGGTTCAGAGAGCAGCTGAAAAGATTCATATTTCTGGTTGACATTAACCCTGTGCGTTATCTTTCCAGATGCAGACAGACCTGCACTTTCCCAGTATCTTTGATTTTGAATATTCTGAATTTATAGCATTTACACAGATAAACACTCCACATTCAGTTATAAAAGCTCAGACCACCGCCGCCCTTAGTACAGTTTGAGTGCTTGCCATTGGCTGACAATTTTTCCATCGGTGGGTTTAACCATTTAATCAAACTGACTCTCTGTGGCCAAGTAGATTTGGGTGTAATCAACTATGATGCACCCATGTCTCTTCCAAATTCTGATATCGTTTGGTTGCGTTCCTAGTCTACAGTCTTTTAAAGGCAGCAATACTTATTTCCACCTGCTACCACATATTTAAGATCTTTTTACCAACATACAAATTAGGAGGCACAGGCCACTTGACCCTTCAAGCTTGCTCCACCATTCAATAAGGCTGATCGGATTGTAACCTCAACTCCATGTTCCCACCTCCCCCAATAACCTTTCATCCCATTGCTCATCAAGAGCTATTTACCTCTGCCTTAAAAATATTCAGACTCTGCTTTCATCGTTTTGAAGGGGTTCCAAAGACCCTCAAACTTCAGGGTAAAAAAATCCTCCTCATCTCCATCTTAAATGAACGACCCCTTATTTTCAAACAGTGACCACTAGTTCTAGATTCTCCACATCCACCCTGTCAATACCCCTCAGGATCTTAAAGGTTTTGATCAAGACACCTCTTACTCTTTTAAACTCTAGTGGATATAAACCTAACCTCGCCAACTTTTCTCCATAAGACAACCCACTCTTTACTAGTATGCGTCTCGTAAACCACCTCCAAACTGTTTCTAATGCACTTACATCTTTCCTTAAGCAGAGCAATACTGCACACAATAATCCAGATGTGGTCTCGCTAGAGCTCTGTATAACTAAAACATGATGTGGAGATGCCGGCGTTGGACTGGGGTAAACACAGTAAGAAGTTTAACAACACCAGGTTAAAGTCCAACAGGTTTATTTGGTAGCAAAAGCCACACAAGCTTGTGTGGCTTTTGCTACCAAATAAACCTGTTGGACTTTAACCTGGTGTTGTTAAACTTCTAACTGAAACATAACCTCCGACTTTTGTATTCAACTCCCTCACAATAAACAATAACATTCTATTCGCTTTTCTAATTACTTGCATACTTGCTGCATCTGCATACTAACCTTTTGTGATTCATGCACAAAGACCCTGAGATCTCTCTGTATCTCCAAGCTCTGCAATCTCTCACCATTTAGATAATATGCTTCTTTTTTATTCTTCCTGCCAAAATGCACAATTTCACGCTTTCCCACATCATACTCCATTTGCCAGGTCTTTTAAAGCAACTACTTTATTTGGCCAAGCTTTGAGTTACCCTCTCATATCCACGTTTTGTTGTACACTCTATGAAACACTGTGGGCTGCTGTTCTACATTAAGTAGTACTGTACAGATGGGCAAACAACAGCTCACAAATTGTGCACAATCCAATCTGCTCTCTATCTCCTTTAACAGGAATAAATAAGCATGGAACCAAAGAATTAAACATTACAAGAATAATAGTCAAAAAAGTTTTAAAATCCCTTTAAAAAAGAGGGAGGTGAAGTGGCTTAAAATAGATTTCTAGATCAGGAGGCACAGGTGGCCTAAAGCATGGCTACCAACAATGAGGCAATGCAAGAGGAACATACAAGAGGTCAGACTCATAACTTGTTTCAGTACTGGAACATATGATTGCAGATTAATGAAGGGAAACATCACATTTTCCATTTAAAACACCTGCAAGTCAGATATAGCAAGTAGATGCAGCATAAAACCAGACTAACAATTCAGTTCAGATCAAGGAATGTAGCTCATTGTGCAAGATTAGCACCATTTATTGCTGAGCCCTTATATGGATTAATTCCCAAGATCCCCAAACATTCACAATTCAGTGTTGCATTAGAAAATGACACAGTAGTCCTCATAAACTCATTTACATGAGGGTAGTACAAACCTTTTTGCAATTATTAAGCCCCCACTTGAATCCATTATTTAATGACCATGAAAGTTTTGCCAGAATTGCAATAGGCTTGATTATTGAACCCTTCATTATCTCAGTACAAATGAAACACTGAATTTTCCGCTGGAATTTTAGCAAGTAATACTAAAATTATATAAATTATTTAGGTCCTTGCATTGGTTTTCTGTGGGAAACCTGAGCTTCTGAAGCATAATCATAAAAATACTTTTTAAAAATTCAACAATTGATTAAAGCAGCTCACTTCAGTCTGGTTTAAATCCTAACATTGGCAAATTGCCTTTTTAAAAAAACTACAAACCAGATGTCTTCTGCCAGAAAATAGCATAAGCCAGCCGTTTCCTGAATCGCCGTCATTCCAGTGTAGTTCAAAGTCAAAAATCTGTAGAAGAATTCTCATTGTTGAAAATCTGTTGAAACTAATGTCCACTGAGCTGTAAGGTGTAGCTGGCTATAGAGAGTTTACACACCATCTTCTTAGATCGCAGGTTTCCACTACTTCAGTCAGTTTCACTCAAATGGATTTTCTTTTTCACAGAGTCACTACGTTGTGGAGTTGTGCAAAATTTAGCCAGATGGCACACTGGCTTTCTGGAGGTTGTAACGTTTAATAAAAGTCATTGAGGACTTCCCTTCCCTATCTTTTTGATCAATGCTGCATTTTGATCATGCGTACATAAGTGGACACCACTGCCAAGCTTTTCTCTTTACATTGAACTGAGAGATGCAGAATCAATTCACCACAATAAGACCCTCAATACTCTCAGGTTACGAAGAATTGTAGAAATGCAGTAATCAGCTTACTGCAATAAGACCCTCAATACTCTCAGGTTACGAAGAGATCCATCATATTGTCACTATATGAGACTGAGCTTCTGAATTCCAAAGCAGACTACAGCAACATCAACCCTTACATCACTAACCGTAGACACCTTTCCATGCCTGAAACAAGAAATCAAGATGACGGAGATGGTGGTCAAGGGTCAAAAGATTCACTTTAACTGTGAAGTAAGTTGAGAGATCATTTGAGGGGATCTGGTTCGTCACTCCCAACAAGTATATTCATCATTGTTCCAAGCCTCTCCATGGGGTGGTCTAAACACGGAGACAGTGTAGAGTCAAACAAGCAGAAATTCAGAGCTATAATCCAAGGTCAAAAAGCTCTCCGGATTCGTCATAAAACTACCAGATGTAGGTCTCCCTCCCGCTCTCAACCCACAATCCGTATTAGCCTTAAAATCTCAACATCACAACTGACCCAAAGCAGCTGAGTCAAGTCTACTTTCAATAAAACAAAGTCCAGCAAATTTTGTCCTAATCAAAAATCAGAATTCTTCAACCTTAGTCAATAAGCTTCTTGTATTAGTTTTAACAAAATTTCAGGTTTCTGATTAAATCAATTGCGTTCTTTACACCATCCTGTGTGTAACAATTTTAAAAAGTCTTAAAGATAGTTGGACCAGGACCTCAAGTCACCATCACCACTTAGTGTCAAAAGAATACAAGCTTAAATCAGTTCTGGTTGATTTGTGCAGACTTTCTACTCACTCTTGAGCGAATCGACTTCTGCCTTTTCTCTTCATCTTCCATTGTCTTCAGTTACATTTTCACCATGCAGAGGGAAACATATTGAGTCTTGTTAAAAATTCAATTCCAAATAGCTGGCTGCTTCTTCAGGTATCCCAGAGAGATCAATGTGCTTGCAGGTAGATATAGCGGAGAGATCTTGCAGTAGAGGTTGGAGGAAAAGCACATAAAAAGACAAAAAAAACACAAAGCTGCCATCAAGTGATAAATGCACCCCTCCCCATTAATCTGATCAGCTTTGTCAGAAGCAAAGACAGCTGGTTTCAGTGCAGTGAACGTAGCGATAATACTGTGGGGAAGTGTCAAGAACTAAGACTAATGTTTCCTGCACAGCCTGTGGTCTTCAATACCAACATTCAATTGGTCATCCGAACAAATGTCCAACATTACCTGGTTTAAGGCTTAGAAGTACAATAAATAAGCTCCATCTGTTCGAATGGAAAGCTGTACAGTATACATTGACAGTACTGCCAATTTCACATCCTTGTATCTGGCAAGCATGCTTTTCCAGACCAAATTTTCCATCAATATATCCCACCTTCCCACACATGAAGTTGGTTCATCGTGATAAACCACCAGAAGTATCTCACTGATGGAAACAAATGTTAAAAAACAAACACTACCATACAAACTAAAAACATCCAGGTTTGATCACTGCTGAATTAGCCTCAATCATAATCAAGTCAGTTCTTCTACTGTTGATTGCTATCCAGCCACCCATGCTGAAAAATGCACTTTGGTGGTGAAGAGTGGCTTGGCTATGATAATTTAAAAAAAACATTCATAGGATTTGGCCATCACTGGCAAAGCCAGCCCTTATTGTCTATCCTGAAATGCTCTCTAGATGGTGGTGGTGAGCTGCCTTGTCAACTGAGCAGCTTGCCAGGCTTTTTCAGAGGACAGCCAAGTCAACCACATTATTGTTGGTCTTGAGTCACACATAGACCAGACTGTGTAAGGCAGCAGGTTTCCTTCCCTAAAGGACACTGGTGAACCAGGTGATTTTTTATGACAAACAATTACTGTAAACCTTTCTTTAAAATCCCAGATTTAATTCATTGAATTAAGTTATTCAGCTGCCAGGTGAGATTAGAACTCCCACATCATTAGTTTATAATCCCTGATAACTATTCCAGCAACAAACACTACATTATAGTTTTTGAAATAATCCCCGCGCCCCAATGTCAAACAAACTTGTTTGATCTCACAGAAAGAATGTCCACTTGACAAGGGGATAGGGAAAATGGGTACCCATAAACCCATCCCTCAGCACCTCGAAGGTAGGAGACCAGGGAAAAGAAAAACGTGCTGTGTATACAAGTTGATTTGTTAACATGTGGGTTTGTGCTGAAAATTTTTCAGTAACAGTTACCTAAATTGCACTCGTATATGTGTATACTTGCATTTATACAGCAACTGATAACACTTGCAAACGGTCAAAGTGCTACATATAATAAAGTACAGGACTTATATAGACAAATTTCCCCTGCAATGAAGGTTTAGAGTGAAGGCCAGGAAAAAGGGAAGAAAAGGTCAGTTATCTCAGGTTAGTCTTGAAAAGGCAGTTTCAGATTCTCACTAGTGAGTGGAACCAGATCACCAACTATCTTAGTTGGGAACTCCATTTAAGATAAAAGTCTAACAACAACATACATTTATATAGCATCTTTAATGTAACAAAGCACCCCAGAGCTTTTCACAGGAATATTAAACAAAATTTAACATTAACATATCATTAGGACAGGTGACCAAATGTTTGGTCAAAGAGGTACATCTTAAGGAGTAACTTAGAGGAAGTGTGATAGAAATGCAGAAATTTGGGAAGGAATTTCAGAACTTAGGGTCTTGGTAATTGAAAGCACAGTCGTCAATGATGGAATGATTAAAATTGAGATTTCAAGAGGCAGAATTAGAGCAGAGCAGAGATCTCAAGGAGCTGTAAGGCTGGAGAGGGCCACAGAGAAAAGGACAAGCTACAGAGAGATTTCAAAATAAAATGAACATTTTAAAAATTCAGACATTGCTTAACTAGGAATCAATGTAGCTGAGCAAACACAAGGGTGATGAGCAAGTGAGACTTGGAGCGAGTTAGGACATAGGGAGTGGAGTTTTGGATTTCCTCAAGTTTGTGGAAAGCAGAACTAAGGATCCTGGACAAGAATGCGTTCAAGAAAGATTTTGAGGTACTAAAGGCATGCTTGACAGTTTCAGAAGATAATCTCGGGCTGGGTTGGTGTCAGCGTCAGCTGATGCTATGGACGTGAAAATAATTGATGGTACAGAACCTGATTGAATGCTCAATGCTGGGTTGGATTTAACACTAAGGTTCAGCCTCATACGGTTGCCAGGGAGAGGGATGAAGACAATGGCAAGGGAGCAGAGCGTGGGACAGGTACTGAAGACAATGGTTTTAACCTTCCCAATATTTAATTTGAGGAAATTGCCAACATCCAGTGCAAGATGTCAGACGAACTGAGTTTATTAACATTGGAGAAATCAGGAGATTTGGAGGTGAGTTAGAGCTAGGTATTGTCAGTGTACAATGGAAACTGATTGTTTTCAGATGTTGTTGTGGAGGCTATTATACGTCATAGAGGTTTACAGCCCATGGAAACAGGCCCTTCGCCCAACTATTCCATGCCATCCTTTTTTTTTAAAAACCACTAAGCTAGTCCCAATTGTCCACATATGGTCCATATCCC
The DNA here is from genome assembly GCF_964213995.1 of Mustelus asterias. NCBI lineage: Eukaryota > Metazoa > Chordata > Chondrichthyes > Carcharhiniformes > Triakidae > Mustelus > Mustelus asterias. Next base: position 4,035,547 of record NC_135805.1, on the reverse strand, counting down.
TCTATACCCATCGTACCCATGTAACTGTCTAAATGCTTTGTAAAAGACAAAATTGTACCTGCCTCTACTACTACCTCTGGCAGTTTGTTCCAGACACTCACCACCCCCCGCATGAAAAAAATTGCCCCTCTGGACCCTTTTCTATCTCTCTCTTCTCACCTTAAACATATACACTCGAGCATTAGACTCCCCTACCTTTGGGAAAAGATGTTGACTATCTAGCTGATCTATGCCCCTCATTATTTTATAGACCTCTATAAGATTACCCCAAGCCTCCTACACTCCAGAAGAAAAAAGTCCCAATTTATTCAGCCTCTCCTTATAACTTAGATCATCAAGTCCCGGATGCATTCTAGTAAATCTTTTCTGCAATCTTTCTAGTTTAATAATATCCTTTCTATAATAGGGTGATCAGAACTGTACACAGCATTCCAAGGCCTTACTAATGTCTTGTACAACTTCAACAAGACATCCCAACTCCTGTATTCAATGTTCTGACCAATGAAACCAAGCATGCCAAATGCCTTCTTCACCACTCTGTCCACCTGTGACTCCACTTTCAAGGAGCTATGAACCTGTACCCCTAGATCTCTTCGTTCTGTACTCTCCCCAACACCCTACCATTAACTGAGTAAGTCCCGCCCTGGTTCGCTCTACCAAAATGCATCATCTCACATTTATCTAAATTCGAATGCGGATTACAGGGTCAAAGGTAGGGTTCTGAGGAATGTGGAGGAACAGAGAGATCTTGGGGTTCATATCCACAGATCTCTGAAGGTTGCCACTCAAGTGGATAGAGCCATGAACCCATCCCTCAGCACCTCGTACCCATGTTAGCTTTTATTAACAGGGGGTTTGAGTTTAAGAGCCATAGGGTTATGCTGCAACTGTACAGGACCTTGGTGAGACCACATTTGGAATATTGTGTGCAGTTCTGGTCTCACTATAAGAAGAATGTGGAAGCACTGGAAAGAGTGCGAAGGAGATTTACCAGGATGCTGCCTGGTTTGGAGGGTAGGTTTTATGAGGAAAGGTTGAGGGAGCTGGGGCTTTTCTCTTTAGAGTGGAGGAGGTTGAGAGGTGACTTAATAGAGGTTTATAAGATGAGGGGGATAGATAGAGTGGACGTTCAGAGACTATTTCCTAGGGTGGATGTAGCTGTTACTGGGGGGCATAACTATAAGGTTCGTGGTGGAAGATATAGGAGGGATGTACGAGGTAGGTATGAGGTAGGTTCTTTACTCAGAGTGGTTGGGGTGTGGAATGGACTGCCTGCTGTGATAGTGGAGTCGGACACTTGAGGAACTTTCAAGCGGTTATTGGATAGGCACATGGAGCACACTAGAATGATAGGGAGTGGGATAGCTGGATCTTGGTTTCGGAAAAGGTTCGGCACAACATCGTGGGCCGAAGGGCCTGTACTGTGCTGTACTGTTCTATGTTCTATTAAACTGCATCTGCCATTCATCAGCCCACTGGTCCAATTGATCAAGGTCCCGTTGCAACCCTAGATAAGCTTGACTGTCCACGATGCCATCAATCTTGGTGTCATCTGCAAACTTACTAACCACGTCTACTAAATTCTCATCCAAATCACTAATATAAATGACGAATAACAGCGGACCCAGCACCGATCCCAGAGATACGCCGCTGGTCACAGGCTTCCAGTTTGAAAAACAACCCTCTACAACCACCCTCTGGCTTCTGTCACCAAGAAGTTTAACAACACCAGGTTAAAGTCCAACAGGTTTATTTGGTAGCAAAAGCCACACAAGCTTTCGGAGCTCTAAGCCCCTTCTTCAGGTGAGTCGAGCCATTCTGTCATCAAGCCAATTTTGAGTCCAATTGGCTACCTCACTCTGGATCCCATAAGATCTAACCTTATGCAACAACCTGCCATGCGGAACCTTGTCAAAGGCCTTGCTAAAGTCCATGCAGACAACATCAACTGCTCTGCCCATCTCTTGTGGATCCGCACACAGATGACCTTGTTGATCCTCAAGAGGCCCTACACTCTCCCTAGTTACTCTTTTGCCCTTTATTTGTAGAAGCTCTTTCGATTCTCCTTTGCCATATCTGCCAAAACAATCTTGTGTCCCTTTTTGGCTCTCCTGATTTCTCTCTTAACTCTACTCCGACACCCTCTAGACTCTTCAAGGAATCCACTTGATCCCAGATGCTTGTGTGTCATATGCCTCCTTCTTCTTCTTGACCAGGGCTTCAATATCCCGAGTCATCCAGGGTTCCCTACTTCTACCAGCCTTGCCCTTTACTCTAAAGGACAAAGATGACAAACAGGAGTGAGGCCAAATATAGCAGGAATAGAACCATTATTGAAGATTGATTTTCCATTGATTCTGCCTCTGAATAGCTAAGAATGGAACCCGGTGAGTGCAATCCCAGCTGAACCACAGTAGAGACGCTAGAGCAGAATTTTGTAGTCAACATACCAAAGATTGCTGCCAGGTTGAGGAAGATGAGGAGTGATAGTGTATTTCTATGATAGTGTACTTCTGTGATAGTCACATAGGATGTCCTTTGTGAATCTGGTCAAGAGCATTTTGTTATTAAGGCAGAGGCAGAAACCCGATTAATTGGATTCAAATGTGAAGTTCTGAGAAAGATGGACAGAGATTTATGAGACTTCAAAATGTTCAAGAACTTGAGAGGGCAGAGAGATTGGAGATGGAGTGGTATTTTATAAGTGAGGTCAAGGGCTGCTTTTTTGAGAAGACTGATGACGGCAGATTTGAAAGAGGGAATAATATTAATATCAGCTAACAGAAGCCAGAAACTGCCTAATTTTAAAAATGATCAATTTCTGTAGTGTTTTCTCACTCAAATCAAATCATTCACATTCATTCAATTCCACTCTTAAGTATAATGATATTTATTAGGCAAATTGCATACAAGGTCAAAGACAAATATAGCAATTAATCTACTTTGATGCTGTTTGTTGTAAAAATCTATAATACTATTCAAACAGTTCTACTTAAATGTTGACATAGTTGCCAATTTTTGAAAAGTATTATAGATCTTTAATCTGATCTTGGAATATCCACCTTAGCCACAGGGACGGGCAGACAGGGTCACGTGTAAGATCACATCCAAAAAGCAGGGCTTCTAACAATGCAGGACTCCACAAGTATTGCACTGAATATTAGCCCAGATGTGCTCAAGTTCTGAAATGAAACTCGAAACCTTTCGACTAATGTTCCTTCTTAAGACATGAAAGCTGCACAGCAAACTTAAGCGGGACTGCGCAGTGCAACAAACTGGAGGGAACATTATTTCTGACAGGTGAAACCAACTTGGCATTTGGGTAGCAGAAGGAAATAGTTTCTCAGCAACAGTAAAAATGGTATTGTACCTAAAATGAATGTCTGGGAGATGTATGACAAAGCAGTATTCTCTTGTTCACCCACACATGCCATTGTTGTTAAAAAAAAAATCATCCTGGACAATTTCTCAGCGTGCCAGAAGGCCGATAATGTTCAAATCTAAATATAACTTTGAACACTTTTCAGTGTCAACAGCTAATCATGGAGTAATGTTATTTCACATTTTTATGTGCATGCATGGAATATAAAAAAGTTATTTTATTAGTGTCACAAACCAAAGAAGAACGTACAGGGTAAATGGTAGGACTCTGAAGAGTGCAGTTGAACAGAGGGATCTGGGAATACAGGTACAGAATTCCCTAAAAGTGACGTCACAGGTGGATAGGGTCGTAAAGAGTGCCTTTGGTACATTGGCCTTTATAAATCGGAGTATCGAGTATAAAAGTTGGAGTGTTATGGTAAGGTTATACAAGGCATTGGTGAGGCCGAATTTGGAGTATTGTGTACAGTTTTGGTCACCTAGTTACAGGAAGGATGTAAATAAGATTGAAAGAGTGCAGAGAAGGTTCACAAGGATGTTGCCGGGACTTGAGAAGCTGAGTTACAGAGAGAGATTGAATAGGTTGGGACTTTATTCCCTGGAGCGTAGAAGATTGAGGGGAGATTTGATAGAGGTGTATAAGATTTTGATGGGTATAGATAGAGTGAATGCAAGCAGGCTTTTTCCGCTGAGGCGAGGGGAGAAAAAAACCAGAGGGCATGGGTTAAGGGTGAAAGGAGAAAAGTTTAAAGGGAATATTAGTGGGGGCTTCTTCACGCAGACAGTGGTGGGAGTGTGGAATGAGCTGCCGGATAAAGTGGTAAATGCGGGGTCACTTTTAACATTTAAGAAAAACTTGGACGGGTTCATGGATGAGAGGGGTGTGGAGGGATATGGTCCAAGTGCAGGTCAGTGGGACTAGGCATAAAATGGTTCGGCACAGACAAGAAGGGCCAAAGGGCCTGTTTCTGAGCTGTAATTTTCTATGGTTCTAGGCTTACAATAACACTGCAAAGAAGTTACTGTGAAAATCCTCTAGTCACCACACTCCGACACCTGTTCAGGTACAGAGGGAAAATTTAGCACAGCCAATGCACCTATATCTTTAGCAAACCAACCCCAAAGGCTGTATAAAATTATTAGAACCTGGAAATTTCTCCATTAATTTCCCTATTCTTCCATCAGAGGAAGTTGACAAATTATATTGGTTTCATGGAAAACGAAATGCAACAAATCCCAGCCTCTTAGAATACATTTAATTTTTTTTGACATTGTGACATTGAAGTTAGGCAAAGGATAGAAAAGATAACCAAAGGCAGTCAAAGACATAGATTTCATCCAGAGTCCTTTGAAGGCGTGGGTTGGTGTAGCAAGGTAGAATGGTCATGATTCAAAAGAATGGAGCTGGGTTTGGGTTGCTGAAAGTTGCAGGGGTAAAGTTAACAGAAGTGAAGTAGGGAATTGTAACTAAAGGTAAATGTTTAGAAGTCAATGTGCTAGAAAATGGGAACCAAATAATGGTCATGAAAGAAAGACTGGCATTTAAATAGCACTTTTCATGACCACCAGACATTTCAAAGTCCGTTATAACCAATGAAGTACTTCTGAAATGCAATCATTGTTGTAATGTAGGACAAGTGAAAAGATTTATTAGGATGCTGCTGGGACTTGATTATTTGAGTTAGAAGGAGAGGATGGATAGACTGGGACTTTTTTTACCCTGGATTGTAGGAGGCTTGGGGTTGTTCTTAGAGGTCTATAAAATAATGAGGGGCAGAAATAAGGTCGTCAACGTCTTTTACCAAAGGTAGGGGAGTCTAAAACTAGAGGGCATAGGTTTAAGGCAAAGGGGGAAGAGATACAAAAGGTCCAGACAGGCAATTTTTCTCACGCAGAGGGTGGCGAGTGTCTGGAACAAGCTGCCAGTAGTAGTAGAGGCGGGTACAATTTTGTCTTTTAAAAAACGTTTAGACAGTTACATGGGTAAGATCGGTAGAGGGATATGGGCCAAACACAGGCAATTGGGACTAGCTTAATGGTAAAAACTGGGCAGCATGGACAAGTTGGGCCGAAGGGCCTGTTTCCACGCTGTAAACCTCTATGACTCTGTGATCGTCAAATTGCACTTAGCAAGCTCGAAGGTTACTGCGTAAAATAAGATCTCATGGTGTATGGGGTAACATGGATAGAGGATTGGTTAGCTATCAGAAAAGAGAGTTGGGATAAATGTGTCTTTTTTGAGTAGGCAACCTGTGACAAGCGGTGTGCCACAGGGACCAGTGTTGGAGCCTCAACTATTTACAATTGATATCAATAATTTGGATGAAGGGACTGAAGGTATCATTGCTAAATTTGGTGGTGACACAAAGAGAGGTTGAAAAGTAAGTTGTGAATAGGACATAAGGAGTCTGCAAAGGGAAGTAGATGGGTTAAATGAGTGGGAATAAATTTAGCAGATGGTGCGTAATGTGGGAAAACATTAACTTGTCCACTTTGACAGAATTAATAGAAAAGCAGCATATCACAAGTCGAGAGCGATTGCAGAAATCTGAGATACAGAGGAATTTGGATGTTTTGGTACATAATTTTTTTTAAAAAATTAATTTATGGGATGTGGGCATCGCTGACTAGGCCAGCATTTATTGCCCATCCCTGACTGCCCTTGAACTGAGTAGCTTGTTAAGCCATTTCAGGGGGCATTTAATAGTCAACCACATTGCTGTGGTTCTGGAGTCACATGTAGACCAGACCAGGTAAGAATGGCAGATTTCCTTCCTTTAAGAACATACAGATTTTTAAACTTGAAAATGAACCCGGTTCCCCAGAGCATTACCACGGTCCTCTGGATTACTAGTCCAATGATGATATTACTACGCCACCACCTGCCACAAAACCAGAATAAGTTGGTGTGCTGGTACAGGAAGTGACTGGGGAGGCAAATGGAATGTTGTTGTTTATTGCAAGTAAAATGGAATATAAAAGTAGGGATGTTTTGCTACAGTTGTACAGAGCATTGTTGAGACCGCTTTGTAGAGTTTTGGTTTCTTTATTTCAGAAAGGATATAAATGTATTAGAAACAGTTCACAGAAGGTTCACTCGGTTGATACCTAGGATGCGTCTTACGGAGAAAGGTTGGACAGGTTGCACTTGTATCCATTGGGTGTTTAGAAGATAGAAAGGTGATCTTATTGAAATAAGGGATCCTGAGGGGACTTAACAGGGTAGATGCTGAAAGAATGTTTCCCTGTGTGAGAAAGAGTGGAATTAGAGGCCACAGTTTGAAAATAAGGGGCCTCCCACTTAAGGCAGAGATGACAATTTATTTTCCCCCTCAGGGAGCTGTGAATCTTTGGAATTCTCTTCCCCAAAGATGAATGGAGGCAGGGTCAATTAATAGGACCATAAGATATAGGAGCATATTTAGGCCATTCAGCCCATTGAGTCTGCTCTGCCATTCAATCATGGCTGATATGATTCTCATCCCCATTCTCCTGCCTTCTCTCCATAACCCTTGATCCCCTTATTGATCAAGAATCTATCTACCTCTGTCTTAAAGACACTCAATGACCAACTAATTAATATTTTTAAGGCAGAGGTGGATAGATTTTTGACTAACAAAGGGAGTCAGGGGTTTGCAGAATATGGAGTTGAGGTCACAATCAGATCAGCCATGATATTATTGAATGGCAGAGCAGACCCGAGGCACTGAATGGCCGACTTCTGCTCCTAATTTGTATGTTCACACAAATAGCAATATGATAATGACCAGACAATCTGCTTTTATGATGTTGATTGAGGGATAAGTATTGGCTAGGACACGGAGGACAATTTCCCTGCTCTTCTTCAAATGGAATCCACCTGAGGGCAGACAAGGCCTCTATTTAATGTCTCATCAGAAAGATGGTACCTCTGACAGTACAGCACTCTCTCAGCACTGCACTGGAGTGTCAGCCAACTGAGTCACAGCTGGGGATGGTTGAAAAGACCTTGGTGCATTCCAGGATTTGAACAGTTTGGAAAAACAATTAGGAAAAGCAGAAAAAGTCAATTGAGAGCTTTGGTAATATTGACCCGAAGTACAGATGCAGGCAGATAACATTTTAAAGATGGATATGGGTTTTAGGGATGAGAATGGATATCAGATATGAAGTTCAGCTCAAGTCTAATGCCCTCATGGGGTGGTTTACCAGTACTGCTAGAGGGGGTTTAAATTTGATTGACAGGGGGATGGGAACCGGAGGGAAAGTTCAGAGTGGAGAGGATAAAAACTGGCAGTGGGAAGTAGAGAAGGAGAAACTGATTAAGAGGATAGATGAGAGAGAAGTAATATCAAGATAAACAGAATACTTCAGAGTTTTATAGAATTAGAGTAGGTAATGGGGCGGCACGGTAGCACAGTGGTTAGCACTGCTGCTTCACAGCTCCAGGAACCTGGGTTCGATTCCTGGCTTGGGTCACTGTCTGTGTGGAGTTTGCACATTCTCCTCTTGTCTGTGTGGGTTTCCTCCGGGTGCTCCGGTTTCCCCCCACAGTCTCAAGATGTGCGGGTTAGGTTGATTGGCCATGCTAAAATTGCCCCTTAGTGTCCTGAGATGCGTAGGTTAGAGGGATTAGCGGGTAAATGTGTAGGGATAAGTGTAGGGAGTAGTAAGGGCGTGGAATGCCCTGCCTGCAGCAGTAGTGGACTCGTCAACATTAAGAGCATTCAAATGGTTATTGGATAAACATATGGATGATATTGGAACAGTGTAGATTAGAGGGGCTTTAGATTGGTTTCACTGGTCGGCGCAACATTGAGGGCCGAAGGGCCTGTACTGCGCTGTAACGTTCTATGTTCTATAAGGGGGTAGGGCCTGGGTGGGATTGTGGTCGATGCAGACTCGATGGGCCAGATGGCCTCTTTCTGCACTGTAGGGTTTCTATGAATAATAAATCATTAGATGAGATCAGAGTAAAGTAAGAAAGTCTAAATCAGGATTAACATGGATATATGTGAATGCATGGTTAATAAGATTGGTCAATAACAGGCACAGATTAAGAATTGAATTGGGATGTTATTGCACGAGGAGAGACCTGGCTCAAAGAAGGGCAAGACTGGGGTAAAGATGGCATTACAGTATTCAAGAAGGAGGATGGATCAAGGACAGAATCTATCTGGTTGGAGGTAAGGAACAAAAAAAGGTGTAGTATACAGGCCAGCAACTAATGGAAGATATGTACAGAAACAAATTTGCAAAGGAATTACAGAGAGGTGCAAGGATTATAGAGTAATTATAGGAGGGAATTTTAATTATCCAAATGTAGATTGGGATAAACAATAGGGGGCAAGCATTCCTGGAATCTGCAACAGTATTTTTCTGGTCCAACAAGAGGGCAGGCACTGTTGGGCCTAGTTCTGAAGAATGAGTTGGCCCAAATGGATCAAATATCAGTGGGAGAGCATTCAGGAGACAGTGGCCATTCTATCATAAGATTTTAGTTGGTCATGGAAAAGGATAAACAACAATCCAGAGCAGGGATAATTCATTTGGGGAGGCCAATGGGATGAGAATGTATCCAAGTTGAGTGAGTTGCAATCAAATGTTGGCAGAAGAGTTTATGGGCGGCACGGTAGCACAGTGGTTAGCACTACTGCTTCACAGCTCCAGGGACCTGGGTTCGATTCCCGGCTTGGGTCACTGTTTGTGTGGAGTTTGCACATTCTCCTTGTGTCTGCGTGGGTTTCCTCCGGGTGCTCCGGTTTCCTCCCACAGTCCAAAGATGTGCGGGTTAGGTTGATTGACCATGCTAAAATTGCCCCTTAGCGTCCTGAGATGTGTAGGTTAGAGGGATTAGTGGGCAAAATATGTAGGGATATGGGGGTAGGGCCTGGGTGGGATTGTGGTCGGTGCAGACTCGATGGGCCGAATGGCCTCTTTCTGTGCTGTAGGGATTCTAAGATTCTAAGATGGTGGCTGAACAATGGGCCACTGTCAATGATAAAGCACTGCAGGTAACGCAACGGTAAGACATATAAATCCAGAGTGTCCTAGATGATGAGAGAGAGGTAGAGATAAAGATGAAAAGCAAGTAGTGTGTGTGTAACAAACTTCAGATAGAAAATAGAAAGGAGAATCAGGTTGAATATAGAAGGACGGGGGGAGGGGGGGGGGGGGGGAGGGGGGGGGAAGGGGGGGGGAAGGGGGGGGGGGAGGGGGGGGGAGGGGGGGGGGAGGGGGGGAAGGGGGGGGGGGAGGGGGGGAAGGGGGGGGGGAGGGGGGGAAGGGGGGGGGGAGGGGGGGAAGGGGGGGGGGAGGGGGGGAAGGGGGGGGGGAGGGGGGGAGGGGGGGGGGAGGGGGGGGGAGGAGGGGGGGGGGGAGGGGGGGGGGGGAGGGGGGGGGAGGGGGGGGGAGGGGGGGGGGGGGGGGGGGAGGGGGGGGGGGAGGGGGGGGGGGGGGGGGAGGGGGGGGGGGGGGGGGAGGGGGGGAGGGGGAGGGGGGGGGGGAGGGGGGGGAGGGGGGGGGGAAGAGGGGGGAGAGTGAAAAATTAGTAAGAAAAGCAAACAAGTAGAGAACATGAAAGCAGACTAACTGCTAACATAAAAAGGAATCCTCTAAATGGTAAAAGACAGACTAGGGCCAATTAGGGGTTATAAAAAAGGACTTGTCATGGAGGCAGGAGAAATACAGTAAGAAGTCTCACAACACCAGGTTAAAGTCCAACAGGTTTATTTGGTAGCAAATACCATAAGCTTTCGGAGCACTGCTCCTTCGTCAGATGGAGTGGATATCTGTTCTCAAACAGACACAGAAATCAAATTACAGAATACTGATTAGAATGCAAATCTCTACAGCCAGCCAGGTCTTAAATGTACAGACAATGTGGGTGGAGGGAGCACTCCTCGTCACAATGGATGTCTCGGCACTCTACACCAGCATCCCCCACGATGATGGCATTGCTGCAACGGCCTCAGTACTCAATGCCGTCAACTGCCAGTTTCCAGATGCAATTTTAGAACTCATCCGCTTCATCCTGGACCACAATATCTTCACCTTCAACAACCAGTTCTTCATCCAGACACACGGAACAGCCATGGGGACAAAATTCGCACCTCAATATGCCAACATCTTCATGCACAGGTTCGAACAAGACTTCTTCACCGCACAGGACCTTCAACCGATGCTATACACTAGATACATCGATGACATTTTCTTCCTTTGGAGTCATGGTGAGCAATCACTGAAACAACTATATGACGACATCAACAAGTTCCATCCCACCATCAGACTCACCATGGACTACTCTCCGGAATCGGTTGCATTCTTGGACACACGCATCTCCATTAAGGACGGTCACCTCAGCACCTCACTGTACCGCAAGCCCACGGATAACCTCATGATGCTCCACTTCTCCAGCTTCCACCCGAAACATGTAAAAGAAGCCATCCCCTACGGACAAGCCCTCCGAATACTGCTCGGATGAGGAGGATCGCAACAGACACCTCCAGACGCTGAAAGATGCCCTCATAAGCATAGGATATGGCGCTCGACTCATCGATCAACAGTTCCGACGCGCCACAGCGAAAAACCGCACCGACCTCCTCAGAAGACAAACACGGGACACGGTGGACAGAGTACCCTTCGTCGTCCAGTACTTCCCCGGAGCGGAGAAGCTACGGCATCTCCTCCGGAGCCTTCAACATGTCATTGATGAAGACGAACATCTCGCCAAGGCCATCCCCACACCCCCACTTCTTGCCTTCAAACAACCACGCAACCTCAAACAGACCATTGTCCGCAGCAGACTACCCAGCCTTCAGGAGAACAGTGACCACGACACCACACAACCCTGCCACAGCAACCTCTGCAAGATGTGCCGGATCATCGACACGGATGCCATCATCTCACGTGAGAACACCATCTACCAGGTACACGGTACCTACTCTTGCAACTCGGCCAACGTTGTCTACCTGATACGCTGCAAGAAAGGATGTCCCGAGGCATGGTACATTGGGGAAACCATGCAGACGCTACGACAACGGATGAATGAACACCGCTCGACAATCACCAGGCAAGACTGTTCTCTTCCTGTGGGGGAGCACTTCAGCAGTCACGGCATTCAGCCTTGGATCTTCAGGTAAGCGTTCTCCAAGGCGGCCTTCGCGACACACGACAGCGCAGAGTCGCTGAGCAGAAACTGATAGCCAAGTTCCGCACACATGAGGACGGCCTAAACCGGGATATTGGATTTATGTCACATTATCAGTAACCCCCACAGCTTGCCTCCTGGACTTGCAGAATTTCACTAGCTGTTCTGTCTGGAGACAATACACATCTCTTTAACCTGTGTTGAATGCTCCCTCCACCCACATTGTCTGTACATTTAAGACCTGGCTGGCTGTAGAGATTTGCATTCTAATCAGTATTCTGTAATTTGATTTCTGTGTCTGTTTGAGAACAGATATCCACTCCATCTGACGAAGGAGCAGTGCTCCGAAAGCTTATGGTATTTGCTACCAAATAAACCTGTTGGACTTTAACCTGGTGTTGTGAGACTTCTTACTGTGCTTACCCCAGTCCAACGCCGGCATCTCCATGGCAGGAGAAATAGCAGAGTATACTTTGCATCTAAGAAAGAAGATGCTACCCAGGCTGAGATGAGAGGAGGTAATTGGTACAGCCGAGGAATTTACAACTGAGGAGGAGGAGGTGATAGAAAGGCCGTCTTTACTTGAAATTGATTGGGTACTAGGACTGGATAAGACACATCTATGGGTACTGAGGGAAGTGAGGGGTAATTGCAGAGACAGTAGTGATAATCTTCCAGCCTTCCTTAGACACAGGGGGAGTGCCGGAGGACCAGGGAATTGTAAATATTATACTCTTGTTCAAAAAGGGGTGCAAGGATTAAGCCAGTAACTACAGGCCAGTTTAGTGGTAGGGAAACCTCTGGAAACTATACTTTGCGACAAAATCAACTGTCACTAAGACAACAGCAGGATAATTAAGGAAAGGCAGCATGGATTCATCAAGGGAAAATCATGTTTAACTAACTTCTTGGTGCGTTTTGAGGAAGTAACAGAGAAGGTTGACAAGGTTAGCACCGTTGATGTGGTGTATATGACCTAGACTGTGGTGCTCAGGGCAAGATTTCAAGATTTGCAAGTGACAGAAAGATTGGAAATATTATCAAAGCGAGGTGATTCATTTGGCAGGAAGAACATGGAGAGAATATAAAATAAAGGGAGAAACTAAATGAAGAGCAGGAGCAGAGGGACCTCGCTGTGTATGTACACAAGTCAATTGAAGGTGGCAACGTATGTTGAGAGCTGTTAATAAATCATATTGTATCTTATGCTTCATTGATAAGGGCACCGAGTATAAGAGCAAGGAGGTCAGGTTGAACTTATACAAGACACTGTTTAGGCCTCATCTCGACTACTGCATCCAGTTCCAGTTCCTCCAGGGAAAATGGTGGCATTGTGGCATTTTCACTGGACTAGAAATCCAGAGACCCAGGGTACGCCATTCACTCAGCAGATGGTGAAATTTTGAAGTCAATGTCTAATGATGACCATGTAACCAATTATCGTAAAAACACATCTGGTTCACTAATGCCCTTGACTCCAGACCCACAGCAATGCGGTTAACTGTCACCCACTCCGTTCAAGGACAATTAGGGTTGGGCAACAAATGCTGGCCTTACTAGCACCGCCCACATTTCATAAAAGAATTGTAAAAAATGTTCTGGATGCCATACTTGGGGAAGAATGTGAGAATATAGAAGAGATTCACATGTTTCCAGGACTGAAGACCTGTAGCTACAAGAATAGGCTGACAGGAGATGGACAGAAACTTAAAGACATCGAAAATAGGAGGCCATTTGGCCCTTCAAGCATACTCCACCATTCATGATGATCATGGCTGATCATCCAACTCAATAATCTGACCCGCCTTCCCCCCATATCCTTCGATTGCCTGCACCCAAGAGCTAAATCTAACTTCTTCTTGAAAACATACATGCCCTCAACTACTTTGTGGTAACAAATTCCACAGGCTCACCACTCTCTGGATGAAGAAATTTTTCCTTATCTCAGTCCTAAAAGGTTTAGACTATATGAGTTATTCAAGATCCTGAGAGGTATGAACAGATGCTCGAGAACTAGGGGGCACAGATTCAAAATTATTAGCAAAAGCAGTAAAAGAGATGTGAGGGTGAGGTTTCCAGGGGGTGGCTGGAGTTAGGAACAAACTTCCTGAGAGAGTGGTGGTATTTGAAAGAGAACTGAATTGTTATCCGAAAATAAAGAATGTGCAGGGTTATGGGGAAATGGGAATAGGGTGAGAATGCTTCGTCAGAGAGCCAGTGCAGACTTGATGGGCCAAATGCCCTCTTTCTGTACTGCAAACATTCCGTGATTAAGTAGAATACCAGGGTGCAGCTTGACATTGATCAAGAAGGATAAAATCGATGGTTTGTGGTTTCTGGCTTGTGTCTGACAGGCATTAGGCAGTATAACAAAGAAGTCAATGTGATTTTGTTCTGTTTATTTATTAGTATTACAAGTAGGCTTACATTAACACTGCAATGAAGTTACTGTGGAAATCCCCGAGTCGCCACATTCCGGAGCCTGTTCGGGTACACTGAGGGAGAATTTAGCATGGCCAATGCACCTAACCAGCATGTCTTTCAGACTGAGGGGGGAAACCTGGAGGAAACCCTCGCAGATATGGGAAGAACGTGCAAACTCCACACGGTGACCCAAGCTGGGAATCGAACCCAGGTCCCTGGCATTGTGAGGCAGCAGTGCTAACCACTGTGCCACCCTGATGTCAGGCAAGCACAGTTTGGTGTCACTGTCATGCATGTAGAAACTGACCTGATACTGCCTCTCTGATAAGTATGCAAATGTGGAACAAAAAGCAGCCAAGGATATGTCCTTAGAACACATCATGGTTGCATATAAAAGGGCAGTCAACAAAAATAACTGCAGGAGATCGGGCTACAATGGAGTAGTAATGACAGCAACAAGCGAGAACTCTAGCTGTACCCAGACGTAAAGGCAACTACACACAACTGTTCCAGCTGAAATCAGCTTAGCACATACCTGGGGATTTACCAAGGACTAATATGATTTACATGTCTCAGCAGCTAACCATATGATATATTTACCTAGCGAGTTATTATGGTGAAGCATATAAACACTACCAAATTAACTGGTTACAGTCCATACTGAAAACAGAAGCTAAAATTGTCCCAGCTCTGACAAAGGGTCATTGAGACTCGAAACATTGGCTCTATTCTCTCCCCACGGATGCTGTCAGATCTGCTGAGATTTTCCAGCATTTTCTGTTTTTGTCTAAAATTGTCCCTTTTCGTCTTGGACCCAATTAAAATGCTGCAGTAGGAAATACAAATCAGATTAAAACAAATTGATTCCTCTCCACATACCTGAGTTGCAACATTTAACAAGGCTAACCTCCCATTCTTTGAAACTGTGAAAGACATTATAGGATGATCCTCTTGCACTCTGTAATAGAAGCAAACAAGAATCAAGCAGAGCAGAAACTACTTCAATGCAGTGGATTTATTTAAATAAATTTCACAACAGAATGACTTGTCAAGCAACTCTGAACAATTGAGCTCGTACTTTTCATCCCAGAAAGTTTTGCAGAAGGAGGAAGATTTCATTAAAAAACAATTACAACAATGAACACCCATTTAAGATTTTTATTTCCTTTAAACATTTCCTTCATGAAGGTGGGAAAGTCTGTACGGAACCAGTAGAAATGGCAGGTGCGCTCAATGAGTATTTTGCCTCGGTTTTCACAGAGGAGAAAGACCTGGGTGGATGTACTGCGGGCGTGCGGTGGACTGAAAGGATTGAGTATGTGGACTTTAACAAAGAGGTTGTGCTGGAATCTTTGAATGGCATCAAGATAGATAAGTCGCCAGGTCCGGATGGGATGTACCCCAGGTTACTGTGGGAGGCGAGGGAAGAGATTGCAGAGCCTCTGGCAATGATCTTTGCGTCGTCGATGGAGACGGGAGAGGCGCCGGAGGATTGCGGATGTGGTTCCTCTTTTCAAGAAGAGGAATAGGGATAGCCCAGGTAATTACCGACCGGTGAATCTAACCTCAGTGGTTGGTAAACTGATGGAGAAGATCCTGAGGGACAGGATTTATGAGCATTTAGAGAGGTTAAGTATGCTCAAGAATACTCAGCATGGCTTTGTCAAGGGCAGATCGTGCCTTACGAGCCTGGTGGAGTTCTTCGAAAATGTGACAAAACACATTGACGAAGGGAAGGCGGTAGATGTGGTTTATATGGATTTTAGCAAGGTGTTTGATAAGGTCCCCCATGCAAGACTTCTAGAAAAAGTGAGAGGGCATGGGATCCAAGGGGCTGCTGCCCAGTGGATCCAGAACTGGCTTGCCCAAAGGAGGCAGAGAGTGGGTATAGATGGGTCTTTTTCTAAATGGAGGTCGGTCACCAGTGGTGTGCCCCAGGGATCTGTTCTGGGACCCTTGCTGTTTGTCATTATCATAAATGACCTGGATGAGGAAGCGGTTGATGGGTTGGTAAGTTTGCCGACGACACGAAGGTTGGCGGGGTTGTGAATAGTCTGGAGGGATGTCAGAAGTTACAGAGGGACATAGATAGGATGCAAGACTGGGCGGACAAGTGGCAGATGGACTTCAACCCAGATAAATGCGTCGTGGTCCATTTTGGTAGGTCAAATGGGATGAAGGAGTACAATATAAAGGGAAAGACTCTTAGTACTGTAGAGGATCAGAAGGACCTTGGGGTCCGGGTCCATAGGACTCTGAAATCGGCCCCGCAGGTGGAGGAGGTGGTTAAGAAGGCGTATGGTGTGCTGGCCTTTATCAATCAAGGGATTGAGTTTAGGAGTCCGGGGTTAATGATGCAGCTATACAAGACCCTCGTCAGACCCCACTTGGAGTACTGTGCTCAGTTCTGGTCGCCTCACTATAGGAAGGATGTGGAAAAGATTGAAAGGGTGCAGAGGAGATTTACAAGGATGTTGCCTGGATTGAGTGGCATGCCTTATGAGGATAGGCTGAGGGAGCTCGGTCTTTTCTCCTTGGAGAGATGAAGGATAAGAGGAGACCTAATAGAGGTGTATAAGATGTTGAGAGGCATAGATCGGGTGGACTCTGAGGCTTTTTCCCAGGGTGGAAATGTCTGCTACGAGAGGACACAGGTTTAGGGTGCTGGGGGGGTAGGTACAGGGGAGATGTTAGGGGTAAGTTTTTCACACAGAGGGTGGTGGGCGAGTGGAATCGGCTGCCGTCAGTGGTGGTGGAGGCGAACTCAATAGGGTCTTAAGAGACTCCTGGATGAGTACATGGAGCGTAATAGGATGGAGGGTTATAGGTAGGTCTAGAAGGTAGGGATGTGTTCGGCACAACTTGTGGGCCGAAGGGCCTGTTTGTGCTGTAGTTTTTCTATGTTTTATGTTCTATTTCTTTAAAAACAAGCGCAGACATTGGAGATAAGGAATTGAAAAACAGTGGCAGGATTGGACCAGAGTCAGCATGGATTTATGAAAGGGAAATAATGCTTGATAAATTTACTGGAATTCTCCAAGATTGCAACTCAGAGTTGATGAGGGGAAGCCAGTAGATGTGGTTTATTCAGACTTTCAGAAGCTTTTGACAAAGTCCCACATAAGAGATTAGCATGTAAAAATTAATGCACATGGGATTGGGGGTAGTGTACTTAGATGGACAGAAAACTGGCTGACAGACAGGAAACAAAAAGTATGAATAATTGGTTCATTTTCCAAATGCAGGCAGCGACCAGTAGGGTACTGCAGGTATCAGTGCTGGGACCCCAGTTATTTATGATATATTTATGTATATATTGATTTAGATGAGGGAACATGCAATATCTCCAAATTTGCAGATGACACAAAAGCTGGGTGGGAGGGTGAGCTGTGAGGAGGATGCAGAGATCTTTCAGTGTGATTTGGACAAGTTGAGTGAGTAGGCAAATGAATGACATGCATAACTTGGATAAATGTGAGGTTATCCACTTTGGTAGCAAAAAATGGCAAGGCAGATTACTAAATTAGGATTAAATTAGGAAAGCGGAATGTGCAACCTAAGTGTTCTTGTACACCAGTCATTGAAGGCAAGCATGTAGGTGCAGCAGGAAGTAAAAAAAGGCAAATTGTCTATTGGCCTTCATAGCGAGAGGATTTGAGTACAGGAGCAGGGATGTCTTGCTGCATGTATACCTGGAGTATTGTGTGCAATTTTGGTCTCCTTATCTGAGGAAGGATGTTCTTGCTCTGCACAAAGTGCAGAGAAGGTTTACCACACTGATTCCTGGAATGACAGGACTGACGTATGAGCGGACATGGAGTCAGCCAGGGTTATATTAGCTGGAGTTCCGAAAAAAAAAGAGGGGGGAATCACAAACCGATAAAATTCCAACAGGACTAGACAGGGTAGGTTCAAGAAGGATGTTCCCAATGATAAGATGTCCAGACCAGGGGTCACAATTCAACGATACAGAGTAGACCATTTAGGACAGAGATAAGGAGAAATTTCTTCACCCAAAGAGAATGGTGAGCCTGTGGAATCGCCAGCACAGAAAGTAGTTGAGGCCAAAACATTGTATATTTTCAAGAAGCAATTAGATATACGCTTGAGGCGAAGGGAATCAAAAGATATGGGTAGGGGCGTGGAAGATGCAGGACTAGACTATTGGATGATCATAATGAATGGTGGGCAGGCTCAAAGAGCCGAATAGCCTCTTCCTGATCCTATTTTCTATGTAAACTTTCTTCTGCATCATCAACAAATTATGATTATGTTCTTGATAGCCAAATCTTCTATATACAGCAAAAATAGACCAAGCACCGGAGCAAGGTACACCACTTGTAAGCCTCTCCAATCCAAGCAACACTTTTTTTTCTGTCAACCAATCTATCAATCATTTTGCTACACTTTCTCTTACAACATGCACTAGAATATTCTTGAAACTCAGACCCTTCAAATGATTTCTGAAGATACATATGTACTGTAGCCACTGCATTCTGTTTATCGTTCTGGTCACTTAGGATAAAGAACAAAGAACAGTACAGCACAGGAAAAGGCCCTTTGGCCTTCCAAGCCTGTGCCGATCATGATGCCTGCCTAAACAAAAACCGTAAGCATTTATGGATTCCATATCCTTCCATTCCATGAGGGAACTAAATGCAATATCTCCAAATTTGCAGATGACACATCTGGAGGAGTCCAATTCGACTCTTTCCTCTTTGGTTGCTGCACCGCGGCCGAGGGCTCAATTTCTACCCCACCACTAAAATGGACCCCATCAGTCTTGCAGCAGACACAGAGGAATTCATCAGGCGAATGAGGCTGCGGGAGTTCTTCCACAAACCCCAAGAGGCCAACAGCGAACACAATGAGACAGCCAATGAACCGGAACAGCCGACAGAGAGATCCACGGTGCAGCAACCGAAGAGGAAAGAGTCGAATTGGACTCCTCCGGAAGGCCGCTGCCCTCAACTCGACATATGTGCCCAAGCCGTCAGGAGGTGCGTCAATGCCAGATTCATCAGTCGCACTCACAAGACAGCCCCGAACACCACCCAAGCACAATACAATGCCATCCACGCTCTCAAGACCAACCGCAACATTGTCATCAAACTAGCAGACAAAGGAGGGGCCACTATCATGCTGAACAGTACGGATTACTGCAAAGAAGTGTACCGACAACTGAACAACAAGGAACACTACAGACAGATCCGACCAAAGAATTCAACAGACTGATCAAGACCTTTGATCCGGACCTTCAGAGCACCCTCCGTGCTCTCATCCCACGTACACTCCGCGTTGGAGATCTCTCCTGCCTCCTGAAGATACACAAGGCCAACACACCTGGCCGTCCCATCGTATCAGGCAATGCGACCCTGTGCGAGAACCTCTCTGGCTACGTTGAGGGCATCCCGAAACCCATTGTACAAGGAACCCCCAGCTTTTGTCACAACACTACGGACTTCCTACAGAAGCTCAGCACACATGGAACAGTTGAACCAGGAGCATTCCTCGTCACAATGGATGTCTCTGCACTCTACACCAGCATCCCCCACGACGACGGCATTGCTGCAACTGCCTCAGAACTCAATACTGACAACTGCCAATCTCCAGTTGCAATTCTACAACTCATCTGCTTCATCCTGGACAACAACATCTTCACCTTCAACAACCAGTTCTTCATCCAGATACATGGAACAGCCATGGGGGCCAAATTCGCACCTCAATATGCCAACATCTTCATGCACAGGTTGGAACAAGACCTCTTCACCACACAGGACCGTCAACCGATGCTATACACTAGATACATCGAACAACTAGATGACGACATCAACAAGTTCCATCCCACCAGACTCACTGTGGATTACTCTCCGGAATCGGTTGCATTCTTGGACACACGCATCTCCATCAAATTCGGTCAGCTCAGCACTTCACTGTAACGCAAGCCCACGGATAACCTCACGATGCTCCACTTCTCCAGCTTCCAACCTAAACACGCTAAAGAAGCCATCTCCTACGGACGAGTCCTCCGTATATACAGGATTTGTTCAGACGAGGAGGATTGCAACAGACATCTACAACCGCTGAAAGACACCCTCATAAGAACAGGATATGGCGCTCGATTCATCGATCAACAGTTCTAAGGTGCCACAGCGAAAAACCGCACCGACCACCTCAGAAGACAAACACGGGACACGGTGGACAGAGTACCCTTCGTCGTCCTGTACTTCCCCGGAGCGGAGAAGCTACGACATCTTCTCCGGAGCCTTCAACATGTCATCGATGAAGATGAACATCTCGCCAAGGCCATCCCCACACCCCCACTTCTTGCGTTCAAACAACCACACAACCTCAAACAGGCCATTGTCCGCAGCAAACTACCCAGCCTTCAGGAGAACAGTGACCACGACACCACACAACCCTGCCACAGCAACCTCTGCAAGACGTGCTGGATCATTGACACGAATGCCATCATCTCACGTGAGAACACCATCCAAGAGGTACACGGTACATACTCTTGCGACTCGGCCAACGTTGTCTACCTGATATGCTGCAGGAAAGGATGTCCTGAGGCATGGTACATTGGGGAGACCAAGAAGACACTACGACAACGGATGAATGAACACCGCTCGATAATCACCAGACAGGAGTGTTCCCTTCCAGTTGGGGAACACTTCAACAGTCACGGGTATTCAGCCTCTGATCTTCAGGTAAGCGTTCTCCAAGGCAGCCTTCACAACACACGACAACGCAGAATCAGAGCAGAAACTGATAGTCAAGTTCCGCATACATGAGGATGGCCTCAACCGGGATCTTGGGTTCATGTCACACTATCTGTAACCCCCACGACTTGCCTGGGCTTGCAAAATCTCACTAACTGTCCTGGCTGGAGACAATACACACCTCTTTAACCTGTGCTTGGCCCTCTCTCCACTCACATTGTCTGTACCTTTAAGACTTGATTACCTGTAAAGACTCGCATTCCAACCATTATCTTGTTAATTGCGTTTGTGTCTGTATATGCCCTGTTTGTGAACACAGCTCCTCACTCACCTGATGAAGGAGCCCGAGACTCTGAAAGCTAGTGCTGCCAAATAAACCTATTGGACTTTAACCTGGTGTTGAGAGACTTCTTACTGTGCTTACTCCAGTCCAACGCCGGCATCTCCACATCATTACTCACTACTCCCATTTCTTATGCATATTGGATGATACCTCAAGTCTAAAGATGTGCGGGTTAGGTTGATTGGCCATGCTAAAAATTGCCCCTTAGAGTCCTGAGATGCGTAGGTTAGAGGGATTAAGCGGGTAAATATGTAGGGATATGGGGCTGGGGCCTGGGTGGGATTGTGGTCGGTGCAGACTCGATGGGCCAAATGGCCTCTTTCTGCACTGTAGGGTTTCTATGATTTTATTCTATGATCTCAGGACAGCTTACATGTCTACATTTCCAGATGTAACAGATGACAGAGTTGAGTATAAGATCTCAAGGATATAAGAAAAGTTAATTGGGTAAAAAAAGCAGAAGATAGCACTTTCGGTGACACAGACCACCAACACCACAATATAAGCAATGAGATATTAACCTCAGCACACCACTGCTAGAAGTGCATGAACTTAAAGAAAAAAGTCAATGCACAAATAAGTGTCAACTAGAAACAGTAAAACTTGTTCACAACTAACCGCGCACCCTTCCATGGAATCAAATGGTCCAAATGGAGCTTTAACCTCAGTGAAAACAATTACAATGTGGCTTACATATTCCTATCAGTCAGGTCCTCGAAGTTGTAGCCTCGTATCCGCTGATGCGTGTCCGAGGCAAGAACTGTTTTCCCATCGTTAAGACACCATAGGCACTGCACTCTCACGCCTTCCCACGAATCCAGCAGATTTCCCTCCAAATCCTAGCCCAGACACAAAGAACTGTTACACATCTGAATACAGTAATGTCAGTAAAATGCCCAGTTTTGTATAGCTAGAACATGATTCCCTCCCCCTCTCCCATATTTTCACTTCTTCCCCTGAAGGCACTGATTCACGATGGGGTTTAGTTCCACGTGCATTTGGGCTCCTCTGGTATTGCACCAGAGGAGGATACATGAGTGTAGACTGTCAGTAGGGTTTTCAACTGAAGAAAGGCATCAAAGTCACATCTGATCTTTTCCTCATCTTTCCCCCCAAAATTGACCAGGGTTATGGTCAGGGGGGAAAGCCCTTGTTGAGTTTTCTCTGCCCAGCCAAGGGTCGCTAACTTTTTAAATACTTTCATGGGATGAAGGCAGTGTTGGCAAGGCCAGCATTTGTTGCCCACCCCCCAATTGCCCTGGAACTGAGTGGCTTGCCAGATGTCATATTTAGGTCAGACGCGATAAGGAGGACAGATTTTCTTCCCTAAAGAACCAGATGGGCTTTCACAACAACTGATGTTCACCATTACTGAGACTATCTTTGTAGTCCAGATTTATTAGACTGGAGCAGAATTAGGCCACTCGGCCAATCGAATCTGCTCCGCCATTCAATCATGGCTGATATTTTTCTCATCCGCATTCTCCTGCCTTTTTCCCTTAACCTCTGATCTCCTTATTAATCAAGGACCTATCTATCTCTGTCTTAAAGACATTCAATGACCCGGCCTCCACAGCCTTCTGCGGCAAATAGTTCCACAGATTCACCACTCTGGCTGAAGAAATTCCTCCTCACCTCTGTTTTAAAGGAATGTCCCTTTAGTCTGAGGTTGTGCCCTCTGGTTCTAGTTTATTAATTGAATTTAAATTGCACTCGCTGCTGCGATGGGATTTGAACACACCCCAGAATATCAGCCTGGGCCTCTGGAAAAAGGTACAAAAGTCTGAGGTCATGTACCAACTGACTCAAGAACAGCTTCTTTCCTGTTGCCATCAGACTTTTGAAAGGACCTACTTCATATTAAGTTGATCTTTCTCTACACCCTAGCTATGACTGTAACACTACAATCTGCACCCTCTCCCTTCCTTCTCTATGTACGGCATGCTTTGTCTGTATAGCGCGCAAGAACATAAGAACATAAGAAACAATACTTTTCACTATTAGTACATGTGACAATAATAAATCAAATCAAAAATTACTATTCCATTACCACCACATCCTTCTGATCTGATTGATCTGCTGAGTACAAATCCAAGGAGTACAATTTTTCAAGTCTGAAAATTTCACAGTAAATATATCTAGACTGACTAAGAGATAAATGTTTAATTAACAGAAACAACCAAACTAGATCATCCTATCACTTTTTAAAAAAAACCTCACTTATTCAGTATCCAACTTTACAGATCTGGTAGTAGCATCACTAATGTCTGCTGCTTGAGTTCAGTCCTGTCCTGGAATCAGATTGTATCCATTAGCTGATCCTGTTTCCAGATCCCTGTTATGCAATTCCATTTTAGATTATTGTAATTTTCAGTATTCCGAAATGATTAAAAAAAAAATTAAAGCTGACTTAGCTAGATCAGGTAAAGGTCAAGAACAGACTGTGTCTTGATATTAACAGAAAATGCTGGAAATGTTCAGATCTGCTCTGAAGAGAGGTCTTTGATCTGAAACATTAATTATTTGACTTTCCAGAGCTGCTGCCTGACCTGCTGATTGTTTCCAACATGTTCTGTTCTTATTTCAGACTTCCATCATTCATAGTAGTTTGCTCTTGCATATGGTTTAATAAAGCTTTTGCAAGAGCCTCCATTCAGTATGAGGAGGAAAATAGATGTGTTAACAGATTAAGCAAATTGATGCTGATTTGCTGTATTGCACCACACCCAGTGCAAAAAGAACAAATTAAAATTTAGAGGGATCATTATGTAGTTCAACTCTGTAAAAATAATTGAAATACTCAAAAATTAGTTCCTCCGTTGGATTTTTTCTTCACTTTTGGGATGCGTCGTTGGCAAGTTCAGCATTTATTGCTCATCTCCAACTGACCTTGAGAAGGTGAATGATGTTTTGAACTGCAGTAATCATGCGTAGGTACAACCACAGTGAAGTTAGGGAGGCAATTCCAAGATTTTGATCCAATGATGATGAAGGAATGGCGATTTGCAAAGTTGTGTGACTTGGAGGAGAATTTGAAGGTAGTGGTGTTTCCATGCACCTACTGCCCATGTCCTTCGAAGTAGTAGCGGTCAAGAGTTTGGAAGATGCTGTCAAAGGAGCTATCGAAGGAGCCTTAGAGATTTGCTGCAGTGCACCTTGTATATATGGCACACTCTGCTGCCACTGTTCACTTGTGTTGGAGGGAGTGAATGTTCCAGTGAAAAGTTGAGTGGGAGGTGGTGCCCAACTACGGAGCTGTTTTGTCTGGATGGTGTCAAATTTCTTCAGTGATGTTGGAGCTGCACTCAAAGAGGCAAGTGGGGAGTGTTCATCAAACTTCTAAAATCCACTGCTCAGAGATACTCCTGTAGTGATGTCCCAGAATCGAGGTGCTGAGTGCCAGCAACTACAACCAACCCTTATGGTACAGATGGCCCCAGCCAGCGGAAAGCTCTCACCAACTTCAATTTTATTAGACCTCAATGCTACACTTGGTCAAATGCTGCCATGCGTCGAGGATGGTCACTTTCACATCACCTCTTTGAATTCATATTTTTTGTCCATGCTTGTGCCAAGGCAGTTGGAGATGGACAAGGTCAGTTGGAGATGGACAAATGTGGTCTGGAATCAAGTGACCCTGGCAGAGCCCAAGAACCCAAACTGAGCAGTGATAAGTAGATGACTGATGGGATGGTCAACAAAACGCTACATTACTTGACTGACAGGTGAGAGATAGGGTGGTACAAGGTTGGTTAGATTGCTTATGTTTTTTGTGGACAAGAAATATCTGGTCAAGCTTTCACTTTGGTTAATGCCAGTGTAGCAGCTGTACTGGGACAGCTTAATTAATTGGGCGGCACGGTAGCACAGTGGTTAGCACTGTTGCTTCACAGCTCCAGGGACCTGGGTTCAATTCCTGGCTTGGGTCACTGTCTGTGTGGAGTTTGCACATTCTCCTCGTGGTCTGCGTGGGTTTCCTCCGGGTGCTCCGGTTTCCTCCCACAATCCAAAGATGTGCGGGTTAGGTTGATTGGCCATGCTAAATTGCCCCTTAGTGTCCTGGGATGCGTAGATTAGCGGGTAAAATATGTAGGGATATGGGGGTAGGGCCTGGGTGGGATTGTGGTCGGTGCAGACTCGATGGGCCGAATGGCCTCTTTCTGTACTGTAGGGATTCTATGAGGAGCACAGTTAGCTGCTGAGCAATCTCCAGTACTGTTGGTGAGATTTTGTAGCCTCCCCAAAGATGTTGCTGTACAAGACAAGAAATAAGAGCAAGAGTAGGCCATTCAGCCTATCATGTCTTCTCCTCCTTTCTCCAAGACATTATCTGATTGTAGCCTTAACTCCATTTTCCTGCCCATCTGTCATAATCCTCAACTCCCTTGGCAATCAAAAAAAGTCTAACTAGGCATTGAATATAAACCTCCACTGCTCTTTTGGGTAGAATATTCCAAAGACTAGTGACCCTTCCAGATGAGAAATTTCTCCTCACCTCCATATTGAATGAGAGTTTCTGAAACTCTGTCCTCTAATCCTAGACTCCCCCGCAAGGAGAAACATTCTCTCATCATTTATCCTGAGTAGTCTCCTCAGAATCTTATATGTTTCAATAATATTACCTCGCATTCCTCCAATCAATATAGACCCAACCTCTTCAATCGTTCCTCATAAGACAACTGTTTCACTCCAATATTCAACCTAATCAACCTTCTCTGAAGTGCTTCTAATGCAAGTATAGCCCTCCTTAAGAAAAAGGGGAGGTGGTGGCATAGTAGTAATAGAACATAGAAAAAATACAGCATAAACAGGCCCTTCGGCCCACAAGTTGCGCTGGTCATGTCCTACCTACCGAGGCTTACATATAGACTTACCTATTACCCTCAATCCTATTCAGTCTCATGTACTCATCCAGAAGTCTCTTAAAAGACCCTATCGAGTTTGTCTCCACCATCACTGACGGCAGCCGATTCCACTCGCCCACCACCCTCAGTGAAACACTTACCCTGACATCTCCTCTGTACCTACTCCCCAGCACCTTAAACCTGTGTCCTCTCGTAGCAGCCATTTCAGCCCTGGGAAAAAGCCTCCGAGAATCCACCCGATCTATGTCTCTCAACATCTTGTACACCTCTATCAGGTCACCTCTCATCCTTCGTCTCTCCAAGGAGAAAAGACCGAGCTCCCTCAGCCTATCCTCATAAGGCATGCCAACCAATCCAGCAACATCCTTGTAAATAATCTCTGCACCCTTTCAATCATTTCCACATCCCTCCTGTAATGAGGCGACTAGAACTGAACACAGTACTCCAAGTGGGGTCTGACGAGGCTCTTATATAGCTGCATCATTATCTCCCGACTCCTAAACTCAATCCCTCGATTGATGAAGGCCAGCACACCATACGCCTTCTTAACCACCTCCTCTACCTGCAAGGCCGATTTAAGAGTCCTATGGACCCGGACCCCAAGGTCCTTCTGATTCTCTACACTGCTAAGAATCTTACCCTTGATATTATACTCCTTCATCCCATTTGACCTACCAAAATGGACCACTACACATTTATCCGGGTTGAAGTCCATCTGCCACTTCTCCGCCCAGTCTTGCATCCTATCTATGTCACGCTGCAGCTTCTGACATCCCTCCAACCTATCCACAACACCACCAACCTTCGTGTCGTCGGCAAACTTACCAACCCATCCCTCCACTTCCTCATCCAGGCTATTTATGAAAATGACAAACAGCAAGGGTCCCAGAACAGATCCCTGGGGCACTCCACTGGTGACCGACCTCCATTCAGAAAAAGACCCGTCTACAACCACACTCTGCCTTCTGCAGGCAAGCCAGTTCTCAATCCACAAGGCAACAGCCCCTTGGATCCCGTGCCCTCTCACTTTCTCGAGAAGCCTTGCATGGGGGACCTTATCGAACGCCTTGCTGAAGTCCATGTAAACCACATCTATCGCTTTTCCTTTGTCAATGTGTTTAGTCACATTTTCAAAGAACTCCACCAGGCTCGTAAGGCACGATTTGCCTTTGACAAAGCCGTGCTGACTACTTTTGAGCATACTAAACTTCTCTAAATGCTCATAAATCCTGTCCCTCAGGATCTTCTCCATCAACTTACCAACCACTGAGGTTAGACTCACCGGTCGGTAATTTCCTGGGCTATCCCTATTCCCTTTCTTGAATATAGGAACCACACCCGCAATCCTCCAGAACCTCTCCCGTCTCCATCGATGACGCAAAGATCATCGCCAGAGGCTCTGCAATCTCTTCCCTCGCCTCCCACAGTAACCTGGGGTACATCCCATCCAGTCCCGGCGACTTATCTATCTTGATGCTATTCAAAATTTCCAACACATCCTCTTTCTTAATTTCCACATACTCAATCTTTTCAGTTCGCCTCAATCCTGTAGAACAACCACCCAGGTCTTTTTCCACCGTGAATACCGAGGTAAAATATTCATTAAGCCCCTCTGCTATTTCTTCCGGTTCTGTACAGACTTTCTCACCTTCACCTTTTATAGGTCCTATTCCTTCACATCTCATCCTTTTACTCTTCACGTATTTATAGAACGCCTTAGGGTTCTCCTTAATCTTACCTGCCAAGGCCTTCTCGTTACTGGCTCTCCTAATTTCTTTCTCAAGTCCCTTCCTACAAGCCGTATACTCATCTAGATCCCCATCATCGCCTAGCTCTCTGAACCTTTTGTACGCTTTCCTTTTCTTTCTCATTAGGTTCAGCGCAGCTTTCGTGCACCATGGTTCCCGTAACCTACCAACACCTCCCTGTCTCATCGGAACGTTGTCATGCAGAACTCCAGACAAACATTCCTTGAAAGTCTGCCACCTTACTTCAGTACTTTTCCTCGAGAATGCCTCCTTCCAATTTACGCCTCTAATCTCCTGCCTGATGGCTTCATATTTCCCCTTACTCCAGATAATGTCACTGTATTTGGGGATTTTCACAGTAACTTCATTGCATCGTTAATTTAAGCCTACTTGTGACTAATAAATAAACTTTAAAATCCAAAAGGTCCAGGCTAATGTCCTGGGGATACAGGTTCAAAATCACCATGGCAGTTGATGGAATTTAAATTCAATTCATAAATTAAATAATTTGAACTAGTGTCAGTTGTGCCCATGAAGTTATCATTGATTGTCATAAAGACCCATCTGGTTCACTTAATGTGCTTTAGGGAAGGCAATCTGCTGCCCTTACCTGATCTGGCCCACATGCGAGTCCAGAGCCACAGCATTGTGGTCGACACTTATCTTCTCTCTGAAATGATCCGGTAAGCCAATTATAGATGGGCTACAAGCTACGCCCACATCCCATCAAGTAATAAAGAAAAAAATGGATACCAACTCTGTACAAAGTAATACCAGGTGCAGTCTCACCACTGCCTTGTACAGTTGTGGCAAGACTTCCCTACTTTTTTAATCCATCCCCCTTGCAATGAAGGTCACAACATTCCATGCCTTCCTAGTTACATTCTATACCTGTAAACTAACAGTTTGTGCGTTATGACTGGGATGGGAAGACTATGCAGATTATCAAGCCTCAACTCCACAGGTCTTACTATCCGTCTAAAAGTTTAAATTGCTCACTAAAATAGCTAAGTGTTTACCTTCACTACTGGAGCCTAGAATAAACAGACTTCAACCAGGCTACTTTACAAACTTTTTAACAAATTGCTAGGGCTGATTAACACAGTTGTAATCTGGAAGAATAACTATCCTTTCTTAAAATTTCCCTAGCACATAAACAGACACAGATAAACAAAGGACACACAAGTTGTAGTCTCTGTAGAGGTGGACAGTTAAAAAAAACTTTGTAAGAAAAGGATGAAGTCCACAAAGGTTTGATGCTGTTGATTAAGAGCTCCCTTGTGTGAAGACAGGCCATTGGTCCCAATAAATGTCTGCAGGTTCTCACCAACAGAGCTTTGGCATGGAGGGGAATACAGAGCTGAACGAATTATCTTTATACAGCTTTGCAGATTTCCAAATGCAGACAAGTTGCACTCCGATGAGGATTCTCTGGCCACAGGTTGAGAACCACACAGGGAATTTGCAGAAAGGCACGAAAAGCGCAAATCTTCCTCTCAACTTATTCTCCCAAAAAGATGTTCAAAACCAACAGGTTCAAAACTTAAAGCTTCCCTTGGTCATGTCATTTCCAGTAAGACATTAATCTCTATTTTTCCATTTTTCCCTGCATCAATTAAACTGATTGTATTCATGTAAAGGGACATAGATCAGCTAGATAGTCAATATCTTTTCCCAAAGGTAGGGGTGTCTAAAACTAGGAGGCATAGGTTTAAGGTGAGAGGGAAGAGATACAAAAGTGTCCAGAGGGACAATTTTTTCACACAGAGGGTGGTGAATATCTGGAACAAGCCGCCAGAGGTAGTAGTAGAGGCAGGTACAATTTTGCCTTTTAAAAAGCATTTAGACAGTTACATGGGTACGATGGGTATAGAGGGATATGGGCCAAATGCGGGCAACTGGGATTAGCTTAGGGGTTTAAAAAAAGGCGGCATGGATAAGTTGGGTTGAAGGGCCTGTTTCCATGCTGTAAACCTCTATGACTCTGAACAGTGCTTCCCCCTCCTATACCATGCCGGTCAAATGATTTCTTGGAAAAGGCATTGTTTCACCCAGCACAAAGGTGAACTTGTGACCTTTTATAAAAAAATACCCATGCAAGGTCCTTCCAAATTTTAAAAGAAAAATCCAGTTTGTGATACTATGTTTTTCCCAACACTTCAGTCTCTAAGGAATGATACACCAGATCCAAATGCATTCCATTACAAAAAGTGTACAGGAAAGATATACAGCATAAACAAAATTCAAAGATGCACTCACTCAGTCCATCACTCCTTATACAGGCTATGTACAGTTTCCTGACTTTCTAGCCTTTCAGATAATTCTATAAAAATACATTCTTGATAATGCATCAGCAATATTATCCTTTCCAGCAATATGAACAATACTTAAGTTATAAGGATATACTAGCAAGTTCCATCAGAATAGCCTGTCACTGAGTCTTAAATTTTTCACAAAGACCCACGGAGCTTTGGTCAGCATATAGAAACATAGAAAAGCTACAGCACAAAACAGGCCCTTCGGCCCCACAAGTTGTGCCGAACATATCCCTATCTAGACCCACCTATAACCCTCCATCCTATTAAGTCCCATGTACTCACCCAGGAGTCTCTTAAAAGACCCTATTGAGTTCGCCTCCACCACCGCTGACGGCAGCCGATTACACTCGCTCACCACCCTGTGTGTGAAAAACTTCCCCCTAACATTTCCCTGTACCTACCCCCAGCACCTTAAACCTGTGTCCTCTCGTAGCAGACATTTCCAACCTGGGAAAAAGCCTCTGAGAGTCCACCCGATCTATGCCTCTCATCATCTTATATACCTCTATTAGGTCTCCTCTCATCCTACGTCTCTCCAAGGAGAAAAGACCGAGCTCCCTCAGCCTATCCTCATAAGGCATGCCACTCAATCCAGGCAACTTCCTTGTAAATCTCCTCTGCACCCTTTCAATCTTTTCCACATCCTTCCTGTAATGAGGCGACCAGAACTGAGCACAGTACTCCAAGTGGGGTCTGACGAGGGTCTTATATAGCTGCATCATTATCCCCGGACTCCTAAACTCAATCCCTTGATTGATAAAGGCCAGCACACCATACGCCTTCTTAACCACCTCCTCCACCTGCGGGGCCGATTTTAGACTTCTATGGACCCGGACCCCAAGGTCCTTCTGATCCTCTACAGTACTAAGAGTCTTTCCCTTAATATTGTACTCCTTCATCCCATTTGACCTGCCAAAATGGACCACTACGCATTTATCTGGGTTGAAGTCCATCTGCCACTTCTCCGTCCAGTCTTGCATCCTATCTATGTCCCTCTGTAACTTCTGACATCCCTCCAGACTATCCACAACCCCACCAACCTTCGTGTCGTTGGCAAACTTACCAACCCATCTCTCCACTTCCTCATCCAGGTCATTTATGAAAATGACAAACAGCAAGGGTCCCAGAACAGATCCCTGGGGCACACCATTGGTGACCGACCTCCATTTAGAAAAAGACCCATCTATACCCACTCTCTGCCTCCTTTGGGCAAGCCAGTTCTGGATCCACAGGGCAGCAGCCCCCTGGATCCCATGCCCTCTCACTTTTTCTAGAAGCCTTGCATGGGGGGACCTTATCGAACGCCTTGCTAAAATCCATATAAACCACATCTACCGCTTTCGGTAGTATACTAGTATAGAAATATACTAGTATTTCTTTACAGCTATGATGGATACATACGTCAAAAGGTTTTTAAGAACAGTAATAATCTCAGGGTTTCTTTTCCTACTGCATACCATCTCTTTTGATGCAAATTGAATTTTGTATAAAAGTACCCAACTGGGTTACATAGAAACATAGAAAATAGGAGCAGAAGACTGCCATTCGGCCCTTCAAACGGGTCTGCCATTCATTATCATGCCTGATGTCCAACTCAATAGCCTGATCCCACCATCCTCTCGTATCCTTTCATCCCCTGCACGCCAAGTGCTAGATCAGTGAATTACTCTCTGGGTGAAGAAATTTTTCCTCTGCTCTGTACTAAATGGTCTACCCTATACCCTCAGTCTGTGACCCCTGATTCTGGGCACCCCACTATCGGGAACACCCTTCTTGAATCTATCCTGTCTCGTCCTGTTAGAATTTTATAGATTTCTATGGGAACCCCCCTCATTCCTCTGAACTCCAGCTGATACAATCCTAACCGGTCCAATCTCTTCTCATACCCATGGAAGGACCTTGCATGGGTATTTTTTTATAAAAGGTCACAAGTTCACCTTAGTGCTGCATCCCAGGAATCAGCCTGGTAAACCTTTTCTGCACTCCATCCACAGCAAGAACATACTTCCCCAGATAAGAGGACAAAAACTGCACACAATATGCCAGATGTGGCCTCACCAAGGCCCTGTATAATTGCATCAAGACATCCCTGCTTCTGTACTCGAATCCTCTTGCCATGAAGGCCAACAGACCATTTGCCTTTTTTACTACCTGCTGCACGTTCATGCTTACCTTCAATGACTGGTGCACAAGGACACCTAGGTTGCAGATTCCCCTTTCCTAATTTGTTGCCAGATAGCAATCTGCTTTCCGGTTTTTGCCAAAGTGGATAACCTCACATTTATCTAAATTGCATTGCATCTTGCATTCATTTGACCATTCACTCAACTTCTCCAAACCACAATGGAGGATCAGCTCACCCTCCCATCCAGCTTTGAGTCATTTGCAAATTTGGAGAGATTACATTTGATTCCCTCATCCAAGTCCTTTATATGGTGAATAACTGAGGTCCCAGCACTGATCCCTGCGGTACTCCACTAGTCACTGCCTGCCATTTGGAAAAAGACACGTTTATTCCTACTCTTTTTGTTTCCTGTCTGCCAACCAGTTTTCGATCCATTTCAATACACAAACCCCAACCCCATGTGCTTTAATTATACACTCATCTCTCATGTGGGACTTTGTCGTAAGCCTTCTGAAAGTCCAAATAAACCACAGCCACTGGCTCTCCCTCATGAAGTTTACTCGTCATATCCTCGAAGAATTCCAGTATATTTGTCAAGCATGATTTCCCTTTCATAAATCCATGCCAACTCTGTCCAATCCTGCCACTGTTTTCCAAATGCTTTGCTATAAAATCTTTGATAATGGATTCCAGAATTTTCCCCACCGTCAAGCTTACTGGTCTATAATTCCGTTTTCTCTCTACTTCCCTCTCACTACTTTGATAATGGATTCCAGAATTTTCCCCACCGTCAAGCTTACTGGTCTATAATTCCGTTTTCTCTCTACTTCCCTCTCACTACTTCCCTTTTTAAATAGGGGGTTACATTAGCTACCCTCTGTAGGAACTGTTCCAGAGTCGATAGAATCTTGATGACCACCAATGCATCCACTATTTCTTGGGCCACTTCGTTAAGTACTCTGGGATGCAGATTATCAGGTCCTGGGGATTTATCGGTCTTCAATCTGTTTCCCCAACACAATTTCTCTACTAATGATTGCCTTGTGCCTCACTCTCACTAAACCCTGTGCTCCCCAACATTTCTGGCATCTTATTTGTGTCCTCATTTGTGAAGACAGAACCACAGAACCAAAGTATGTATTCAGTTTGTTCCTCTTTATAAGTTCCTGTTTCTGACATTTGTCTTCAATCTTTTTCTCCTCACAAACTTATAGAAACTTTTGTTATTTATATGTTCCCCACAAGCTTACTCTCATTCTCTATTTTCCCCTTCTTAATCAATCCCTTGGTCCTTCTTTGCTGAATTCTAAACTGCTCCCAAACCTGGAGTCTGTTTTTCTTGGCCAATTTGCCTCTCCCTTGGATCTAATACTCAATGCCCGATTCATCTTCCTGTAATAAAAATCGCACACCCTCTCGGTCACTAGTATCAATTGCCACCTTGAAAAGTTTAGCGAAATGAGGGGCAGCTAACAACTAGTTAGAATCGCACCTTCCAGGAGCGGTGACAGCCAGACCTGTGAGGGACACCTCTACGCAGGCAGCAGGCTGAGTTTGAAAAAAAATCTAGGAGTGACATCACAGGAAAACGAAGTTCATTGGTTTGTGAGAAGCTGCTGTTCGGGATTGTGTTTAAATAGCTTCAACTAGAAAAAAATATCATTTATAAAGAAGTAGCTCTTTGGATTTCAGTAAAGAACACTATCATTCGGGAATTAAAGTTAAATCAAGTCAAAGTGACATAGGGAATAAACAAAGAAAGATAAAGTTGGCATAAGAGTAGTTATGATGTGGAGTTGGTGGAATTGGACTGGGGGAGGCACAGTAAATTGGACTTTAACCTGGTGTTGTGAGACTACTTACTAAGAGTAGTTATGTTAGGTTGCTAGTAATTTATTCTATTCATTCTACTTTTTACGCCAAGTGTAATAAATAGTTTTTTAGAAATACGGAATGGCAGGTCAGCTTGGCCAAGTGAAGTGTATATCCTGTGGCATGTGTGAAGTCGTGGATGCATCATATATCCTAGACAAAAGTCTGTAGGGCACGTCAACAGCTGTACAAGATCAAGCTCTGGGTTTCAGAACTTGAGCGGTGGTCGGCGTTACTATTGTGCATTCGTGAGGCAGAGGACTAAGTGGGCAGCACATTTAGAGAGGTATCACGCTGCAGGTTAGAAGTGTGCAGCCAGAGAGGTAATAGGCAACTACCAGGCAGTCTAAGATAACCAGACAAATACCACAGGATGCCCCAGAGTCTATCCTGCTTGTTAAATCAGTTTTTCATTTTGAAAGCTGATGAAGTTCCTCAGGGGAGTGCAGCCAGAGCCCAGCCTGTGAACCATGGGTGACTCAGCTGTAGAGGGGAAGAAGAAGAATGAAAGGGCAATACAAAGAACAAAGAACAGTACAGCACAGGAAACAGGCCCTTCGGCCCTCCAAGCCTGTGCCGCTCCTTGGTCCAACTAGACCAATCGTTTGTATCCCTCCATTCCCAGGCTGCTCATGTGACTATCCAGGTAAGTCTTAAACAATGTCAGCGTGCCTGCCTCCACCACCCTACTTGTCAGCGCATTCCAGGCCCCCACCACCCTCTGTGTAAAAAACGTCCCTCTGATGTCTGAGTTATACTTCGCCCCTCTCAGCTTGAGCCCGTGACCCCTCGTGATCGTCACCTCCGACCTGGGAAAAAGCTTCCCACTGTTCACCCTATCTATACCCTTCATAATCTTGTATACCTCTATTAGATCTCCCCTCATTCTCCGTCTTTCCAAGGAGAACAACCCCAGTCTACCCAATCTCTCCTCATAGCTAAGACCCTCCATACCAGGCAACATCCTGGTAAACCTTCTCTGCACTCTCTCCAACGCCTCCACGTCCTTCTGGTAGTGCGGCGACCAGAACTGGATGCAGTATTCCAAATGTGGCCTAACCAGCGTTCTGTACAGCTGCATCATCAGACTCCAGCTTTTATACTCTATACCCCGTCCTATAAAGGCAAGCATACCATATGCCTTCGAGGCAAGGTACTAACATGGATTGACGATTGGCTGTCAGACAGAAGGCAGAGAGTTGGGATAAAAGGTTCTTTCTCAGAATGGCAACCGGTGACAAGTGGTGTCCCGCAGGGTTCAATGTTGGGGCCACAGCTGTTCTCTTTATATATTAACGATCTAGATGACAGGACTGGGGGCATTCTGGCCAAGTTTGCCGATGATACAAAGATAGGTGGAGGGGCAGGTAGTATTGAGGAGGTGGGGAGGCTGCAGAAAGATTTAGACAGTTTAGGAGAGTGGTCCAAGAAGTGGCTGATGAAATTCAACGTGGGCAAGTGCGAGGTCGTGCACTTTGGAAAAAAGAATAGAGGCATGGACTATTTTCTAAACGGTGACAAAATTCATAATGCTAAAGTGCAAAGGGACTTGGGAGTCCTAGTCCAGGATTCTCTAAAGGTAAACTTGCAGGTTGAGTCCGTAATTAAGAAAGCAAATGTAATGTTGTCATTTATCTCAAGAGGCTTGGAATACAAAAGCAGGGATGTACTTCTGAGGCTTTATAAAGCACTGGTTAGGCCCCATTTGGAGTACTGTGAGCAATTTTGGGCCCCACACCTCAGGAAGGACATACTGGCACTGGAGCGGGTCCAGCGGAGATTCACACGGATGATCCCAGGAATGGTAGGCCTGACATACGATGAACGTCTGAGGATCGTGGGATTATATTCATTGGAGTTTAGGAGGTTGAGGGGAGATCTGATAGAGACTTACAAGATAATGAACGGCTTAGATAGGATGGACGTAGGGAAGTTGTTTCCATTAGCAGGGGAGACTAGGACGCGGGGGCACAGCCTTAGAATAAAAGGGAGTCACTTTAGAACAGAGATGAGGAGAAATTTCTTCAGCCAGAGAGTGGTAGGTCTGTGGAATTCATTGCCACAGAGGGCTGTGGAGGCCGAGACGTTGAGCGTCTTCAAGACAGAAATTGATAAATTCTTGATTTCTCGAGGAATTAAGGGCTATGGGGAGAGAGCGGGTAAATGGAGTTGAAATCAACCATGATTGAATGGTGGAGTGGACTCGATGGGCCGAATGGCCTTACTTCCGCTCCTATGTCTTATGGTCTTATGGCCTTCTTCACCACCTTCTCCACCTGTGTTGCCACCTTCAAGGATTTGTGGACTTGCACACCTAGGTCCCTCTGTGTTTCTATACTCCTGATGACTCTGCCATTTATTGTATAACTCCTCCCTACATTATTTCTTCCAAAATGCATCACATCGCATTTATCCGGATTAAACTCCATCTGCCACCTCTCCGCAAGTCCAGCCATCTTCGTGTCATCCGCAAACTTGCTGATTACACCAGTTACACCTTCTTCCAAATCATTTATGTATAGCACAAATAGCAGAGGTCCCAGTACAGAGCCCTGCGGAACACCACTGGTCACAGACCTCCAGCCGGAAAAAGACCCTTCGACCACTACCCTCTGTCTCCTATGGCCAAGCCAGTTCTCCACCCATCTAGCCACTTCTCCTTGTATCCCATGAGCCTTAACCTTCTTAACCAACCTGCCATGTGGGACTTTGTCAAATGCCTTACTGAAATCCATATAGACGACATCCACGGCCCTTCCTTCATCAACCGTTTCTGTCACTTCCTCAAAAAACTCCACCAAATTTGTAAGGCACGACCTCCCTCTTACAAAACCATGCTGTCTGTCACTAATGAGATTGTTCCGTTCTAAATGCACATACATCCTGTCTCTAAGAATCCTCTCCAACAACTTCCCTACCACGGACGTCAAGCTCACTGGCCTATAATTTCCTGGGTTATCCCTGCTACCCTTTTTAAACAACGGGACCACATTCACTATCCTCCAATCCTCAGGGACCTCACCCGTGTCCAAAGAAGCGACAAAGATTTCCGTCAGAGGCCCAGCAATTTCACCTCTTATCTCCCTAAGCAGTCGAGGATAGATGCCATCAGGCCCTGGGGCTTTGTCAGTTTTAATGTTCCCTAAAAAACCTAACACTTCCTCTCTTGTAATGGAGATTTTCTCTAACGGGTCAACACCTCCCTCCGAGACACTCCCGGTTAACACGCCCCTCTCCTTCGTGAATACCGATGCAAAGTATTCATTTAGGATCTCCCCTATTCCCTTGGGTTCTAAGCATAATTCCCCTCCTTTGTCCCTGAGAGGTCCGATTTTCTCCCTGACAACTCTTTTGTTCCTAACGTATGAATAGAATGCCTTAGAATTCTCCTTAATCCTGCCTGCCAAGAACATCTCGTGACCTCTTTTTGCCCTTCTAACTCCCCGTTTGAGATCTTTCCTACTCTCTCTGTATTCCTCCAGAGCTCCATCTGTTTTCAGTTGCCTGGACTTAACGTACGTTTCATTTTAATCAGATCCATCAATAGTGATGAAGGATTCCACAGCCAGGGAATCAGACAGGCATTTATGCGGCAATAAACATAACTCTTGGATGGTGTGTTGCCTCTTGGATGCCAGGGTCAAGGATATCAGAACAGCTGCAGGACATCCTTCAGAGAGGGCAATCAGTCAGAAGTAGTTGTCTGCATTGGTAACATAGAAGAGGGATGAGATCCTGAAAGCAGATTTCAGGGAGTTGGGAATAATATTTTTTTAAAAACATGATTTAAGAGCAGTAATCTCAGGATTACTCCCAGTTCCATGTGCTAGTGAGCATCAGAATAGAAGGATTAGTCAATTAAATGTGTAGCTGGAGAAAGAATGTAGGAGGGAAGACATCAAATTTCTGAGGCCTGGGAGCAGTTCTGGGGCAGGTGGGACCTGTACAAGCTTAACAGGACTGGCACTGATATACTCTCAAGGAAATTTGCTATTGCTGTTGGGGTGGGTTTAAACTAACTTGTTCAGGGGGTTGGGAACCTGAAGAGTGGCCCAAGTTAGAAGGAAGTAAAGTTGGTAACAGGTAGTAGTAATGGGACTAGAAGGCAAGAGAGACAAAGCAAAGCATTGAATATGCATCGAATGCAGAATGGTGTCAAAAAGGCAAAGTTAAGGCGCTTTACTGGAATGCGCGTGGCATTCATAACAAAGTAGATGATCTAAAGGCACAAACCAAGGTAAATGGGTACGATATAATTGTCATTACGAAAGCATGGTTGTATGGGGACCAAGGCTGAGAACTGAGTATTGAAGGATATTCAAAGTTTAGGATGGACAGACAGGAAAGGAAGTGGAGTTGCACTGATAGCAAGGGATGGGATCAGGGCCATAGCAAGGGAGGGTCTCAGAAGGGAAGAACAATGTGTGGAATCTGTTTGGATAGGACATAGAACATTACAGCGCAGTACAGGCCCTTCGGCCCTCGATGTTGCGCCGACCAGTGGTACCAATCTAAAGCCCCTCTAATCTACACTATTCCAATGTCTTCCATATGTTTATCCAATAACCACTTGAACGCTCTCAACGTTGACGAGTCCACCACTGCTGCAGGCAGGGCATTCCACGCCCTTACTACTCTCTGAGTAAAGAACCTACCTCTAACATCTGTCCTATATCTCTCACCCCTCAATTTAAAGCTATGTCCCCTCGTGCTAGCCAACACCATCCGAGGAAAAAGGCTCTCACTATCCACCCCATCTAATCCTCTGATCATCTTGTATGCCTCTATTAAGTCACCTCTTAACCTTCTTCTCTCTAACGAAAACAACCTCAAGCCCCTCAGCCTTTCCTCATAAGACCTTCCCACCATACCAGGCAACATCCTGGTAAATCTCCTCTGCACCCTTTCCAACACTTCCACATCTTTCCTATAATACGGCGACCAGAACTGTACGCAATACTCCAAATGCGGCCGCACCAGAGTTTTGTACAGTTGCAGCATGACCTCCTGGCTCCGAAACTCAATCCCTCTACCAATAAAAGCTAACACTCCGTACGCCTTCTTAACAACCCTATCAACCTGGGTGCCAACTTTCAGGGATCTATGCACATGGACACCCAGATCCCTCTGTTCATCCACACTACCAAGTATCTTACCATTAGCCCAGTACTCTGTATTCCTGTTACTCCTTCCAAAGTGAATCACCTCACACTTTTCCGCATTAAACTCCATTTGCCACCTCTCAGCCCAGCTCTGCAGCTTATCTATGTCCCTCTGTAACCTGCCACTTCCCTCCCCACTGTCTACAACCCCTCAATTTAAAGCTATGCCCCCTCGTGCTAGCCAACACCATCCGAGGAAAAAGGCAGGTACAGCAAGCTATTAGGAATGCTAATGGAATGTTGGCCTTCACTAGAAGAGGATTTGAGTGCAGTAATGAGGTCCTCCTTCAATTGCACAGAAGCTAGATTAGACTGCACCTGAAGTAGTGGGCCCTTAACTCAAAGGATATTATTGTCATTGAGATAGTGCAACAAAGATTCACCAGACTTAATTCAGGGATGGCAGGACTAACTTATAAAGAGTGATTTGGAAAACTGGGCCTGTATTCTCTAGAGTTTTGAGAATGAGGGGTGATCTCACTGAAACTTACAAAATACTTAAAGGAATAGACAGGGTAGATGCAGGCAAGATGTTTCAATTCTTTAGGGACTCTAGAATCAGGCACACAATTTCAAAATAAGGGGATGCCACCTAGAACAGAGATGAAGAGAAATTTCTTTACACAGAGGGTGGTATAGCTTCGGAATTCTTTACCTCAGAGGGCTGTGGAAGCTCATTCATTGTTTATGTTTAAAGCAGAGCTTGATAAGATTTGTGATTAGCCATAATGTAAAGGGTTATGGGGATATTGGGTGTAAAAGACACTGAAGTGTCCAATCAGCCATGATTGTAATGAATGGCGGAGCAGGTTTGACGGGTTGAATGACCTACTCCTGTTCCTATGTTCCTAATTGCCATCAGATTCTCAAAAGCTATCTGGCACTCTCTTGATCATACTACCTTTGCTTTCTTTTGCAATAAATCATTAGTAGAGCAGTTATTGTGCTGGAGCTTGATACAAATGTACAATAGAAGCCCCACGTCTCAAAAAGAAATCTCATGATTTAGGAACAAGGAATTCCATCAAAGCCTGCACCTTCACTGCCCTGGGTAACACTTGTCCTTGCCCTACAATATGTCCTAATTAAGTTACTCGAGCTTTCGCAAGCTCACGCTTGGCAAGGTTTATTACCAGATCTGCCGCTATAATTGTTTAAAGAGAGCTTCCAATTGTTTTAGGTTGTCATTTCAAGTGTTGCGGCATATCAATACATCATCCAAGTAGACCACACAGTTAGAAACATGAATGACCACTTGATTCATTAACGCTTTGAAAGAGGCAGGAGCATTTATTAGTCTGAATGGCATTACGCTGCATACA
Source organism: Mustelus asterias (assembly GCF_964213995.1). Lineage (NCBI taxonomy): Eukaryota > Metazoa > Chordata > Chondrichthyes > Carcharhiniformes > Triakidae > Mustelus > Mustelus asterias. Next base: position 3,995,137 of record NC_135805.1, on the reverse strand, counting down.
TAGAGCCCAGTGAGACAAAAACAATCTTAGCTCATAACGTTAATGGTACTTAGAGTGATAAGAGGTTTACATCATGGAAACAGGCCCTTCGGCCCAACTTGTCCATGCTGCCCTTTTTTTTAAAAAAAGCCCCCAAGCTAATCCCAATTGCCCGCATTTGACCCATATCCCTCTATACCCATCTTACCCATGTAACTGTCTAAATGCTTTTTAAAAGACAAAATTGTACCCGCCTTTACTACTACCTCTGGCAACTTGTTCCAGACACTCACCACCCTCGATGAAAAGATTGCCCCTCTGGACACTTTTGTATCTCTCCCCTCTCACCTTAAACCTATGGCCTCTAGTTTTAGACTCCTCTACCTTTGGGAAAGGATATTGACTATCTAGCTGATCTGTGCCCCTCATTATTTTATAGACCTTTATAAGATCACCCCTCAGCCTCCTACGCTCCAGAGAAAAAAGTCCCAGTCTATCCAGCCTCTCCTTATAACTCAAACCATCAAGTCCTGGTAGCATCCTAGTAAATCTCTTCTGCACCCTTTCTAGCTTAATAATATTGTTTCTAGAATAGGGTGATCAGAACTGTACACAGTATTCCAAGTGTGGCCTTACCAATGTCTTGTACAACTTCAACTCCTGTATTCAATGTTCTGACCGATGAAACTAAGCATGCCGAATGCCTTCTTCACCACTCTGTCCACCTGTGACTCCACTTTCAAGGAGCTATTAACATGTATCCCGAGATCTCTTTGTTCTGTAACTCTCCCCAATGCCCTACCATTAACTGAGTAAGTCCTGCCCTGGTTCAATCTACCAAAATGCATCACCTCGTATTTATCTAAATTAAACTCCATCTGCCATTTGTCAGCCCACTGGCCCAACTGATCAAGATCCCATTGCAATCAGAGATAACTTTCTTCACTGTCCACTATGCCACCAATCTTGGTGTCATCTGCAAACTTACTAACCATGCCTCCTATATTCTCATCCAAATCATTAATATAAATGCCAAATAACAGTGGACCCAGCACTGATCCGAGGCACACCGCTGGTCACAGGCCTCCAGTTGGAAAAACAACCGTCTACAACCACCTCCTGGCTTCCATCAAGAAGTGGAGATGCTGGCGTTGGACTGGGGTAAACACAGTAAGAAGTCTAACAACACCAGGTTAAAATACAACAGGTTTATTTGGTTGCAAAAGCCACGAGCTTTCGGAACAGGCTGTCCCTTTGTCAGGTGGGTGGAGTTCTGATTACAAACAAGGTTTGGCTTTTGCTACCAAATAAACCTGTTGGACTTTAACCTGGTTTTGTTAAGACTTCTTATTCTATCAAGAAGCCAATTTTGTATCCATTTAGATACCTCACCCTGGATCCCGTGAGATTTAACCTTATGCAACAACCTACCATGCGGTACCTGGTCAAAGGCCTTGCTAAAGTCCGTGTAGACATCATCAACTGCATTGCCCTCATCTACCTTCTTGGTTACCCCTTCAAAAAACTCAATCAAATTTGAGACATGATTTTCCACTCACATGCTGACTGTCCCTAATCAGTTCTTGCGTCTCTTAATGCCTGTAGATCCTGTCTCTCAAAATATCTTCCAACTTACCCACCACAGATGTGAGGCTCACTGTCCTATAGTTCCCAAGCTTTTCCCTGCAGCCCTTTTTAAACAAAGGCACATTTGCCACTCTCCAATCTTCAGGCACCTCACCCGTGACTATCGATGATTCAAATATCTCTGGTAGGGGACCCGCAAATTCCTCCCTTGCCTCCCACAATGTCCTGGGATATACTTTATCAGGTCCTGAGGATTTATCTACCTTGATGCGCTTTAAGACTTCCAGCACCTCTTTCTCTGTAATATGTACACTCCTCAAGACATCACTATTTATTTCCCCAAGTTCCCTAACATCCATGCTTTTCTCAACAGTAAATACTGATGAGAAATATTCATTTAGGATCTCACCCATCCCTTGTGGATCCACACATAGATGACCTTGTTGATCCTTAAGAGGCCCTACTCTCTCCCTAGTTACTCTTTTGACCTTTATATATTTTGTAGAAGTTCTTTGGATTCTCCTTTGCCTTATCTGCCAAAACAATCTTGTGTCCCCTTTTTGCCCTCCTGATTTCTCTCTTAACTCTACTCCGACACCCTCTATACTCTTCAAGGGATTCACTTGATCCCAGCTGCCTATGCATGTCATATGCCTCTTTCTTCTTCTTGACCAGGGCCTCAATATCCCGAGTCATCCAGGGTTCCCTACTTCTGCCAGCCTTGCCCTTCACTTTGAGAAACGTGCTTACCCTGAACCCTGGTTAACACACTTTTGAAAGCCTCCCACTTACCAGACGTCCCTTTGCCTTCCCACAGACTCCCCCAATTAACTTTTAAAAGTTCCTGCTGATACCATCAAAATTGGCCTTGCCGTAATTCAGAATTTTAACTTTTGGGCCAGACCTATCATTCTCCATGGCTATCTTAAAACTCATAGAATTATGGTCACTGGTCCCAAAGTGATCCCTCACTAACATTTCTGTCACCTGCCTTTCCTTATTTCCCAAGAGGTCATCAAGTTTTGCCCCCTCTCTAGTGGGCCATCCACATACTGAATGAGAAATTCCTCCTGAATACACAACAAATTTCTCTCCATCCAACTCTCTAATACTATGTCTGTCCCAGTCAATGTTGGGAAAGTTAAAATCTCCGACAATTACTATTCCTATTTTTCCTGGAGCTATCTGTAATCTCCTTACATATTTGCTCCTCAATTTCCCACTATTTGGGGGTCTATAGTACAACTCTATCAAAGTGATTTCCCCCTTCTTATTTCTCAGTTCTACCCATATAGACTCAGTGGTCGAACCCTCGGGTATATCCCCTCTCAGTACGGCTGTGATTTTTCCCTAAGCAAAAATGCAACCCCTCCTCCTCTCTTACCTCCTGTTCTATCTTTCCTATAGCATCTGTATCCTGGAACATTGAGCTGCCAATCCTGTCCCTCCCTTAGCCATGTTTCAGTAATTGCTATAATATCCCAGTCCCACATACGCATCCATGCCCTGAGTTCATCTGCCTTGCCCGTCAGGCCTCTTGCATTGAAATAAATGCAGTTTAATCTGGACTTCCCTTGCTCTGTTTTTCTTTTGCCTGATGTGTCTGGTACTAGGATTACTGACACTGCCATTACTACTTAATGTGCTCCCTTTAACTTCTGTGCTGTCTTCAAACTTCTCTTCTGTCTCCCTACTGCTTTGGATCCCACCCCCCTGCCAAACTAGTTTAAACCCTCGAGTGGCTCCAGCAAATCTCGAGGATGTTAGTTCCCCTCCAGTTCAGGTGTAACCCGTCCCTCTTGAACAGGTCACCCCTTCCCCAGAAAAGATCCCAATGATCCAAAAATCTAAATCCCTGCCCCCTGCAGCAGCTCTCAAGCCACGCATTCATCTGCCTAATCTTCCTATTCCTACTTTCACTAGCACGTGGCACCGGTAATAGTCCTGAAATTACTACCTTCGAGGTCCTGCACTTTAGCTTTCTGCCTAACTCACTATATTCACACTTCAGGACCTCATCCCTTTTCCTACCTGTCGTTGATACCAATATGTACAACGACCTCTGGCTGCTCACCCTCCCCCTTAAGAATGTCCTGCAAAGGTACTTGCCAGTATCCTTTCAACAAATCTTTGATCGTAAGGAATGTCTGAATGTTTAGCTAATAGTTAGCTAACCGGATAGTAGGAGGTTTAATTTGTGAACTAAGTTTCCCTCTACCTCACTCTGTCTCTCTCATCCTTCACTGTATTGACATACCGACTCTTTCTCTCTATAATAGCATTGCTTTAGCATATCAATATGATACAGCCAATTCATTTTCCCGAGATCTGGGATGTCTCATCAAATAATTTATTTTACCAACCCTTTTAGTTACCATGTATGGACCAATGAATGTTAGCCTTCAAGGGTTTCAAGGGTTCCCCTGCCAAGATAATAACACTAACACTACAACCCCTGGTTGCAATGTTCAGGTCACAGATTGCTTATCTGCCCATTCCTTCATCTTTGCTCAAGAAACCGCGAGACGTTCTCGAGCCACTTTGCAGGCGTCCATGAGTCGTTCTTAGAACACAGATACATAATCTAACGTAGAGGATTTGCCCTTCTCTCCTAAAAACTTTTCTTTGATTAATTCCAAAGGACCTTTTACCTCAGATTTACAATTAAATTCAAAATGATTAAAATCCGTAAATTCATTCTGTGAATCTCGGGTAGCAAGTCCAGTCCTTTGTCACAATCACGCCGTTATATATGACAATACACTTCAATCATGGTTTTGAGAGTTTGATGGTACCTCTCTCAAGCTCCTTTTGTTTGTGGATGATGCTGTGGACTTTAACTGTTTTATATCCAAACCACTTAGTGTTTTGAAAAGTTTCAGACACAAAATTTGAACATTGATCTGACTGGGACTGGTAATGCAAAGTGAAAAATTGTTTTAACTTCTCTACTACTATCTTAGCTGTAATTGTTCTTAAAGGGATGGCACCTGGAAATCAAGTTGTCATATCCATAATAGTGAAGAAGTATTGATGTCCTGCTTTTGACAAAGGTCCCACACACACTACTAAATGGCTTCTTAAAGTAGTTTCAGTGAACCAAATACCTGTCTGTGGTGTCACACTGACGTCCTACGATGGACTTTGCTTAGCCATTGCTTGGGTCATCACACATGGGAAAATTTGCTGGAACCTTTTCCTGTAACTGTTCCATCACTTGAACCTTACTTGGGTTTTTTTGAGATTGTTTGAAAAGCTATTACATTCACTCCAGCTGAATCATTTCCCAGGAGTAAGTCAACTCCATCTATGGGTAACTTCTCAACAACTTTTGTCCCAGACAGTTTGGAAGCAAAAACAAGGCGGCAGATTACGACCTGAATGGTTGTAAATTGGGAGGGGGCAGTGTGGAGAGGAAGCTGGGTGTCCTTGTGCACCAGTCACTGTAGGTAACCATGCAGGTGCAGCAGGCAGTAAAGGAGGCAAATGGCATGTTCGCCTTCATTCAAATTTTTAAACAGATGGAACCTATCTAATTCATTCCCAATATAAACTATGTTCACTGTGCATGATTTCGACCTTTGAGTATTTGTGGGAATATAATCTCCACAAACTGTAATCACAGAATCCCTCAGAATTCCTGCAGTGCAGGAGCCATTAAGTCCATCGAGTCTGGACCGACTCTGACAGAGCATCCTACCCAAGCCCTATTCCCATAACCCCATGCATTTTTTGATTTGATTTATTATTGTATTAGCATGCAGTGAAAAGTATTGTTTCTTGCGTGCTATACAGACAAAGCATACCATTCATAGAGAAGGAAATGAGAGAGCGCAGAACGTAGTGTTACAGTAATAACTAGGGTGCAGAGAAAGATCAACTTAATGCAAGGTAGGTCCATTCAAAAGTCTGATGGCAGCAGGGAAGAAACTGTTTTTGAGTCGGTCGGTATGTGACCTCAGACTTATGTATCCTTTTCCCAACTGAAGAAGGTGGAGGAGAGAATGTCCGGAGTGCATGGGGTCCTTAATTATGCTGGCTGCCTTGCCAAGGCAGCGGGAAGTATGGACAGAGTCAATGGATGGGAGGTTGGTTTGTGTGATGGATTGGGCTACATTCACAACCTTTTGTAGTTCCTTGCGGTCTTGGGCAGAGCAGGAGCCATACCAAGCTGTGATACAACCAGAAAGAATGCTTTCTATGGTGCATGCTGAATTTCCTTAGTCTTCTGAGAAAGTAGAGGTGTTGGTGGGCTTTCTTAACCATAGTGTTGGCATGGGGGGACCAGGACACGTTGTTGATAATCTGGACACTTAGAAACTTGAAGCTCTCAGAGTCATAGAGGTTTACAGCATGGAAACAGGCCCTTCGACCCAACTTGTCCATGCCACCCTACATGTACCCCTCGATCTCTTTGTTCTGTAACTCTCCTTAAAGCCCTACCATTAACTGAGTAAGTCCTGCCCTGGTTCAATCTACCAAAATGCATTACCTCGCATTTGTCTAAATTAAACTCCATCTGCCATTCGTCAGCCCACTGGCCCAATTAATCAAGATCCCACTGCAATTGGAGATAACCTTCCTCACTGTCCACCATGCCACCGATCTTGGTGTTCATCTGCAAACTTACTAACCATGCCCCCTATATTCTCATCCAAATCATTAATATAAATGACAAGTAACAGTGGGCCCGGCACTGATCCCTGAGGCACACCGCTGGTCACAGGCCTCCAGTTTGAAAAACTCCTCTCTACAACCACCCTCTGGCTTCTGTCAAGAAGCCAATTTTGTATCCAGCGCTATCTCGACGCTTTCTACTTTGTCCCCGTTGATGTAGACAAAGGCATGCTCTCCTTTATGTTTCCTGAAGTCGATGACAATCTCCTTTGTTTTGTTGACACTGAGGGAGAGATTGTCACCGCAACAGTTCACTGGATTCTTTATCTCATTTCTGTACTCTGTCTCAACATTCTTTGAGATTCAACCCACTATGGTGGTGTCGTCAGCAAACTTGAAAATCGAGGGGAATAGGGAGGGGAATTTGACCACGCAGTCATAAGGAGTATAGTAGGGGGCTGAGAACAGCCTTGTGGGGCACCGGTGTTGAGGATGATTGTGGAGGTGTTGTTGCATATCCTTACTGATTGTGCCTAACAACACCAGGGACCCGTGTTTCATTCCAGCTAACCCCATTAACTTTACCACACTAACCTCCCTAACCTACCCATCTTGAGACACTAGTCTGGTCAATCCACCTAACCTGCATATCTGTGGACTGTGGGAGGAAACCCACAGACAGTTACCCAAGGCTGGAATGAAACACGGCTCCCTGGTGTTGTTAGGAAGTGTTAACCACTGTGGCACCCATGAATGAAGCAGGCCTTGCCCACATGCAAGACCGGGCTGATATGTGTTGCACTGTAGTGCTGGTCAGTGACTATTTGCAGCAAGGGGGAAACGTCATCATTTCTCCTTGACATTCAACCATCCAAGATAGCAGCTGATTTGATTGGTATCACTTCCACTACCAGTGCGCACCATCTACAAGATTCAGCTCAGCAACTGCCAAGGCTCCTTCAACATTACCTTACAAAATAGAGATCTCTATCACTTAAAAGAACAAAAGATGCAGACCCAAGGGAATACTAGCCTTCCAAGTCACACATCATCTTGACATGGAGCTCTATCTTTGTTCCTTCAAAATTCTAGAACTCCCACTCTAACAGCACAGTGAGTACACCTACATCACCTGGACAACTGCAGTTCAAGGAGGCACCTTTCACTCAAAGGCAGTATGCTTGACTTTGCCATCGGTGCCCACATCCCATTAGCCGAGTTTAAATTCCCCTGCTGCCCTGAGCAACTAATCCAGTAGAATAATTATACTATTATTCTCAGGATGTTTGTTTACAAGGGAAGCAACAGAACTGCAAGGGACTCGAACAGAAGCAGCAGCTTATTTGGGGATGTGCAGTGAAGAACAATGTGAACAGGACAGATTGCAACAAAATATGCCCAACAGTTTGATCTAATTAAGGTCAGCAGTGAACTTTGTAACATTTGGGTAACTGGATCACTTAAAGCATTCTCAAAACAAAGGATTCCTGATTAACTAGAAATTTGGTGCCTTGTACTATGCCGTCATTCTCAGCTGGTTTAAATTAAGAGTTTAATATATATAGGGAAACACGCCCATCTACTAATAAGCTGAAGACAAAAGCATCACATTTCAGTATTTGCTACCGCAAGTAACAGTGGACTTTTGCTGAATTGACTGAATCCAGAGTGTGCTGAGGATAGAAATTTTCACATATGAACCTTTCCACAGGACAAGCAACCAAAGTATATAAAAGACTTGCATGTTCCAGTAACACCTCTCAATGTGTTTTCTCAAGGGTAAAAACAGGTTCATTTTCAGTCATGAGTTTGCATCAAGTGCCATGCTCTGCTCCTTCCCACTCCTGTAATGAATGTCACACATTGCATAACCAGATGCACGTGCTCCAATCACTGGCAGGCATCTAAAAGAGTCTGACTCAAAAACTGTTGTAATGGATAATGCATCTAAGATCCCTAAATCACTGGAAACAGGCTATTTCTATCTACTTTGTTCCATTATTTCAATTTTAAACCCGTTAAGGAAGTCTTAAAGGAGGATAGAGAGGTGCAGAGGGTTTTAAGCCAGGAATTCTAGAGGGCAGCTGAAGTTGTGGCAAATAATGCACAGGTAGCAAGTCAGAGAAATTGGGAGTTCAATGGGATAGATGTGTATGAAATAAAGGAGGCCTCCACAGCTTTGTGGCAATGAATTCCACAGATTCATCACCCTCTGGCTGAAGAAATTCCTCTTCATCATGGTTCTAAAAGGTCACCCCTTTACTCTGTGGCTGGGCCTTCGGATCCTAGTCTCTCCTACTAATGGAAACATCCTCCCCATGTCCAATGAGATTTCCCCCCCCGCCCCCATCCTTCTAAATTCCAGACCCAGAGTCCTCAAATGCTCTTCATATGTCAAGCCTTTTATTCCCAGGAACTTCCTCTGGACCCTCCCCAAAGCTACAGATCCTTCCTTAGATACAGGCCCAAAGTTGCTCACAATATTCCAAATGTGGTCTGACCAGAGCCTTATAAAGTCTCAGCAGTAAATGCCTGCTTTTGTATTCTAGTCCTCTTGAAATGAATGCTAACATTGCATTTGCCTTCCTAAATACCAAATCAACCTGCAAGTTAACCTTAAGAGAATCCTGCACTAGGACTCCCAAGTCTCTTTGCGCTTCCAATTTCGGAATTCTCTCCCCATTTAGAAAATAGTCTACGCCTCTATTCTTCCTACCAAAGTGCATACCCTCACACTTTTCCATGTATTCCATTTGCCACTTTCGTCCACTCTCCTAACCAGTCCAGGTCCTTCTGCAGCCTCCCTGACTCCTCAATACTACCTGTCCCTCCACCTATCTTTGTATCATCTGCAAACTTAGCCACAATGCCCTCAGTTCCTTCATCTAGATCATTAAGGTATAGAGTGAAAAGTTGTGGTTCCAACACTGACCCCTGCGGAACTCCACTAGTCACCGGCTGCCATCCTGAAAAGGACCTCTTTATCCCCGCACTCTGCCTTCTGCCAGTCAACCAATCTTCTATTCATGGCAGTACCTTGCCTCTAACACCTTATTCAGCAGCCTCCTGTGCAGCACCTTGTCAAAGGCTTACTGGAAATCCAATTAGATAAAGCCTACTGGTTTGTAAGTCGTTACGACAGATTATGGGGTTAGAAGCCATCTTAAGATTCACATATGATGCTGATGCAAATTCAGCCCGAGACCATTCTTGGAGGGGGTGGGGGGTGAAGAAGGGGAGGTTGGAGGAACCTAGTTTTGAATGTCAGACAAGCAGTCATCCAGAGACAGGAGGAATCAACAAGAAGCGGTGCAAAGATAGAGTTAGGTTTCATCCGTGTACCTGTGCAAGTAAGTTGATCTTGTATCGGCTGTGGGTGATGTTGTTAAGGGACAGCATGTAGAAGAGGAAGCAGGAGTGGGGAGGTGAGAGAAAACAAGGAAAGATCTTTGGCGTGGTTTAGGGGTAAAGTGGCAAGGGCTGCAAAGACATTATTGAAGAAGCTCTGATGACAAAAACTGAAATAAGTATACAGACCACCTAACCGTGCAATGGTGAAGAGGCTTTGGAAGAAGGTGGTGTAGACGACTGTGTTGAAGTTTGCAGTGCAGTTGAGGGATAGTTCACCACAATCAGAGCCACAAAAATTATTTGTGCCCATGTCTAATGACATTGGATGGTGAGATTTGAATTCAATATAAATCTGGAATTAAAGGTCTAATGATAACCATAAAACTATTGTTGTCATAAAAACCCACCTGATTCACGAATGTCCTTTAGGAAAGGAAATCAGCCATCTTAACCTGATCTGCTCTATATCTGACTCCAGATCCACAGTAATGCAGTTGACTCTTAAGTGCCCTCTAACATGGCCAAACAAGCCACTCAAGGGCAATTAGGGATGGGCAACGAACGCTGACCCAGCCAGCAACACACATCCCATGAATGAATGAAAACAATTCAATGTTTTAGCAGCGTTTGGATTCAGTACTAGGGCAGGAAAGGTGTTTGGCTAGGTGATCAAGGTTAAAGAACAACAGAAGTAGCTGAATGTCACAAAGATTATGATCCAAAAACATTCACAAACTACTTGCACCAGTTAGAGGTGAAGGTGGAGGAGGGAGCGGTTTAAGGAAACTGTTGTGCAGATAAATTGCCAAGGATTCTATTTTCTCTCCAGGAGGATTCTGGAGTAGTGGAAATGAAGACAAACTTCACATCATAGTTCAAAATATGGGAATGTCAAAAATGTAAATTAACCTGTTTTGTCGAAGTATGAGATAAATTGGCCAGTCCAATCATAATCATTTTATAAATGCAAATTTTGACAAAGAGATAAGCATACAGATAAAAATTAGGTGGAAACGGACTAACTTACACACTGATAAAATTGTCCACGTTGTCCACCGGTCACAAAGCGTTTTCCATCTGGGTTCCAAGCCACACTTGTGAGACTATCCTCATGAGACTGACTCATCTTGGTTCTCAGCTCCCCCGTCTGGAATGGGGAAATGTTTAATTCAGAGTGAAATGCGTTATAGAATCAAACAGTGCAGAAGAGGCCCTTCAGCCCATTGCATTTGCACCGACACATGAGAAACACCTGACCTCCCACCTAATCCCATTTACCAGCACTTGGCCCATAGCCTCGAATGCAATGACATGCCAAGCACTCAACCGGGTTCTTTTTAAAGGCAACCCACCCTCCAAGGCAGCACATTCCAGACCGCCTCCATTCTCCGAGTAAAAAAGGTTTTTCATCATGCCGCGCACCCCCCACACAAACCTCCTGCCCTCACCTTAAACCCATGTTCCCCTCATGTCTGACCCTTCAACTAAGGGGAACAGCTGTACCTTATCCACTGTCCATGCCCCTCAATCTTATACACCTCAATCAGGTCACCCCTCAGTCTTCTCTGCTCCAACAAAAACCTAAGCCTACCCAACCTCTCTCTCCATAACTTAAATGCTCCATCCCAGGCAGCATTCTGGTGAATCTCCTCTGCATCCCCTCCAGTGCAATCACATCCTTCCTATAATGTGGCGACCAGAACTGCACACAGTACTCTAGCTGTGACCTCACCAATGTTCTATACAACTCCAACATGACTTCCCTGCTTTTATAATCTATGTCTCGATTATTAAAGGCAAATGTCCAAAATGTCTTTTTCACCACCCTACTAACATGCTCTTCCACCTTTAGAGATGTGTGGACAAACACACCAAGATCCCTTTGTTCCAGAGAACTTCCATGTGTCCTACCATTCATTGAGTACTTTCTTGTCAAATTACTCCTTCCAAAGTGTATCACCTCACTTTTCAGGGTTAAATTCCATCTGCTACTTACCTGCCCATTTAACCATTCCGTCAATATCTTCTTGTAGCCCAAGACACTCCATCTCACTGTTAACCATCCGGCCAATAATAGGGGGCCCACTGGAAACTGGCTTAGAATCACTTCTGTCATTACCCTCTGTCTCCAATAACTGAGCCAATTTTGAATCCACCTTACAAGTCTTCCATATGGGACCTTGTCAAAGGCTTTGCTGAAATCCATATAAACTACATCGACTGTGCTACCCTCGCCTGCACACCTGGCCACCACCTCAAAAAATTCAATCAAATTTGTTCGGCATGACCTCCCTCCGACGAAGCCTTGCTGACTATCCCCGATCAAGCTTTGCCTCTCCAAGTGAATGTTCTCCTTCAGGGGTTTCTCTAATAGATTCCCTACCACTGACATGAGTCTCACTGGTCTGTAGTTCTCTGGTTTATCTCCACAACCCTTCTTAAATAGCAGAACCACATTTGTCTGCCCCCACAAGAGTGTTCTTAGGAATAGCCTGCACATGCCTCTGTCTTTAGCAGACTTCCAACTGCAATTGCTTAGTTTTTCCCCTGCTCCTCCCTTCACCACATCAGCACCCATCTGATAACTCATGATCCTTTCAATCAACCTAATAAAAACCCCAGGGGAAATCTCCATGTATAAACAAAAATCCATTTGCTCTATCCAAAGTAAACACTACATGGCTAAAATGAGTAATTATCCTGCTATCCCAACATCTGAGTTACATTCCCTCCAGATTTAGATTGTTGGATCATTGGGATCTTTTCTGGGGAAGGGCTGATCTGTTCAAGAGGGATGGGTTACATTTGAACTGGAGGGGGACTAACATCCTGGCGGGGAGATTTGCTAGAGCCACTCGGGAGGGTTTAAATTAGTTTGGCAGGGGGGTGGGATCCAAAGCAGTCGGGAGACAGAAGAGAAGTTTGAGGACAGCACGGAAGTTAAAGACAGCACATTAATTAGTAAAGGCAGTGTCAGTAATCCGATTACCAGACAGAAGCAAGAGAGGGAGGGAGCAAGGGAAGTCCAGATTAAACTGCATTTATTTCAATGCAAGAGGCCTGACGGGCAAGGCAGATGAACTCAGGGCATTGATGGGTATGTGGGACTGGGATATTATAGCAATTACTGAAACATGGCTAAGGGAGGGACAGGACTGGCAGCTTAATGTTCCGGGTACAGATGCGATAGGAAAGATAGAATAGGAGGTGAGAGAGGAGGGGGAGTTGCACTTTTGATTAGGGAAAGCATCACGGCCGTACTGAGAGGGGATATATCCGAGGGTTCGGCCACTGGGTCTATATGGGTAGAACTGAGAAATAAGAAGGGGGAAATCACTGATAGGGTTGTACTATAGGCCCCCAAATAGTCAGCGGGAAATTGAGGAGCAAATATGTAAGGAGATTATGATAGCTCCAAGAAAAATAGGGTGGTAATAGTTGGAGATTTTAATTTTCCCAACATTGACTGGGACAGCCATAGTATTAGAGGGTTGGATGGAGAGAAATTTGTTGAGTGTATTCAGGAGGAATTTCTCATTCAGTATGTGGATGGCCCGACTAGAGAGGGAAATAAGGAAGGGCAGGTGACAGAAGTGTTAGTGAAGGATCACTTTGGGACCAGTGGCCATAATTCTATTAGTTTTAAGATAGCCATGGAGAATGATAGGTCTGGCCCAAAAGTTAATATTCTAAATTGGGGCAAGGCCAATTTTGATGGTATCAGGCAGGAACTTTCAAAAGTTAATTGGGGGAGTCTGTGGGAAGGAAAAGGGACGTCTGGTAAGTGGGAGGCTTTCAAAAGTGTGTTAACCAGGGTTCAGGGTAAACACATTCCTCTTGGAGTGAAGGGCAATGCTGGCAGAAGTCAGGAACCCTGGATGACCCGGGATATTGAGGCCCTGGTCAAGAAGAAGAAAGAGGCACATGACGTGCATAGGCAGCTGGGATCAAGTGAATCTCTTGAAGAGTATAGTGGGTGTAGGAGTAGAGTTAAGAGAGAAATCAGGAGGGCAAAAAGGGGACACGAGATGGTTTTGGCAGATAAGGCAAAGGAGAATCCAAAGACCTTCTACAAATACATAAAGGGCAAAAGAGTAACAAGGGAGAGAGTAGGGCCTCTTAAGGATCAACAAGGTAACCTATGTGCGGATCCACAAGAGATGGGCGAGATCCTAAATGAATATTTCTCATCAATATTTACTGTTGAGAAAAGCATGGATGTTAGGGAACTTGGGGAATTAAACATTGATGTCTTGAGGAGTGGAAGTCCTAAACCGCATCAAGGTAGATAAATCCCCGGGACCTGATGAGGTATATCCCAGGACGTTGTGGAAGGCTCGGGAGGAAATAGCGGGTCCCCTAGCCGAGATATTTGAATCATTGATAGTCACGGGTGAGGTGCCTGAAGATTGGAGTGTGGCAAATGTTGTGCCTTTGTTTAAAAAGGGCTGGGAACTCCAGGCCAGTTAGCCTCACATCTGTGGTGGGTAAATTGTTGGAAGGTATTTTGAGAGACAAGATCTACAGTCATTTAGAGACGCAAGGACTGATTAGGGACAGTCAGCATGGCTTTGTGAGTGGAAAATCATGTCTCACAAATTTGATTGAGTGTTTTGAAGGGGTAACCAAGAAGGTAGATGAGGGCAGTGCAGTTGATGTTTTCTACATGGACTTTAGCAAGGCCTTTGACAAGGTACCGCGTGGTAGGTTGTTGCATAAAGTTAAATCTCACGGCATCCAGGGTGAGGTATCTAAATGGATACAAAATTGGCTTCTTGGCAGAATGTGGAGATGCCGGACAGAAGCCAGAGGGTGGTTGTCGAGAGTTGTTTTTCAAACTGGAGGCCTGTGACCAGTGGTGTGCCTCAAGGATCAGTGCTGGGCCCACTGTTATTTGTCATTTATATTAATGATTTGGATGAGAATATAGGGGGCATGGTTAGTAAGTTTGAAGATGACACCAAGATTGGTGGCATGGTGGACAGTGAGGAAGGTTATCTCCAATTGCAGCGGGATCTTGATCAATTGGGCCAGTGGGCTGATGAATGGCAGATGGAGTTTAATTTAGACAAATGCGAGGTAATGCATTTTGGTAGATTGAACCAGGGCAGGACTTACTCAGTTAATGGTAGGGCGTTGAGAAGAGTTACAGAACAAACAGATCTAGGGGTACATGTTCATAGCTCCTTGAACGTGGAGTCACAGGTGGACAGAGTGATGAAGAAGGCATTCAGCATGCTTGGTTTCATCGGTCAGAACATTGAATACAGGAGTTGGGACGTCTTGTTAAAGTTGTACAAGACATTGGTAAGGCCACACTTGGAATACTGTGTGCAATTCTGGTCACCCTATTATAGAAAGGATATTATTAAACTAGAAAGAGTGCAGGAAAGATTTACTAGGATGCTACCGGGACTTGATGGATTGAGCTATAAGGAGAGGCTGAAATGACTGGGACTTTTTTCTCTGGAGTGTCGGAGGCTGAGGGGCATAGACAAGGTAGATAGTCAATATCTTTTCCCAAAGGTAGGGGAGTCTAAAACTGGAGGGCATAGGTTTAAGGTGAGAGGGGAGAGATACAAAAGTGTCCAGAGGGGCAATTATTTTCACATAGAGGGTGGTGAGTGTCTGGAACAAGCTGCCAGAGGTAGTAGTAGGGGCGGGTACAA
The DNA here is from genome assembly GCF_964213995.1 of Mustelus asterias. Classification (NCBI taxonomy): domain Eukaryota; kingdom Metazoa; phylum Chordata; class Chondrichthyes; order Carcharhiniformes; family Triakidae; genus Mustelus; species Mustelus asterias. The sequence continues at coordinate 3,979,934 of NC_135805.1, read as the reverse complement.
TTTTATCTTTTAAAAGGCATTTAGATAGTTACGTGGGGGTATAGAGGGATATGGGCCAAATGCGGGCCAGAGGGTACAATCTCAGACTAAAGGGATGATCCTTTAAAACAGAGATGAGGAATTTCTTCAGCCAGAGAGTGGTGAATCTGTGGAACTCTTTGCCACAGAAGGCTGTGGAGTCCAGGTCATTGAATGTCTTTAAAACAGAGATAGATAGGTTCTCGATTAATAAGGGGGTCAGGGGTTATGGGGAAAATGCAGGAGAATGGGGATGAGAAAAATATCAGCCATGATTGAATGGCGGAGCAGACTCAAATGGGCCAAGTGGCCTAATACTACTCCTATGTCTTGTGGTCTTAATGCTTTTATGATTTGCAAAGAATTAATGATAGACACATTCTTTAAAGTTTAAAATTCAATATTCAAATTTCCATGACACAGAAAGGTATACTTCAATATATTTATGCAATTTTTCTTCAAATGATAGAATGTGTACTAGCATTTTGATCAGTATATGCTATATTTCCTTGGTTTCAGCTTATTAGCTAAAGCGGTGTGTGTAACAGGTGAAAAGGCTGGCTTTTAGCACAACAGGAATAAAGTAACATTCAGTCAGCATAGCTGAATTCATGTTAACTTGACAATCTGAATGCCTACTCTGGGCCAGCAGAAGAAAACAGGATCAACCAATAAAAAGCTGTTCAAATTAAGCATACAGCCTTCTGGATGGAGAGCAGGGACCTGTCTGACCTCCATATTGCGTGAGATAGCATTCATGTTTATGTCTTAGACTGGTCATATATCCTGGACATCAGCCATTTTGATCAAAACAGTTCACACAAAGTAGAGGTGATGATTTACTCAGTATAGATGTGATCCATCAGCAGTGCACTAAATAAAGAACGAAAACTTGTCGAGATTTAGCAGACTTGTCAGTGCTTCAGATTTCTGATCATCCATTATGTTACATTTTCAGACCTGATAGCCTGACATCAGTCTCTGGGAAAATGCCAGAATCTAATTCAAAGAATGTGATAACTGAGCACTTAGAAATAATGCTGAGATTGGGCAGAGTTAATGTGGATTTATGAAAGAGTAATCATGTGCGATAAACCTGCTTTTTGAGGATGCTATTCACATGACATACAAGGGAGAACCGGTTGATGTGGTGTATTTGAATTTTCAGAAGGCTTTCACGGAGGTCTCACACAAGCAGTATTAGAGCACATGGGATTGGGGGTAGTATTCAGGCATACAGGGGGTAGCACAGTGGCACAGCTGCCGCATAGCACCAGGGACCTGGATTCAATTCTGGTGTCAGGTGACTATCTGTGCGGAGTTTGCACATTCTCCCCGTGTCTGCATGGGTTTCCTTCAAGTGTTCCCGTTTCCTCCCACAGTTCAAAGATGTGCGGGTTAGGTGGATTAGCCACGCTAAATGAGCAGGGTTACAGGGATAGGACAGGGGAGTGGGCCTAGGTGAAGTGCTCTTTCAGGGGGTCGGTGCACACTTGATGGACCTAATGGCTTCCCTTTGCACTGTCGGGATTCTATGCTATGAATTGAGAATTGGTTAACGGACAGAAAACAGTAGGAATAAACAGATCATTCTCAGTTTGGAAGACTATGACTAGTGAGGTACTGCAAGGATCAATCCTTGGGGTCCTAGTTATTCACAATCTATATTAATGATTTGGATGTGGGACCAAATGTAATATTTCCAAGTTTTCTGATGACACAAAACTAGGTGGGAATGTAAGTTGTGAGGAGGATGCAGAGATTTAGACAAGACTATGTGTGGACAAGAACATAGCAGATGTCATTTAAATGGAAAAACGTGGAAAATGTGAAGTTATCCAATTAATAGGAAAAGCAGAAATGCAGAGTATTTCTGAAATGGGGAGATACTGGAAGTGTTGATGTTCAAAGGGACCTAGATGTTCTTGTTCATAAATCACTGAAGTGAACAGGCAGGTGCAACAAACAATTAGAAATGGTATGTTGGCTTTTATTGCAAGGGGATTTCAGCATAGGAACATAGGAATTAGAAACAGAAATAGGCAATTCAGTCGAGCCTGCTCTGTCATTCAATCAGATCATGGTTGATGTTTTCCTGGTCTCAAATCCAGCTCTCCAATACTCCGTGTTCCTTTCACCCGTTTAAAAAAAAATATATCCATCTCCTTCTTGAAACTATTTAATGATTCAGACTAATGATTTGGTCTAATGATTTCCTTTGATTGTGGTGCGATAGGCAAGATTTCAAGATTTGCAGATGACACAAAGATTGAATCATTGTCAACCGTGATGAGGATAATCTTGGAAGTGCAAAAAGACAGACATATTGGTGGATTGGGCAAACAAGTGGAGATGAAGTTCACTGCAGAGAAGCGCGAGGTGATTCATTTGGCAGGAAGAACATGGCGAGAAAGTATAAAATAAAGGGAGAAACTAAATGAGAGGCAGGAGCAGATATATGTATTTAAATCAATTGAAGGTGGCAGGATATGTTGAGAGAGCAGAGTCCCCCCCCACAGTCCAAAAAATGTGCTGGTTAGGTGCATTGAGCTTGCCAAATTCTCCCTCACTGTACCCAAACAGACGCCAGAGTGTGGGGACTAGGAGATTTTCACGCTAACTTCTTTGCATTGTTAATGCAAGCCTACTTGTGACTAATAAATAAATTTTAACTTGACCTCCTCTTCTAGATTGCCCTACAAGGGGATACATTTGTTCTGCGTTTCACCAACACCCAATACAATTACAACAACACTTCTCTGCTTTTATACTTCAGTCCTTTTGCAATAAATGCCAACATCCCATTTGCCTTTTTTATACATGCTGTACCAGAATACCGACTTTCTGCGATTAATGAACTTAGACACCGAGATCCCTCTTCCCAGGTGCAATATGAATTTACTTTCCATTTAGGTAATAATTGCCTTTCTATTTTTTCAGCCAAAATGGACAACCTCACACTTATCCTTGTTAAACTCCATCTGACAGATTTTAGTCCATTCTCCTAGCCTAATTATATCTGTTTGTAATCTCCATCTCCTCTTCACTGCCTGCTTTCCCACCTATTTTAGTACCATCCGCAAATTTGGCTGTTACATTCTGTCCATTCTCATAGATCATTTATATAGATTGTAAACAGTTGAGGTCCGAGGACTGACCCCTGCAGCACCTCACTAGTCACATTTTGCCAGCCAGAGAAGGACCCACTTATCCTGACCCTCTGCTTTCTGTCAGTCAGCCAATCCTCAATCCAATCTAGTACTCTCCCCCTCATCCTCTGCGATCTCAGTTCAAGTTTATTTATTAGTCACAAGGCGGTTTACATTCACATTGCAATGAAGGTACTGTGAAAATCCCCTAGTCGCCACACTCCGGCGCCAGTTCGGGTGCACTGAGGGAGAATTTAGCATGGCCAATGCACCTCATTAGCGTGTCTTTCGGACTGTGGGAAGAAACCGGAGCACCCGGAGGAAACCCATGCAGACACGGGGAGAACACGCAAGCTCCACACAGACAGTGACCCAAGCCGGGAATTGAACCCAGGTCCCTGGCGCTGTGAGCACCTTCTGGATCAGTCTAAATGGTGCCTTATAAAAGTTCAACTTGACCTCCTTATTCTTGCACTCAATGAACCTAAAGCATGTGATAACATAAGATGTACGAACTGCTCTCGCAACATATCCTGCCACCTTCAATTGATTTAAATACATATACAGTGAGGTCCCTCTGCTCCTGCTCCTGATTTAGTTTCTCCCTTTATTTTATACTTTCTCTCCATGTTCTTCCTACCAAATGAATCACCTCACGCTTCTCTGCATTGAACTTCATCTCCACTTGTTTGCCCAATCCACCAATATGTCTATGTCCTTTTGAACTTCAAGATTATCCTCATCACAGTTGACAATGATTCCAATCTTTGTGTCTTCTGCAAATCTTGCCTGAGCACCACAATCTAGGTCACATACACCACATCAACAGTGCTGCCCTTGTCAACCTTCTCCGTTACTTCCTCAAAACACTCCAACAAGTGAGGTGAACATGATTTTCCCTTAATGAATCCATGCTGGCTTTCCTTAACTATCCTGCAGTTGTCTAAGTGACTATTGATTTTGTTCCAAAGTATAGTTTCCAGACGGTTCCCCACTACTGAAGTCAAACTAACTGGTCTGTAGTTGCCAGCTTAATCCTTGCACCCTTTTTTTGAACAAGAGTGCAACATTTACAATTCTCTGGTGCTCCGGCACCACTCCTGTGTCTAAGGATGGATGGAGGGTTATCATAGGAGTGAGGATGGCTTGCTGCAATCGTATAGAGCCTTAGTGAGACCTCACCTGAACTACTGTGTATAGTTTTGGCCTCCTTATTTAAGGAAGGATATACTGGCTATAGAGGGAATGCAACAATGGTTCACCACACCAATCGCTGGGATGCCAAGATTGCCCTATGAAGAGGGATTGAGATTGGGTCTGTAGCCGCTAAGGTTCAGAAAAATGAGAGATGACCTAATTGAAATGTACAAAATTCTTACAGGACTCGACATGGTAGTGAGCGAGCGAGTGGGCGAGGATCTGGCAGATGGAATATAACGTTAGCAAATGTGAGGTTATCCACTTTGGAAGAAATAATAGTAAATTGGAATATTATTTAAATGGAGAAAAATTACATCGTGCGACTGTGCAGAGGGACCTGGGGGGGTCCTTGTGCACGAATCGCAAAAACTCAGTCTGCAGGTGCAGCAGGTGATCAAGAAGGCGAATGGAATGCTGGCCTTTATCGCGAGGGGGATAGAATATAAAAGCAGGGAGGTCTTGCTGCAACTGTACAAGGCACTGGTGAGGCCGCAACTGGAGTACTGTGTGCAGTTTTGGTCCCCTTATTTGCAAAAGGATATATTGGCCTTGGAGGGAGTGCAGAGAAGGTTCACCAGGTTGATACCGGAGATGAGGGGTGTAGCTTATGAGGAGAGATTAAACAGATTGGGTCTGTACTCGTTGGAGTTTAGAAGGATGAGGGGTGATCTTATAGAGACATATAAGATAATGAAGGGGCTGGATAGGGTAGAGGTGGAGAGATTCTTTCCACTTAGAAGGGAAACCAGAACTAGAGGGCACAGCCTCAAAATAAGGGGGGGCCGGTTCAGAACAGAGTTGAGGGGGAACTTCTTCTCTCAGAGGGTAGTGAATCTCTGGAATTCTCTGCCCACTGAAGTGGTGGAGGCTTCCTCGTTGAATATGTTTAAATCACGGGTAGATAGTTTTCTGATCGATAAGGGAATTAGGGGATATGGGGAGCAGGCAGGTAAGTGGAACTGATTCGCTTCAGATCAGCCATGATCTTGTTGAATGGCGGGGCAGGCTCGAAGGGCCAGATGGCCTACTCCTGCTCCTATTTCTTATGTTCTTATGGTAGATGCAGAAATGTTTCACATAGTTGGGGGTTCTAGAACTAGGTGACAATCTCAGAAGGAAAGATAAAGCCAAGATAAGGAGGAATCTCTTTACTGAGGGTGGTGAATCTCTGGCATTCTCTACCCCCAGAGGGCTACTGAGTGTCAATTCAAAGCAGACTTGATAGATTCACATCAAGGAATATGGGGATAGTGCAAGATGACGACATTGAGGTAGATCTAGTTGAATGGTGGAGCAGGCTTTAGGGGCCAAACGGTCTGCTCTTGCTCCTGTGTTTCTATGTTACTAAAAGGCTGGACCTAATGCAGTCACTTAGGAACGGTATCTGTGTCAATATTTATGTCAACTACAATTTCATTAGTGTTGCTCACCTGCACATTCCAAAGCCATAATTCAGAGCAATCATCAGGGCCACAAGCTAGAAGATAATTATCATCTGGACTCCATGCTAGATATGAAACTCCATATGCATGACCCTCTAAAGTTTTAAACAACCTTAGTTGGTGAGTGTCCTAATAGAAAACAAAAACAGGAAATTAGTAAGGCACATCCACATTATTAGCACACTTGGGCTATTAGGGGATTTTCACAGTAACTTCATTGCAGTGTTAATGTAAGCCTACTTGTGACAAAATAATACAGCACAACAGACAGTTGTGGACTTTGGACCCCATCGCTTCAATCTTCTAAGACTCAACTTGGCGCTGAAATGTTGGTCAGTGGGGTTAAGTGCTACACTTGAGAGATGTGGGAGATCCGTGATGCTTCCAGCGTCTCGGACGACATCTGCAGGATGTGCATCCAATTGCAGCTCCTTACAGACCGCATGGGTAGGTTGGAGCAGCAGTTGGATGCACTTAGGAGTATGAAGGTGGCGGACAACATCATAGATAGGGGCCGGGGGGGCAGCAGCAGCCAGAGCAGTGGCACCACGGCTGGCTCTGTTGTTAAGCAAGGAGGGACAAAGAGCACTAGAGCAATAGTTATAGGGGACTCTATAGTTAGGGGTGCAGATAGACGCTTATGTGGACATGAAAGAGACTCCAAGATGGTATGTTGCATCCCTGGTGCCAGGGTCCAGGATGTCTCTGAATGGGCAGAAAGCATTCTGAAGGGAGAAGAAGAGCCAGAGGTCGTGGTACATATTGGTACTAACGACATAGGAAGAGTGATGAGGTCCTGCAGCAGCAGTTTAGGGAGTTAGGTAGCAAGTTAAAAAGCAGGACTTCTAGGTTTGTAATCTCAGGATTACTCCCTGTGCCACGTGCCAGTGAGGCTAGAAATATGAAGATAGTGCAGCTCAACATGTGGCTAAACAGCTGGTGTAGGAGGGAGAGTTTCAGATATCTGGACCATTGGGATCTCTTCTGGGGTAGGTGGTACCTGTACAAGAAGGACGGGTTGCATCTAAACTGGAAGGTCATAAATATTCTGGCCGGAAGATTTGCTAATGTCACATGGGAGGATTTAAACTGGTTTGGTAGGGGGTGTGAACCTAAGCAAAGGTGATTTAACTGAAGGAGAACCAGAGAGTAGGGCCAGTAAGACTCAGAGGAAGAGCAGGCAGGGTGTGCTTGCTAATCAAAGAGGGTCAGGTGGACTGAAGTGCATTTGTTTCAATGCGAGAAGTCTAACAGGGAAGACAGATGAACTTAAGAGCTTGTATTAGTACTTGGAACTATGATGTTGTTGCTATTACAGAGACATGGTTAAGGGAAGGACAGGATTGGCAGCTTAACGTCCCAGATATAGATGTTTCAGGTGGAATAGAGTGGGATATAAAAGGAGTGGCGGAGTTGCACTACTGGTTAAGGAGAATATCACAGCTGTACTCCGGGAGGACACCTCGGAGGGCTCATATAGCGAGGCAATATGGGTAGAGCTCAGGAATAGGAAGGGTGTAGCCACAATGCTGGGCATTTACTATAGGCTGCCGAACTGCCAGCGGGAGATGGAGGAACAGGTATGCAGGCAGATTTTGGCAAGGTGTAAAAGTAACAGGGTTGTTGTGATGGGAGATTTTCACTTCCCCTATATTGACTGGGACTCTCTTAGCGCTTGGGGCGTGGATGGGACAGAGTTTGTAAGGAGGGCTTCTTGAAACAGTATGTAGTCCAATGAGGGAAGGGGCCATACTGGACCTGGTATTGGGTAATGACCCTGGCGAGGTGGTCGATGTTTCAGTAGGGGAGCAGTTCGGGAACAGTGACCACAATTCAGAAAGCTTTAAGGTACTGATGGATAAAGATAAGTGTAGTCCTCAAGTGAAGGTGCTAAATTGGGGGAAGGCTAATTATAACAATATTAGGCAGGAACTGAAGAATGTAGATCGGGGGCAGATGTTTGAGGGCAAATCAACATCTGGCATGTGGGAAGCTTTCAAGTGCAAGTTGATGGGGATTCAGGACCGGCACATTCCTGGAAGGATGAAGGATAAGTATGGTAAGTTTTAGGAACCTTGGATAACAAGAGATATTGTGAGACTAGTCAAAGAGAAAAAGGATGCATTTGTCAAGGCTAGGAGGCTGGGAACACACGAAGCAAGTGTGGAATACAAGGAAAGTAGAAAGAAACTTAAGCAAGGAGTGAGGGGGGCTAAAAGGGGTCACGAAAAATCATTGGCCAACAGAATTAAGGAAAATCCCAAGGTTTTTTTATACATATATAAAGAGCAAGAGGGTAGCCAGGGAGAGGGTTGGCCCACTCAAGGACAGGGGAGGGAATCTATGCATGGAGCCAGAGGAAATGGGCGAGGTATTAAATGAGTACTTGGCGTCAGTATTCACCAAAGAGAAGGACTTGGTGGACGATGAGTCTGGGAAAGGGTGTATAGATAGTTTGAGTCAAAAAGATCAAAAAGGTGGTGGTATTGGGGTTCTTGAGAAACATTAAGGTAGACAAGTCCCCAGGCCTGATGGGATATACCCCAGGATACCGAGAGGGGCAAGGGAGGAAATTGCTGGGGCCTTGAGAGAAATCTTTGTATCCTCACTGGCTACAGGGGAGGTCCCAGTTTGGAGAATAGCTAATGCTGTTCCTTTGTTTAAGGGTTGCAAGAATAATCCAGGTAATTACAGGCTGGTGAGCCTTACGTCAGTGGTAGGGAAATTAATGGAGAGGATTCTTCGAGACAGGATTTACTCCCACTTGGAAATAAGTGGACGTATTGATGAGAGGCAACATGGTTTTGGGATGGGGAGGTCGTGTCTCACTAACTTGATTGAGTTTTTTGAGGAAGTGACGAAGATGATTGATGAGGGTAGGGCAGTGGATGTTGTCTACAGTAAGGCCTTTGACAAGGTCATTCATGGTGGACTGGTGCAGAAGGTGAAGTCGCATGGGATCAGAGGTGAGCTGGCAAGGTGGATACAGAACTGGCTTGGTCAAAGAAGACAGAGGGTAGCAGTGGAAGGGTGCGTTTCTGAATGGAGGGCCGTGACAAGTGGCGTTCCTCAAGGATCAGTGTTGGGACCTTTGCTGTTTGTTATATAAATGATTTGGAGGAAAATGTAACTGGTTTGATTCATAAGTTTGCGGACGACACAAAGGTTGGTGGATTTGCGGATAGCAATGAGGGCCATCAGAGGATACAGCAGGATACAGATCGGTTGGAGACTTGGGCGGAGAGATGGCAGATGGCATTTAATCTGGACAGGTGTGAGGTAATGCATTTTGGAAGGTCTAATACAGAGAGGAAATATACAGTAAATGGCAGAACCCTTAAGAGTATTGATAGGCAAAGGTAGCTGGGTGTACAGGTACACAGGTCACTGAAAGTGGTAACGCAGGTGGAAAAGATAGTCAAGAAGGCATATGGCATGCTTGCCTTCATCGGCCTGGGCATTGAGATTAAAAATTGGCAAGTCATGTTGCAGCTTTATAGAACCTTAGTTAGGCGGCACTTGGAATATAGTGTTCAATTCTGGTCGTCACACTACCAGGTGGATGTGGAGGCTTTGGAGAGGCTACAGAAAAGATTTACCAGGATGTTGCCTGGCATGGAGGGCATTATCTATGAGGAGAGGTTGGAGAAACTTGGTTTGTTCTCGCTGGAACGACGGAGGTTGAAGGGCAACCTGATAGAAGTCTACAACATTATGAGGGGCATGGACAGAGTGGATTGTCAGAAGCTTTTTCTTAGGGTGGAAGAGCCAATTATCAGGGGCATAGGTTTAAAGTGCGAGGGGCAGGGTTTAAAGGAGACAAGTTTTTTTTTTACACAGAGGATGGTGGGTGCCTAGAACTCGCTGCCGGGAGAAGTCGTGGAAGCAGATACGATAGTGAGTTTTAAGGGGCATCTTGACAAATACATGAATAGGATGGGAATAGAGGGATATCGTCCCTGGAAGGGTAGGGGGCTTTAGTTCAGTCAAGCAGCATGGTCGGTGCAGGCTTGGAGGGCCGAAGGGCCTGTTCCTGTGCTGCAATTTTCTTTGTTCTTTGTTCACTTTCTCCGCCATAAACAGTCTCATTGCCCAGTCTCAGTGTAAAGGTATGGCTCAGTTGACAGTACCCTCTCCTCAGGGATAATGGGGTAAGCTCCCAATCCGGAGACTAACACAAAAATCTAGGCTAAGAATCCTGTGCAGTACTGAAGAGGTCCAGCAGTGATGGGTGTGCTACATATCAGATGTCAAATCGAGGTCATGTCTGCACTCTCGGGTAAATATAAAAAATCTCATATCACTGTTCAAAGAGCAGGGGAGTTAACCCATGTTATGACCAATACTCATTCCTCAAGCATCATCAAGAAAAACATTATCTAGTCATTCACATATTGCTGTTATGAAAACTTGTGGGCAAATTGGCTGCTGTTTTTTACATTATAACAGTGGTTGCACTTTAATGAGTACTTCATTGGTTGTCAAGTGCTGAGATGTTGAGGCCATTTGGACAAAGAAGCATGAGCTGAATGGTGTATCGCAATTCCACACAGGATTTTTTTTTTTTAAGTGGGCGTTGTTGGTTAGACCAGCATTTATTGCCCACCCTAACTGCCCTCGAGACGGTGGCAGTGAAGATGGTCTTGAACTGCTACAGTCCTATGTTATAATCCAATTGCACTTTGATTTTTTTGTGGCATCCTCCTGAGGTCTGTTCATGTTGAGAAATTGGAACATTGTTTTGAGCACCCAGATTTTGCATATAAACTGATGTGGGTAAACGCAATGTAAAGCTCACCCTTTGCATTTTCCCAAAAATGAGCCTCACAATCAACCTCAGAAGAGGCCCATCAGATTTAGTCCATTGCTTCCTCAATTTTCTTCACCAGCCGTTTTATTTTCCAAGGGAAAAAATTTAGCTTTAATTTCTTCTGCAAGATACCTCCCATGGAATTCAGATGAGAATGAACAGGCAACTTACTTTCCATGGTAAAGCATAGACTCAGACACTACAGTGCCAGCAGCATTAATGAGGGAAAAGCTTGAAAGAAAAAACAACTTCTGGAAATGCTGCACTTCAGTCAACATGTAGAGTACAGTTCATTAATGATTTAATGACAGCACTGTGGTGGGAACAATGGAAAAAATAAGTCTGTTGAGTTGAAGAAGCAATTTACCACAACGTGAAAGCATGGTGATCCAAATAAAAGCCAAGAAAAGTCTAGGTTCCCATAAACATGCTACTTACTGAGTCAACCTGCCATATAATAACTGTGGTGTCCTTGGATCCTGTTGCTAATTTAGTGCCATCATTGGAGAACTTGCAGAACCAAATCTCATTGCAGTGTTCTGTGAGGATCTGCTGTGTGTAGCAAGGGAACTGCTTCCTTTTTAAAAAAAAAGGAAAATTAAAATTAAAATGTTCTGCCATTTTGTGGACTAATTGTTAAAGAGCTATACAGTCTACCATTACTATAACATTAGCATATCCAGTATCACTTAAAACAGAAATGGTGTTAATACATGGTTCGAATGAAATGCCACTGACCTTAAACTTTTAACCATTTCTCTCCATAGTTGATGCCTGACCCAAGTATTTCAAGCAATTTTTGTTTATATTTCAGATTTCCAGCATCTACTTGAGAAACATTGAACTGCATACATTTGGTAAAGTCTTTGTGATTCTTTGACCTCTACGTGCAATGAAATATAAAACACTACAAGGAAAAAACAACTGGGTCACAGGCCCTTAGAGGTTGCTTTGACATAGAACCATAACAACACAAACAGGCCTTTTGGCCCTTCTTGCCTGTGCCGAACCATTTTTCTGCCTAGTCCCACTGACCTGCACCTGGACCATATCCCTCCACACCCCTCTCATCCACATACCTGTCCAAGTTTTTCTTAAATGTTAAAAGTGAGCCCGCATTCATCACTTCATCTGGCAGCTCATTCCACACTCCCACCACTCTGTGTGAAGAAGCCCCCCGTAATATTCCCTTTAAACTTTTCCCCCAACATTGGGTTGGCTATTTTCCTTCATTGACAAAGTTTAATTCGAATCATTTCTCAGATGATTACCAGAAGCAGCACAGTTAAAATATAAATACAATGAAATTCTCCAAATATCAAGAAAAATAGTGGGCAGAAGACAAGCTTCCAAAGATGTGCGGGTTAGGTTGATTGGCCATTTTAAATTGCCCCTTAGCGTCAGGGGGACTTGTGGGTTAATACATGGGATAAGGGAATAGGGCCTGGGTGGGATTGTCGTCGGTGCAGGCTCGATGAGCCAAATGGCCTCCTTCTGCACTGTAGGGATTCTATGTATGCAATGCTAAACTACACTCAGATCGAGCGAAAACTAGACTAAAATGGCAGAGGTGCTCAATGAGTATTTTGCCTCGGTTTTCACAGAGGAGAAAGACCTGGGTGGATGTACTGCGGGCGTGCGGTGGACTGAAAGAATTGAGTATGTGGACTTTAAGAAAGAGGTTGTGCTGGAATCTTTGAATGGCATCAAGGTAGATAAGTCGTCGGGTCCAGATGGGATGTACCCCAGGTTACTGTGGGAGGCGAGGGAAGAGATTGCAAAGCCTCTGGCGGTGATCTTTGCGTCGTCGATGGAGACGGGAGAGGTGCCGGAGTATTGCGGATGTGGTTCCTATTTTCAAGAAGGGGAATAGGGATAGCCCAGGTAATTACCGACCGGTGAGTCTAACCTCAGTGGTTGGTAAACTGATGGAGAAGATCCTGAGGGACAGGATTTATGAGCATTTAGAGAGGTTTAGTATGCTCAAGAATACTCAGCATGGCTTTGTCAAAGGCAGATCGTGTCTTACGAGCCTGGTGGAGTTCTTCGAAAATGTGACTAAACACATTGACGAAGGGAAGGCGGTAGATGCGGTTATATGGATTTTAGCAAGGCGTTCGATAAGGTCCCCCATGCAAGGCTTCTAGAAAAAGTGAGAGGGCATGGGATCCAAGGGGCTGCTGCCCGGTGGATCCAGAACTGGCTTGCCCAAAGGAGGCAGAGAGTGGGTATAGATGGGTATTTTTCTAAATGGAGGTCAGTCACCAGTGGTGTGCCCCAGGGATCTGTTCTACATAAGAACATAAGAAATAGGAGCAGGAGTAGGCCATCTAGCCCCTCGAGCCTGCCCCGCCATTCAATAAGATCATGGCTGATCTGACGTGGATCAGTACCACTTACCCGCCTGATCCCTATAACCCTTAATTCCCTTACCGATCAGGAATCCATCCATCCGCGCTTTAAACATATTCAGCGAGGTAGCCTCCACCACCTCAGTGGGCAGAGAATTCCAGAGATTCACCACCCTCTGGGAGAAGAAGTTCCTCCTCAACTCTGTCTTAAACCGACCCCCCTTTATTTTGAGGCTGTGTCCTCTAGTTTTAACTTCCTTACTAAGTGGAAAGAATCTCTCCGCCTCCACCCTATCCAGCCCCCGCATTATCTTATAAGTCTCCATAAGATCCCCCCTCATCCTTCTAAACTCCAACGAGTACAAACCCAATCTCCTCAGCCTCTCCTCATAATCCAAACCCCTCATCTCCGGTATCAACCTGGTGAACCTTCTCTGCACTCCCTCCAATGCCAATATATCCTTCCTCATATAAGGGGACCAATACTGCACACAGTATTCCAGCTGCGGCCTCACCAATGCCCTGTACAGGTGCATCAAGACATCCCTGCTTTTATATTCTATCCCCCTCGCGATATACGCCAACATCCCATTTGCCTTCTTGATCACCTGTTGTACCTGCAGACTGGGCTTTTGCGTCTCATGCACAAGGACCCCCAGGTCCCTTTGCACGGTAGCATGTTTTAATTTGTTTCCATTGAGATAGTAATCCCATTTGTTATTATTTCCTCCAAAGTGTATAACCTCGCATTTCTCAACGTTATACTCCATTTGCCATATCCTCGCCCACTCACTCAGCCTGTCCAAATCTCTCTGCAGATCTTCTCCGTCCTCCACACGATTCACTTTTCCACTTATCTTTGTGTCGTCTGCAAACTTCGTTACCCTACACTCCGTCCCCTCCTCCAGATCATCTATATAAATGGTAAACAGTTGCGGCCCGAGTACCGATCCCTGCGGCACGCCACTAGTTACCTTCCTCCAACCGGAAAAACACCCATTTATTCCGACTCTTTGCTTCCTGTCGGATAGCCAGTCCCCAATCCACTTTAACACACTACCCCCAACTCCGTGTGCCCTAATCTTCTTCAGCAGACTTTTATGGGGCACCTTATCAAACGCCTTTTGGAAATCCAAAAACACCGCATCCACCGGTTCTCCTCCATCAACCGCCTAGTCACATCTTCATAAAAATCCAACATGTTCGTCAAGCACGACTTTCCCCTCATGAATCCATGCTGCGTCTGACTGATCGAACCATTTCTATCCAGATGCCCTGCTATCTCCTCTTTAATAATGGATTCCAGCATTTTCCCTACTACAGACGTTAAGCTGACCGGCCTATAGTTACCCGCCTTTTGTCTCCTTTCTTTTTTAAACAGCGGCGTAACATTAGCCGTTTTCCAATCAACCGGCACTACCCCAGAATGCAACGAGTTTTGATAAATAATCACTAACGCATCCACTATTACCTCTGACATTTCTTTCAATACCCTGGGATGCATTCCATCCGGACCCAGGGACTTGTCCACCTTCAGTCCCATTAGGACCCTTGCCGTTTGTCATTTTCATAAATGACCTGGATGAGGAAGCGGTTGATGGGTTGGTAAGTTTGCCGACGACACGAAGGTTGGTGGGGTTGTGGATAGTCTGGAGGGATGTCAGAAGTTACAGAGGGACATAGATAGGATGCAAGACTGGGCGGACAAGTGGCAGATGGACTTCAACCCAGATAAATGCGTCGTGGTCCATTTTGGTAGGTCAAATGGGATGAAGGAGTACAATATAAAGGGAAAGACTCTTAGTATTGTAGAGGATCAGAAGGACCTTGGGGTCCGGGTCCATAGGACTCTGAAATCGGCCCCACAGGTGGAGGAGGTGGTTAAGAAGGCGTATGGTGTGCTGGCCTTTATCAATCGAGGGATTGAGTTTAGGAGTCCGGGGATAATGATGCAGCTATACAAGACCTTCGTCAGACCCCACTTGGAGTACTGTGCTCAGTTCTGGTCGCCTCACTATAGGAAGGATGTGGAAAAGATTGAAAGGGTGCAGAGGAGATTTACAAGGATGTTGCCTGGATTGAGTGGCATGCCTTATGAGGATAGGCTGAGGGAGCTCAGTCTTTTCTCCTTGGAGAGACGAAGGGTGAGAGGAGACCTAATAGAGGTATATAAGATGTTGAGAGGCATAGATCGGGTGGATTCTCAGAGGCTTTTTCCCAGGGTGGAAATGTCTGCTACGAGAGGACACAGGTTTAAGGTGCTGGGGGGTAGGTACAGGGGAGATGTTAGGGGTAAGTTTTTCACACAGAGGGTGGTGGGCGAGTGGAACTGACTGCCGTCAATGGTGGTGGAGACGAACTCAATAGGGTCTTTTAAGAGACTCCTGGATGAGTACATGGAGCGTAATAGGATGGAGGACTATAGGTAGGTCTAGAAGGTAGGGATGTGTTCGGCACAACTTGTGGGCCGAAGGGCTTATTTGTGCTGTAGTTTTTCTATGTTTGTAAAAATAGTTTCAGCTTTGCACTTGCTTAATATTAAGTCACAAATTAGCATGAAAAAGGTTCACCTCAGATTTTGAAACTTAAGCATAGCTCAAGAGAATGCTCATAAGCTTGAGACGGCTACATTTCCCAATAAAGGGACTGTTTAAAAATGAAACACATACAGAAGGGACATGCAGTCCTGGAAAAAAAACATTTCTACAACATTATTCCAGAATAAACGAAATTCAGGTCAACTTCAGAATAATGTCCGACCAATATTGACTTTTCTCGGTCCTGGGGGGGACAGGAATTCCCCTGGGTCTATGTCCGACTACATAAGGTGCAGCAAATATCAGAATTGTGTGCGTCAAAGCGCAAGCTTATATAGGAAACAACACCATTTTCTCTGGTAGCTGCAGCACAACCAAAATGAGGCAGTAATGTGATCACATACAAAAAACAAACATAAATGTTTTTGTTTCCTCAGAAACAATAGCACTGGAGCAGCCATATGAATAGCTGACATGACTCTTTTTAATTGCTCTGTCCAGTCATACAGACCAACAATACAGTTTTCTGTTTGCTTGCTTGTTATGGACTTTCCCCAATCTGGAAGGTTCTGCAGCCAAAAAAGAAAGTCACGAATCAGGATATTCAACCATTCTGACAAGCATGAATGGATCTTTTTGCTGGTGTGGTGGAATTCAACCCTCAATATGTGACCAATATATGATGGAACGCATTTCATATGTTCCATCACCAGTTAACAACAACTTGCATTCATGTAGGCGAACTGCAAGGTGACCTGGATGTCATGGTGAAACAGTAGCTGAAGGTTGGCATGCAGGTGCAGCGGGCGGTGAGGAAAGCTAATGGCATGCTGGCCTTCATAGCAAGACGATTTGAGTATAGGACTAGGGATATCTTCCTGCAGTTAACACAGTAAGAAGTTTAACAACACCAGGTTAAAGTCCAACAGGTTTATTTGGTAGCAAAAGCCACACAAGCTTTCGGAGCTCTAAGCCCCTTCTTCAGGTGAGTGGGAATTCTGTTCACAAACAGAGCTTATAAAGACACAGACTCAATTTACATGAATAATGGTTGGAATGCGAATACTTACAACTAATCAAGTCTTTAAGAAACAAAACAATGTGAGTGGAGAGAGCATCAAGACAGGCTAAAAAGATGTGTATTGTCTCCAGACAAGACAGCCAGTGAAACTCTGCAGGTCCACGCAACTGTGGGAGTTACAAATAGTGTGACATGAACCCAATATCCCGGTTGAGGCCATCCTCGTGTGTGCGGAACTTGGCTATCAGTTTCTGCTCAGCGACTCTGCGCTGTCGTGTGTCGCGAAGGCCGCCTTGGAGAACGCTTACCCGAATATCAGAGGCCGAATGCCCGTGACCGCTGAAGTGCTCCCCAACAGGAAGAGAACAGTCTTGCCTGGTGATTGTCGAGCGGTGTTCATTCATCCGTTGTCACAGCGTCTGCATAGTTTCCCCAATGTACCATGCCTCGGGACATCCTTTCTTGCAGCGTATCAGGTAGACAACGTTGGCCGAATTGCAAGAGTATGTACCGTGTACCTGGTGGATGGTGTTCTCACGTGAGATGATGGCATCTGTGTCGATGATCCGGCACGTCTTGCAGAGGTTGCTGTGGCAGGGTTGTGTGGTGTCATGGTCACTGTTCTCCTGAAGGCTGGGTAGTTTGCTGCGGACAATGATCTGTTTGAGGTTGTGCGGTTGTTTGAAGGCAAGAAGTGGGGGTGTGGGGATGGCCTTGGCGAGATGTTCGTCTTCATCAATGACATGTTGAAGGCTCCGGAGGAGATGCCGTAGCTTCTCCGCTCCGGGGAAGTACTGGACAACGAAGGGTACTCTGTCCACTGTGTCCCGTGTTTGTCTTCTGAGGAGGTCGGTGCGGTTTTTCGCTGTGGCGCGTTGGAACTGTTGATCAATGAGTCTAGCGCCATATCCTGTTCTTATGAGGGCATCTTTCAGCGTCTGGAGGTGTCTGTTGCGATCCTCCTCATCCGAGCAGATCCTGTGTATACGGAGGGCTTGTCCGTAGGGGATGGCTTCTTTAACGTGTTTAGGGTGGAAGCTGGAGAAGTGGAGCATTGTGAGGTTATCCGTGGGCTTGCGGTACAGTGAGGTGCTGAGGTGACCGTCCTTAATGGAGATGCGTGTGTCCAAGAATGCAACCGATTCCGGAGAGTAGTCTATGGTGAGCCTGATGGTGGGATGGAACTTGTTATAAGAACATAAGAACATAAGAAATAGGAGCAGGAGTAGGCCATCT
The DNA here is from genome assembly GCF_964213995.1 of Mustelus asterias. Lineage (NCBI taxonomy): Eukaryota > Metazoa > Chordata > Chondrichthyes > Carcharhiniformes > Triakidae > Mustelus > Mustelus asterias. The sequence goes on along the minus strand of NC_135805.1, from coordinate 3,962,170 downwards.
AGCCCCTCGAGCCTGCCCCGCCATTCAATAAGATCATGGCTGATCTGACGTGGATCAGTACCACTTACCCGCCTGATCCCCATAACCCTTAATTCCCTTACCGATCAGGAATCCATCCATCCGCGCTTTAAACATATTCAGCGAGGTAGCCTCCACCACCTCAGTGGGCAGAGAATTCCAGAGATTCACCACCCTCTGGGAGAAGAAGTTCCTCCTCAACTCTGTCTTAAACCGACCCCCCTTTATTTTGAGGCTGTGTCCTCTAGTTTTAACTTCCTTACTAAGTGGAAAGAATCTCTCCGCCTCCACCCTATCCAGCCCCCGCATTATCTTATAAGTCTCCATAAGATCCCCCCTCATCCTTCTAAACTCCAACGAGTACAAACCCAATCTCCTCAGCCTCTCCTCATAATCCAAACCCCTCATCTCAGGTATCAACCTGGTGAACCTTCTCTGCACTCCCTCCAATGCCAATATATCCTTCCTCATATAAGGGGATGTTGATGTCATCATAGAGTTGTTTCAGTGATTGTTCACCATGAGTCCAAAGGAAGAAAATGTCATCGATGTATCTAGTGTATAGCATCGGTTGAAGGTCCCGTGCGGTGAAGAAGTCTTGTTCGAACCTGTGCATGAAGATGTTGGCATATTGAGGTGCGAATTTGGTCCCCATGGCTGTTCCGTGTGTCTGGATGAAGAACTGGTTGTTGAAGGTGAAGATATTGTGGTCCAGGGTGAAGCGGATGAGATGTAAAATTGCATCTGGAAACTGGCAGTTGTTGGCGCTGAGCACTGATCCATTCTTCATGTAAGTTGAGTCTGTGTCTTTATAAGCTCTGTTTGTGAACAGAATTCCCACTCACCTGAAGAAGGGGCTTAGAGCTCCGAAAGCTTGTGTGGCTTTTGCTACCAAATAAACCTGTTGGACTTTAACCTGGTGTTGTTAAACTTCTGACTGTGTTTACCCCAGTCCAACGCCGGCATCTCCACATCATTCCTGCAGTTATACAGGGCCTTGGTGAGGCCACACCTTGAGTATTGCGTGCAGTTTTGGTCTCCTAGTCTGAGGAAGGACATTCTTGCTATTGAGGGAGTCTAGCAAAGGTTCACCAGATTGCTTCCTGGAATGGCAGGACCGACAGATGGGGAAAAGACTGGATCAACTGGGCTGGTACTCACTGGAATTTAGAAGAATGAGAGGGGATTTCATAGAAACATAAAATCCTGACGGGACTGGACAGGCTAGATGCGGGAAGAATGTTCCCAATGTTGGGAAAGTCCAGAACTAGGGGCCACAGTCTAAGAACAAGGGGTAAACCATTCAGGACTGAGATGAGGAAGAACTTCTTCACTCAGAGTTGTGAACCTGTAGAATTTTGCAGGAAGTTTTTGGGGCCAGTTCGTTAGATATATTCAAGAGGGATCAAGGGGTATGGAGAGAAAGTGGGAGTGGGATACTGAAAGCGCATCATCAGCCATGATCATATTGAATAGTGGTGCAGGCTCAAAGGGCTAAATGGCCTACTCCTGCACCTATTTTCTATGTAGCATTCTAATGTAGTAAAATATCCAACCCACTAACGCCTTCTCTTTCTCAGGAGGCTCAAGAAATTTGGGGTATCTGCTATGACTCTCAGCAATTTTTACAGATGCACCATAGAAAGCATTCTTTCTGGTTGTTTCACGGCTTGATACAGCTCCTGCTCTGTCCAAGACACAAAAACCTACAAAGGGCTGTGAACGAAGCCCAGCCCATCATGCAAACCAGCCTCCCATCCGCTAACCCTGTCTACACTTCCTGCTGCCTCAGAAAAGCACCCAGCATAATCAATAACTCCACACACCCCGGACATATTCTCTCCCACTTTCTTTCGCCTGGAAGACACAAAAGTCTGAGGTCACATATCAACTGACTCAAAAACAGCTTCTTCCCTGCTGCCACCAGACTTTTCAGTGGACCTACTTATATTAAGTTGATCTTTCTCCACACCCTAGCTATGACTGTAACACTACATTCTGCACTCACTCCTTTCCTTCTCTATGAACGGTATGCTTTGTCTTTATAGCATGTAAGAAACAATACTTTTCACTGAGAGCTAATATATGTGACAATAAAAAATCAAATCAAAACTAAATATCCCTCAGTGCTTCACAGAAGAATTATGCATCAAAATCTGACATTAGGTCACATAATAATCGGGTGTGATTAAAAGTTTAGTCAGAGGTAGGTTTAAAAGCATCTTAAAGAGAGAGGGGGGTTTAGGGAGGAAACTCACAGGAAAGGTCACAGAGGGATTTGTAAAGCCAGGATGAATATTTTTTTTAAATCACACTGTTGTCAGACCAGGAGCCAATGTCACTTAGCAAGCACAAAAGACTGATGGTGTAGATAAGCCATCTCCACTTATTATAGACTACTTACTGCAAGAGTTTTACAGAACCAAATTAATTTATTAGTGATGAAATAAGCTTATTTAATCAAGTTGGTCTATTCAGGAATTACACATCAGAAGCTCAGAAATGCATCTGATTTTGCGTGCCAAACAAGAGATTTTTTTTAAAATGGCAAGTATGCAGTATTATTGCTGCATTGTATTTGAATGTGGTGAATAATCATAAGAACATGAGAACTAGGAGCAGGAGTAGACCATCTGGCCCCTCCAGCCTGCTCTGCCATTCAATAAGATCATGGCTGATCTTTTCGTGGACTCAGCTCCACTTACCCGTCCGCTCACCATAACCCTTAATTCCTTTACTGTTCAAAAATTTATCTGTCCTTGCCTTAAAAACATTCAATGAGGTAGCCTCAACTGCTTCACTGGGCAGGGAATTCCACAGATTCACAACCCTTTGTGTGAAGAAGTTCCTCCTCAACTCAGTTCTAAATCTGCTTCCCTTATTTTGAGGCTATGCCCCCTAGTTCTAGTTTCATCCGCCAGTGGAAACAACTTCCCTGCTTCTATCTTGCTGCAGTTTTCCTGCAGTTTTACCATGAAATGTATCTCTGGGAATTTCACGTATTTAAGGCACATAGCATTCTGTATTCTTAGAATACAGAATGCAGTGTCCAAGTCACTGTTTCATCGTTTGCAGGAACTTACAGTACAATAGACACTACATTTCAGAAGTACTTCATTGGTTGTAAAACAGTTTCGGACAACCTGAAGCCAGAAAAGGGACTACATAGAATCATATAGAGTCCATTCAACCCATTGTCCCTCTGTACATTCTTTGAAAGAGCTACCAATTAATTCCACTCCCCTGCTCTTTCCTACTAACCTTGCAAATTGTTTCCCCTAAAATGATGATCCAATACCCTTTCGAAAGTTGCAACTAAATCTGCTTTCACTGCCCTTTCGGCAGTGAGGGCACAACTCGCTGCATCATTTTTTCCTCATGTTGTCCTAGTTATGATTGTAACACTACATTCTGCACCCTCTCCTTTCCTTCTCTATGTACGGTATGCTTTGTCCTTACAGCACGCAAGAAACAATACTTTTCTCCATATACGAATACATGAGACAATAATAAATCAAATCAAAGTTCTTTTGCCCATTATCTCTCCTCAGATTACGGTGCCTCTGCCACTCAAGACAGATTTAATCTCAGTTGTTTGGGTTTAATCTCAGTTGTTTGGGTTTAATCTCAGTTGTTCGGGTTTAATCCCAGTTGTTGTGGATTTAATCTCAGTTGTTTGGATTTAATCTCAGTTGTTTGGGTTTAATCTCAGTTGTTTGGGTTTAATCTCAGTTGTTTGGGTTTAATCTCAGTTGTTTGGGTTTAATCTCAGTTGTTTGGATTTAATATCAGTTGTTTGGATTTAATCTCAGTTGTTTGGGTTTAATATCAGTTGTTTGGGTTTAATATCAGTTGTTCTGGGTTTAATCTCAGTTGTTTGGGTTTAATATCAGTTGTTTAGGTTTAATCTCAGTTGTTTTGGGTTTAATCTCAGTTGTTTGGGTTTAATATCAGTTGTTCTGGGTTTAATATCAGTTGTTTGGGTTTAATCTCAGTTGTTTGGGTTTAATCTCAGTTGTTTGGTTTTAATATCAGTTGTTAATATCAGGGATTTGTTCCCAGGAGCAGGCTGAGGGTAAGAGAGTGGGTTTTCTGACTTTAATTAATTATTTATTTTTTTGTTTCCTTACACTCTTATTAACTTTTCACTGTCTTACTTGACATAAAGTGTCCAGTATGAGTGTGAAACCAGTGTGTTGTTCCCAGTGTAGGATGTGGGAGGTCCTGGAGGCATCTGGCCTCCCGGACATCCACATCTGTGAGGGGTGTGTCGAGCTGCGGTTCCTGAGGGACCGTGTTAGGGAGCTGGAACTGCAGCTCGAGGATCTTAGGCTGATGAGGGAGAATGAGGTGGTGATAGACAAGAGCTATCATCAGGTGGTCACACCAGGGCAACGGGAGGAGGCCAAGTGGGTGATGGCCAGGAAGGGTAAGGCTAGGGTGGTTGAGAGCACCCCAGTGGATTTGCCCCTGCACAACAAGTACTCCTGCTTGAGTACTGCTGGGGGGGACAGCCCGCCTGGGGGAAGCAGCAGTGGCCGTGTCTCCGCAGTGGAGTCCAGCCCTGTAACTCAGAGGGCTAAGGAAAAGAGGAGGAAGGCGGTATTAATCGGGGACTCGATGGTGAAGGGGACAGACAGGCGTTTCTGCGGAGGTAGGCGGGATTCTCGCATGGTGGTCTGCCTCCCTGGGGCCGGGATCCAGGATGTCGCTAGTCGCGTCCCGGAAATCCTGAGGTGGGAGGGAGAGGAGCCTGAGATAGCGGTACATATTGGTACCGCTGATGTGGGTAGGAAGGGAGAAGGGGTCATGAAAAGGGAGTACAGGGAATTAGGGAGACAGCTGAGAAAGAGGAAAGCAAAGGTAGTAATCTCAGGATTACTGCCTGTGCCACGGGAAGGTGAGGGCAGGAATGGAGTGAGGTGGAAGATGAATGTGTGGCTGAGGGACTGGTGCAGGGGGCAGGGATTCAGGTTCCTGGACCATTGGGACCTCTTTAGGGGCAGGGGTGATCTGTATACAAAAAACGGGTGGAACTTGAATCACACGGGGACCAATATCCTGGCCGGTAGGTTGGCTAAGGTTACTGGGGAGAATTTAAACTAGATAGGTTGGGGGGAGGGGAGCTAGAAGAGTTGACTAGGATCAAGGAACTAATTGATGGGGTGGAGGATGCAGGGGTAAGGGGAATTACAAAATTAATGGTAGAGGAGAGGGTGCAAGTGAATGAAGGCGGTAATTTAGATAAGGGAGTAGAGGGAGAGGGTGTTCGCGACTCATCAAAGCGGGTCCAGATAAAAGCTGGAATAAGGACACTTTGCCTGAATGCACGAAGCATTCGGAACAAGGTAAATGAGTTGATGGTGCAAATCAGCACGAGTGGGTACGATCTAGTGGCCATTACAGAAACGTGGCTGAAAGGTGAGCAGGACTGGGAGATGAATATCCAGGGGTATCAGGCGTTTAGGAAGAATAGACAGGAAGGAAAAGGTGGTGGGGTCGCGCTATTAATAAGAGATAATATCAGGGTAGTACTGAGGGATGACATAGGCTCTGAGGAACAAAACGTGGAATCGTTATGGGTAGAGATGAGGAATAGTAGAGGGAGAAAGACACTAGTAGGTGTGGTATATAGGCCCCCAAATAATAATGTTGAGGTAGGGAGGGCTATAAACAAGCAGATAAGGGATGCGTGTAAAAACGGAACGGCAATAATCATGGGGGACTTCAACATGCACATTGACTGGCAGACTCAAGTTGGTAAGGGTGGAATGGAGGAAGAGTTCTTAGAATGCTGTCGGGATAGTTTCCTTGAACAGCATGTTACGGAACCGACGAGGGAACGAGCTATTTTGGATCTGGTATTGTGTAACGAGGTAGGTAGAATTAAGGATCTTATTGTGAAGGACCCTCTTGGGTCTAGTGACCACAATATGGTCGAATTTCTGATTCAGATGGAAGAGGAGAAAGTTTGGTCCCAAACCAGTGTCCTCTGTTTGAACAGAGGGAAATATGATAGGATGAGGGATGAATTGGCTAAGGTAGACTGGGAGAGCAGGCTGGCAGGTAGGATAGCTGAGGAACAGTGGAGGATTTTTAAGGAGATCCTTTTCAGTTCTCAGCAAAAATATATTCCAGCAAAAAACAAGGATTGTAAGAAAAGGGAGAACCAGCCGTGGATAACGAAGGAAATAAAGGAGAGTATTAAAATAAAAACAGCTGCGTACAGAGTGGCCAAAAATAGTGGAGAAACAAGTGATTGGGAAAAATTTAAGAAACAACAAAGAGAGACTAAGAAAGCGATAAAGAAAGGAAGGATAGACTATGAAGCTAGGCTAGCAATTAATATAAAAAATGATAGTAAAAGTTTTTATAAATATATAAAAAGGAATAGAGTGGCTAGAGTGAATGTTGGACCCTTGGAGGACGAGAGGGGGGAGTTAATAGTGGGAAATGAGGATATGGCTGAGTCTTTAAATAAGTTTTTTGTGTCGGTCTTCACGGTGGAGGACACAAATAGTTTGCCAAATATTAACGATAGAGGGTTGGCAGCAGGAGAAATACTTAATACGATTAATGTTACCAGAGAGGCAGTGCTGGGTAGACTAATGGGACTGAAGGTGGATAAGTCCCCGGGTCCGGATGGAATGCATCCCAGGGTATTGAAAGAAATGTCAGAGGTAATAGTGGATGCGTTAGTGATTATTTATCAAAACTCGTTGCATTCTGGGGTAGTGCCGGTTGATTGGAAAACGGCTAATGTTACGCCGCTGTTTAAAAAAGGAAGGAGACAAAAGGCGGGTAACTATAGGCCGGTCAGCTTAACGTCTGTAGTAGGGAAAATGCTGGAATCCATTATTAAAGAGGAGATAGCAGGGCATCTGGATAGAAATGGTTCGATCAATCAGACGCAGCATGGATTCATGAGGGGAAAGTCGTGCTTGACGAACATGTTGGATTTTTATGAAGATGTGACTAGGGCGGTTGATGGAGGAGAACCGGTGGATGCGGTGTTTTTGGATTTCCAAAAGGCGTTTGATAAGGTGCCCCATAAAAGGCTGCTGAAGAAGATTAGGGCACACGGAGTTGGGGGTAGTGTGTTAAAGTGGATTGGGGACTGGCTATCCGACAGGAAGCAAAGAGTCGGAATAAATGGGTGTTTTTCCGGTTGGAGGAAGGTAACTAGTGGCGTGCCGCAGGGATCGGTACTCGGGCCGCAACTATTTACCATTTATATAGATGATCTGGAGGAGGGGACGGAGTGTAGGGTAACGAAGTTTGCAGACGACACAAAGATAAGTGGAAAAGTGAATCGTGTGGAGGACGGAGAAGATCTGCAGAGAGATTTGGACAGGCTGAGTGAGTGGGCGAGGATATGGCAAATGGAGTATAACGTTGAGAAATGCGAGGTTATACACTTTGGAGGAAATAATAACAAATGGGATTACTATCTCAATGGAAACAAATTAAAACATGCTACCGTGCAAAGGGACCTGGGGGTCCTTGTGCATGAGACGCAAAAGCCCAGTCGGCAGGTACAACAGGTGATCAAGAAGGCAAATGGGATGTTGGCCTATATTGCGAAGGGGATAGAATATAAAAGCAGGGATGTCTTGATGCACCTGTACAGGGCATTGGTGAGGCCGCAGCTGGAATACTGTGTGCAGTATTGGTCCCCTTATACGAGGAAGGATATATTGGCATTGGAGGGAGTGCAGAGAAGGTTCACCAGGTTGATACCGGAGATGAGGGGTTTGGATTATGAGGAGAGGCTGAGGAGATTGGGTTTGTACTCGTTGGAGTTTAGAAGGATGAGGGGGGATCTTATGGAGACTTATAAGATAATGCGGGGGCTGGATAGGGTGGAGGCGGAGAGATTCTTTCCACTTAGTAAGGAAGTTAAAACTAGAGGACACAGCCTCAAAATAAAGGGGGGTCGGTTTAAGACAGAGTTGAGGAGGAACTTCTTCTCCCAGAGGGTGGTGAATCTCTGGAATTCTCTGCCCACTGAGGTGGTGGAGGCTACCTCGCTGAATATGTTTAAAGCGCGGATGGATGGATTCCTGATCGGTAAGGGAATTAAGGGTTATGGGGATCAGGCGGGTAAGTGGTACTGATCCACGTCAGATCAGCCATGATCTTATTGAATGGCGGGGCAGGCTCGAGGGGCTAGATGGCCTACTCCTGCTCCTATTTCTTATGTTCTTATGTTCTTAAGTGCTGGCTCCTTATTTCATTGCCCAAAATGATTCATGATTTTTTCATCAGATCTCCCCATAACCTTCCTTAAGTCCATCTGGCTGTTATCATTCACTTCTGCATCCTCTAATGCTGTCACATCCTTCCTAAGTGTGGTGTGCAGAACTTCAGCTGAGGTTAAACCAGTGTTTTGTAATGGTTCACAAAGCTTCTTTGCTTTTTTAATTTATGATCTCTGTTAATAAAACCCAGGATGCCTCCTGTTTTTTAGCACCCATCTCATCTGCATGTGTGTTCATACAACGAGGTCTCCGTTCTTGCTACCCACATCCTGTTTAAAATGGGATAATTTACATGATATAAATACAAATTATTTTAAAACTGACTTGGCGCTTTTAAAATATTGTAATTCAAAATAGGCTAAACGTCCTTCAGTTAACAGTCCATCAGTTCCTCCTCACACCAAAGCTTACATCATCGGAGATAATGAATCACAAATTTGTTTTGGAAATACATTGGTATGGAACTATATTATGATCCCGGTCTAGTAAACCAGAGGCTGCATTCAAAACTCATAGCAGCAATTAAATTAAATTCATTAAATCTGGTAAACAACTGGATTGCTGCATTAACTTAAACCGCTACGATTCTATAACTGTTTTGCTAATGCTTGAAGGGAAACTAAAAAATATCCCTGGTCTGGCCTACAAATAACCGAAGTCTCAGAGTGTGGTTGACTTTTAATGCCCTAAAAAACACTGGGACATATGTTTGCACAGCTGGGTGGAAGTTAAGAACATAAGAACTAGGAGCAGGAGGCGGCCATCTGGCCCTTCGAACCTGCTCCACCATTCAATAAGATCATGGCTGTTCTTTTTGTGGACTCATCTCCACTTACCCGCCCACTCACCATAACCCTTAATTCCTTTGCTGTTCAAAAATTTATCTATTCTTGCCTTAAAAACATTCAATGAGGTAGCCTCAACTGCTTCACTGGACAGGGAATTCCACAGATTCACAACCCTTTGTGTGAAGAAGTTCCTCCTCAACTCAGTCCTAAATCTGCTTCCCCTTATTTTGAGGCCATGCCCCCTAGTTTCACCTGCCAGTGGAAACAATTTCCCTGCTTCTATCTTATCTATTCCCTTCATAATCTTATATGTTTCTATAAGATCTCCCCTCATTCTTCTGAATTCCAATGAGTATAGCCCCAGTCTACTCAATCTCAACCAATCCTCTCAACTCCGGAATCAACATAGTGAATCTCCTCTGCACCCCCTCCAGTGTCAGTATATCCTTTCTCAAGTAAGGAGACCAAATCTATACACAGAACTCCAGGTGTGGCCTCACCAGCTGCAACATAACCTCCCTGTTTTTAAACTCCATCCCTCAGCAATGAAGGACAAAATTCCATTTGCCTTCTTAAATACCTGCTGCACCTGCAAACCAACTCCTTGTGATTTTTGCGCAAGGACACCCAGGTCCCTCTACACAGCAGCATGCTGCAATTCTTTACCATTTAAATAATAGTCCATTTTGCTGTTATTCCTACCAAAATGGATGACCTCACATTTACCAACCTTGTACCCCATCTGCCAGACCCTCGCCCACTCACTTGACTATCTATATCCCTTTGCAGACTTTCGGCGTTCTCTGCACACTTTGCTCTGCCACTTATCTCAGTGTCATCTGCGAATTTTGACACACTACACTTGGTCCCCAACTCCAAATGATCTATGTAAATCGTAAACAATTGCGGTTCCAACACTGGTCCCTGAGGCACACCACGAGTCACTGATCGCCAACCAGAAAAACACCCATTTACCCCCACTCTTTGCTTTCTGTTAGTTAACCAATCCTCTATCCATGCTAATACATTACCTGTAACACCGTACACCTTTATCTTATGTCGCAGTCTTTGGTGCGGCACCTTGCCAAATGCTTTCTGGAAATCCAGATACACCACATCCACAGGTTCCCCATTGTCCACTGCACATGTAATGTTCTCAAAGAATTCCACCAAATTAGTCAAACATGACCTGCCCTTCATGAACCCATGCTGCGTCTTACCAATGGGACAATTTATATCCAGATGTCTCGCTATTCTTCCTTGATGATAGATTCAAGCATTTTCCCTACTACAGATGTTAAGCTAACCGGCCTATAGTTACCTGCCTTTGGTCTACCTCCTTTTTTAAACAGTGGCGTCACATTTGCTGTTTTCCAATCTGCGGGAAACACCCCAGAGTCCAGCGAATTTTGGTAAAAGTGCATTTGCTATTTCTCCCACCATCTCTTTTAGTACCCTGGGATGCATTCCATCAGGACCAGGAGACTTGTCTACCTTTAGTCCCATTAACCTGCCCAACACTACCTCTTTCGTGATAATAGTTTCTAGGTTCTCACCTGCCATAGCCTTCCTGTCATCAATTTTTGGCATGTTATTTGTGTCTTCCACTGTGAAGACCGACACAAAATACCTGTTCAATGCCTCAGCCATTTTCCCATTTCCAATTACATCCCCTTTCTCATCCTCTAAAGGACCAATGTTTACTTTAGCCACTCTTTTCCGTTTTATATATTTGTAGAAACTTTTGCCGTCTGTTTTTATATTCTGAGCGAGTTTACTCTCATAATCCATCTTACTTTTCTTTATAGCTTTTTTTTGGCTTTCTACTGACCTTTAAAGATTTCCCAATCCTTCAGTTTCCCTCTAATCTTTGCCACTTTGTATGCATTTTCTTTCAATTTGATACCCTCCTTTATTTCCTTAGATATCCATGGCTGATTATCTCCTTTTCTACAGTCCTTCCTTATCACTGGTATATACTTTTGCTGAGCACTGTGAAAGATCGCTTTGAAAGTCCTCCACTGTTCCTCAATTGTCCCACCATAAAGTTTTTGCTCCCAGTCTACCTTAACCAATTCCTCCCTCATCCCTTTGTAGCCTCCTTTGTTTAAGCACAAGACACTGGGTATTGAATTTTACCTTCTCACGCTCCATCTGTATTTTTAATTCAACCATACTGTGATCGCTTCTTCCGAGAGGATCCCTAACTGTGAGATCATTAATTATTCCTGTCTCATTACACAGGACCAGATCTAAGATAGCTTGCTTGTCGGTTCCATTACATACTGTTCAAGGAAGCTATCGCGGATACATTCTATGAACTCCTCCTCAAAGCTGCCTTGACCGACCTGGTTTGACCAATTGACATGTAGATTAAAATCGCCCATGATAATTGCTGTACCATTTTTACATGCATCAGTTATTTCTTTGTTTATTTCTCGCCCTACCGTGATGTCATTATTTGGTGGCCTGTAGACTATGCCTATCAGTGACCTTTTCTCCTTACTATTTCTAATTTCCACCCAAATGGATTCAACCTTGTTTTCCATAGAACCTATACCATTTCTCATGTCATCCTTAAATATCAGAGCTACACCACCTTCCTTACCTTCCTGTTGGTCCCTCCGAACAGTTTGATACCCCTGGATATTCAACTCCCAGTCCTGACCATCCTGCAACCATGTCTCTGTAATGGCCACCAAATCATACTCGTTTGCAATGATTTGTGCTGTCAACTCATTTACCTTGTTTCGAATGCTACAAGCATTGAGATAAAGTGCCCTTATGCTAGCTTTTGTACCTTATTTTTGAATTCTAACACTTCCATTAATAACATCTCCTGAGTTCTCCTTCCTTTTAACTCTTTTTCCTGATTTTTGATGTAGTTGGAACCTTCTCCCCACCTTTTGTCCTTGCTCCCTCCTTCTCGGACTCCTTACATAGGTTCCCATCTCCCTGACATATTAGTTTAAACCCTTCCCAACCGCTCTAGCAAACACTCCCCCATGGACATCAGTCCCAGTCCTGCCCAGGTGTAACCCATCCAATTTGTACAGGTCCCACCTCCCCCAGAACTGGTCCCAATGCCCCAGGAATCTGAAACCCTCCCCCTGACACCATCTTTTCAGCCATGTATTTATCCGATATCTCCTCTCATTTCCACTCTGACTAGCACGTGGCACCGGTAGTAATCCTGAGATCACTACCTTTGAGGTCCGATTTCTTAACTTTCTTCCTAGCTCCCAGTATTCTGCTTTTAGGACCTCATCCCTTTTTTTACCTATGTCATTTGTACAATGTGTACTACGACCACTGGCTGTTCACCCTCCCCCTTCAGAATGTCCTGTACCCGCTCTGAGACATCCTTGACCTTAGCACCAGGGAAGCAACATACCATCCTGGCATCTCGTTTGCGGCCACAGAAACGCCTGTCTATTCCCCTTACAATTGAATTCCCTATAACTATTGCACTGGCACACTTTTTACCCCTCCCCTCTGCAGCAGAACCAACCGTGGTGCAACAAGTTTGGCTGCTGCTGCTTTCCCCAGAGAGGTCATTCCCCTCAACAGTATCCAAAGCCGTATATCTGTTCTGCAGGGGAATGGCCACAGGAGATTCCTGCACTCGCTGCCTATCTCTCTTGCTCTGTCTGGTGGTCATCTATTCCCTTCCTGCCTGCAGAGTCTGAGCCTACGGTGTGACCAACTCTCTATACGTGCTATCCACGAAACTCTGACTCGCCGATGCTCCACAGTGCCTCCAGCCGCCGCTTCAGCTCTGAAACCCGAACTTCTAGGAGCTGTAGCTGGAGACACTTCCCGCGCACACGCTGACCCAAGGGACTGGAACTGTCCCAGCCTGCCACATGAAGCAAGAGGAGCAAACCACGGCATGGAGCTCTCCTGTCATGTCTTACCCCTTCAAATTAAAAATTTGAAAGATATTTTGTTTCAGATATATACAATTCTCTCGGGCCCTTCTTTCCTGCTCCTTGTTACTACCGAGTATAACCTTCACAAACTGTAAACCACAGAAATTACACAGAAACACTATAGCAGTGTACAACAACTACAATGCCAAGAGCAAAAAGAAAAAATAACACTTACTGACCAATCAGCACTCCCGCTTGTAGCCTCTGCTGCCTGTTTCACCTAACTCCATGTTCATCCAACTCCAAAAACACTCCTCACAGCCAGGCAGCACTCACCATGCAGGCAGAGCAGCACTGAGTGCTGGCCTGCTGGCATTACAACAGTGTAAAGCACACTTGCCTGCTCTGGGAAACAATTGTTGAAACCTCCACTGGCTGGAGCTGCTTGGAGCCTGCAGCGAAAGTGTCTCTGCAGGCTCCAGCGTAATGCAACACCAGTGAACTTGGAGGTAAACCGCCCCCCCCCCCCCCTCCTTTTTTTACTACACTGGCTGCCAGAAGCAGGTGGGTTTAGAGGCCCAGTGAGCCTGACAGGCCAAGGAGAAGGTAAGTGCATGGAATTCAGTTGGGTAGGTTTGGCTGGGTCAGGTCCACTCCGAGGGGGGGGGTGTGTGTGTGTGTGTGTGTGTGTGTGTGTGGGGGGGAGGAGAGAAGAGAGAGAGAGAGAGATTTCAGACATATGAGGAGAAACACCTTCACTCATGTGGAATTTGAGAACCACAGAATGCAGTGAAGGAAAGGTCAACTCATTGAATATTTGAGGAAATAAATAGATTTCTAGACTCTCAAGGTAGTAAGATGTATAGTGAGAACACAGGAGTATGGCATTGAGATAGAGGATCAACCATGATCATATTGAATGGCTCAAAGGGCTGAATGACTGGCTCCTGCTCGTTTTTTCTATGTTAGAATATCCTGAACAGCACTGACAAGGTAGATGTGGAAAGGATGCTTCGCCTTAGAACCATAGAAAATTACAGCTCAGAAACAGGCCTTTTGGCCCTTCTTGTCTGTGCCGAACCATTTTATGCCTAGTCCCACTGACCTGCACTTGGAGCATATCAAAGCAATTTTTCCTGCTCGTTTTTTTCTATGTTAGAATATCCTTGGACCATATCCCTCCACACCCCTCTCATCCATGAACCCGTCCAAGTTTTTCTTAAATGTTAAAAGTGGCCATTTTTAGTGGCATTTACCACTTTATCCGGCAGCTCATTCCACACCCCCACCACTCTCTGCGTGAAGAAGCCCCCCCTAATATTCCCTTTAAACTTTTCTCCTTTCACCCTTAACCCATGCCCTCTGGTTTTTTTCTCCCCTAGCCTCAGCGGAAAAAGCCTGCTTGCATTCACTCTATCTATACCCATCAAAATCTTATACACCTCTATCAAATCTCCCCTCAATCTTCTATGCTCCAGGGAATAAAGTCCCAATCTATTCAATCTCTCTCTGTAACTCAGCTTCTCAAGTCCCGGCAACATCCTTGTGAACCTTCTCTGCACTCTTTCAATCTTATTTACATCCTTCCTGTAACTAGGTGACCAAAACTGTACACAATACTCCAAATTCGGCCTCACCAATGCCTTATATAACGTTACCATAACACTCCAACTTTTATACTCGATACTCCGATTTATAAAGGCCAATGTACCAAAGGCACTCTTTACGACCCTATCCACCTGTGACGTCACTTTTAGGGAATTCTGTACCTGTATTCCCCTTGCGGGTGAGTTCAGAACTAGGGAGCAATGAGAGGTTCTCTTCTAGTACAGAGCTGCAGAGAAATTCTTTCCAAGGATTGCACAACTCCGGAATTCTGCCTCAGCAGGCAGTGGAGGAATGGTCATTAAATATGGTTAAGGCATTGGTAAATAGATTCTTGTTAGACAAGGGAATCAAAAGTTATAGGTAAATGGGAATATAGAATGCGAAACACATACAGATCAGCCAAGATATTATTGAATAGCAGGCTAGACTAGAGGGTTCAAATGGAATATTTCTGCTCCTATTTTGTATGCTATGGGCTTGTTTGGATGTTTTAATGATGAGATTTTGAGACTTGTATGTTTAAACATGAATTTACAGATCCCAGGTTACTGTCATGCATGGTTCTGCTCACCATGCAGATAACTGTTTCCTGTACTTGGCCAAGTCCATTTGATTTGCATTTTGCATGACTTGGAGTTGCATTTCTCATCAGGAAAAATTGCTTTGACATGAAAGCATCAGGGAAATCCAATAAATTGGTATGTTATCTGTTGATTACATATTTTTAAAAATTAGAAAATCCAGGTTGCAAAACGGCAGAGGCAGTTTGGTTATGCTTATGGATCTAGTGACTTAGAGGAGGGGGCTGAAGGGTGGATCAGTAAATTTGCTGATGACACCAAGATTGGTGGAGTAGTGGATGAGGTGGAGGGCTGTTGTAGGCTGCAAAGAGACATAGATAGGATGCAAAGCTGGGCTGAAAAATGGCAAATGGAGTTTAACCCTGATAAATGTGAGGTGATTCATTTTGGTAGGACAAATTTAAATGTGGATTACAGGGTCAAAGGTAGGGTTCTGAAGACTGTGGAGGAACAGAGAGATCTTGGGGTCCATATCCACAGATCTCTAAAGGTTGCCACTCAAGTGGATAGAGCTGTGAAGAAGGCCTGTAGTGTGTTAGCCTTTATTAACAGGGGGTTGGAGTTTAAGAGCCGTGGGGTTATGCTGCAACTGTACAGGACCTTGGTGAGACCACATTTGGAATATTGTGTGCAGTTCTGGTCACCTCACTATAGGAAGGATGTGGAAGCGCTGGAAGGAGTGCAGAGGAGATTTACCAGGATGCTGCCTGGTTTGGAGGGTAGGTCATATGAGGAAAGGTTGAGGGAGCTAGGGCTGTTCTCTCTGGAGCGGAGGCGGCTGAGGGGAGACTTGATAGAGGTGTATAAAATGATGAAGGGGATAGATAGAGTGAACGTTCAAAGACTATTTCCTCGGGTGGATGGAGCTATTACAAGGGGGCATAACTATAGGGTTCGTGGTGGGAGATACAGGACGGATATCAGAGGTAGGTTCTTTACGCAGAGAGTGGTTGGGGTGTGGAATGGACTGCCTGCAGTGATAGTGGAGTCAGACACTTTAGAAACATTTAAGCGGTTATTGGATAGGCACATGGAGCACACCAGGATGATAGGGAGTGGGATAGCTTGATCTTGGTTTCAGATAAAGCTCGGCACAACATCGTGGGCCGAAGGGCCTGTTCTGTGCTGTACTGTTCTATGTAATATTGATGACACTGGCAACAATGCAAACAGATGTTTAGCTAAGGCAAGCTGGCTCAAGGGGGAAACAGACCAAAGGGTTTCAATAAAGGTTTAAAAGTTCAAGGTGTGAACTTTTTGTATTTACACTTGAAAAAAATAGACTCTCAAAATCAAGGTAATTTCTGATGAGGTTAGTTTGTATAAGAGAAGATCAAAAAGGAAACAACTGTATATAGCAGGAGATGATTAAACCAACGCAAGGGTAGCCGCTTTAGACCTTAATCACAACAGGAATAGCTGTTAACTCCCAGCAAGCCAGGTCTGTGAAGAAAGCCTGTCTTAAGAAGTCACTTGTTTGTTTTACCTCAGAAGCAAATTCAAGGTGATATACAGCCTGGTGTGGTAACAGTTACTGGATTAAATATATAGTTTTTAAAAATCTACGTCCTGCCTATGTCATTGGTACTTACATGCCGACCACGATGACTGGGTCTTACCCTTCCCACTGCAAGTTACTCTCCACCCCCAGATGTCCTGAACTCAGGCACAGGGCATGGATTTGCATTCTTTGCTGCAGCTAATGGTGCCAATCCCTCTGACAAACTAACCCCAACTACTACTACATGGCTTTTCACACTCCAACTTAAATGGCTTCCTGTACCACAATGCCAGAGTCAGTTAGCTCATCCATCCTGGAACTCCCACCCTTGTCCAAACAAGCTGAAAAAACCTCAAACTTGATGGACCATTGTAAAGGCTGAGATGCCTGTGCTACTGCCCTCTCTATGGTATGGTCTGCCTTTCACATGTGGGTTTCCAATCTGAAGAACATGCCCTGATGTCTTCTCCCAAACAGCACGTTCTCTCTGATGCCCGCACCAAGGGGCCAATTGCAGGGTTTCAACCTCTCCTCGAGACATTCCACTGCCCTTGAGCGTGCATTCAAGTCTCACCTTTCACACAGTCACCCAGATACCTATCTGGGCCAACAGAACCCCATTGCTTCACAGGTCCATAGAAAGCAGTCACCACCCTCTGGGTTTCCTTGGGTCTCTGGCTTCTCAGGCCCACATTATTCCAGGTCTGCATCATGGACCCTCTGCTCCTTGATCTTTACTTAACAGAACCTTTTCCAGATTTCTGTTCTTTCCCTTTGACTAGAAGGTCTTCTTAGAACTTCCTTCTGTCTCTCTCCCTGGGCTTGCGACCTTGGGGCCTGCTCTCTGCGGTCTTTTTTCATGTCCTGCTAGAGATATCTAAATTGCTCTTTGCAGCTCAGAGCATAATCACCAAATGAACCTCAAACCACTTTGTTCCCTTGTTGCCAGGCAACAATAAGAAGTCTCACAACACCAGGTTATAGTCCAACAGGTTTATTTGGTAGCAAATACCATAAGCTTTCGGAGCACAGCTCCTTCGTCAGATGGAGTGAATATCTGTTCTCCAACAGTGCACAGACACAGAAACCAAGTTACTGTAACTTGATTTCTGTGTCTGTGCACTGTTGGAGAACAGATATTCACTCCATCTGACGAAGGAGCTGTGCTCCGAAAGCTTATGGTATTTGCTACCAAATAAACCTGTTGGACTTTAACCTGGTGTTGTGAGACTTCTTACTGTGCTTACCCCAGTCCAACGCCGGCATCTCCACATCACAGGTAGGAAACAACCCAGCTTTTTTATACAAAGAACAAAGAACAGTACAGCACAGGAAACAGGCCCTTCGGCCCTCCGAGCCTGTGCTGCTCATTGGTCCAACTAGACCACTCATTTGTATCCCTCCATTCCCAGACTGCTCATGTGACTATCCAGGCAAGTCTTAAACAATACCAGCGTGTCTGCCTCCACCACCTTATCTGGCAGCGCATTCCAGGACCCCACTACTCTGTGTAAAAAACGTCCCTCTGATATCTGAGTTCATACCTCGCCCCTCTCACCTTGACCCCGTGACCCCTCGTGATCGTCACCTCCGACCTGGGAAAAAGCTTCCCACTGTTCACCCTATCTATACCCGTCATAATTTTGTACACCTCTATTAGGTCTCCCCTCATTCTCCGTCTTTCCAGGATGAACAAGCCCAGTTTACCCAATCTCTCCTCGTTTGCTTTAGAGTGGTAAAACCTCATTAAAATACAGGCATCTTTTAGACTGAAACTAAAACAACTGCAGAAATAGAAATAAAGCTTATCTTACTCATCACACCCACAAATACAAGTATAACTTACTTTAAACTATTTCCTAACAACACCACGTTATAAGGGGTCAAAATGAAAACGGAGGATCCAATCAATCTGTTGCTGAGAAATCACAAGTCAAATTTTGGTCAGATCAAGTGTGATTCTGAAAGAGGAGGAGGAAAACAAAAGACTGCAGTCTCAGTGGGAGATGCAATTTTTCTTTAAAAAAAGCAATGAATGGCTGCTTCATGTTCTTAGCAAAAGATGTTCATGACCATCTAAATCTAGATAAGGTGGCACACCAACATTCCCCAAATCCATTATTTCTCCAATTTATTTACAATATCCAGTTTTAAAACTAAATTACACTGCCTAGATTGTTTAATAGCTGCAAACAACATTCAGCATTCAAAAATACTTTTCACAAGTGACACAGAGGAATGCCTGTCTGCTGCAGCTACAGCTGGTGACACTGAAGATGGAGTGAAGTGCAATAGATCACCTGCAATTGGCTGACAAATTTACCTACACTGAAATAAGTAGTATTTTCCTATCCCACAATTGTTCTTGCACCAGATGCAAGTTGCTAGCACTGCTGCCTCTCAGCACCAGGGACCTGGGTTCGATTCCCAGCTTGAGTCACTGTGCGGAGTCTGCACGTTCTCCCAGTGTCTGCATGGGTTTACTCCCACAGTCCGAAAGACATGCTGGTTAGGTATATTGGCCATGCTAAATTCTCCCTCAGTGTACCTGAACAGGCGCCGGAGTGTGGTGACTAGGGCATTTTCACAGTAACTTCATTGCAATGTTAATGTAAGCCTGCTTGTGACTAATAAATAAACAGACAAACATACCTATTTCCCCATCCCCAAGGAACCAGACAAGTCTCGAGAACTAATCAATACATTTCAACAGACACTCCATCACAACTAGATTATAATTATTAGCTTCCACAGTTTAATGCCTGGTGAATGGAAGGCTTCAATTTAAACTATTTCACCTTGTCTTCCTATAAAGACATAAACTTATTTTTTTTTGCTATTGATGTGTAGAGAAGTAGTTTAGAACTGACGTAGTAAAAATACTTTAACATGTCCTGGTCCATTAACTCGGTTCAATGGAGTTTCATCCAAGTCAGATGACTGTTGGCTCTAATTCCAGTTGAAGACTTGATGACAATCAAGGATGTCATCCCACAGCAAGAGCAAGGAACAGCTGCTGTCTTTCAGATGAGGTTATTAACTAAAATCTGGCTGTATGTTCTGGTATTTGAGACAGAAAAAAAACCAAGTTTCTACTCGAGACTCTTCCTAACATCCTGTTCACTACTTGTTCAATGAGTATTCCAAGAAAAAATTGAATCAGCTAACCACTCAAAATGGCTTCTATTCTTGCTTACACAAAATCAACTGCATTTTAAAATGACAACTTTATATGCAGTGTTTTGAGGGATAAAATAAGGTTCTATATATAGCCAGCATTTGATGACTTATTACTTACCTACTGCAAACATGGTCCATGAGCAGAGACATCGAGTCCAGGTTGCCATCTAGTTTTGTATTGTGATAAAGGCACCGGTCTCGCTGCAGTTCCACTGCTTGACGTAGCAGAGTTTGTAAGCGTCGTGGAGGTAACATCACTGAAGGAGGCAGGTACACTAGCAAAATAAAGTAAAATTTAAAATGAATTTAATTTTTTGAATGACTCGGGCAATTCCAATCTAAAAAGAACTCCATCTGATACGATCAAATCTGAGTCAATGCTGCTATGCAAGTAATGTTATAGCTCCTTGGTTAAGTAAACAAAAGATAGTCATTTGGTTGTACGAGTATTGCAGAAAAAATACATTTTGTTCAAGTTTTTCATCTTGCCGGTGCAATCACAAGAAACAACATCTTTATACTAGGTGGCAGGAGTGCTGATTGGTAGGCAAGTGGTCTTGGATTGATAGAGGTATTGTCACAGAGAATACAACAGTTAATGGTGATTAACAGATAACTGCCAAGCATTGTTTGACATTTAAACCAAGCAGCATGGATCATATAAATAAATATTGTGGTAACCCAGCACTAACCTCAGCACCGGATAAGAGAATGTTTAACTCAGCCCTGTTGACCCTGACAGTCTCTTACTCACTAATATTTGGGGCTTGTGCCAAAATGGGAAGAACTGTCTCTCAAACTAGTCAAGAAACAGCCTGACATTACCCAAGACAATGTCCCAGACACCACCATCACTATCCCTGGGTATGTTCTGTTCCAGTGGCAGTACAGACCCAGCAGAGGTGGCAGCATAGTGGCACTGTCAGGAGGGAGTTGTCCTGGGAGTCCTCAACAGTGACTCTGGACCCCATGAGGTCCCATGGCATCGGTTCAAACGCGGGCAAGGAAACCTCCTGCTGATTCCCACCCCCCACAATCCCCCCTCAGCAGATAAATCAGTACACCTCCATGTTGAACACCACTTGGAGGAGGCACTGAGGTTGCTAAGAGCACAGAATGTACTCTGAATGGGGGAAACTTCAATGTCCATCACCAAGAATAGCTTGGTAGCACCACCACTGGCCGTGCTGCTCGAATCCTAAAGGATATAACTGCTAGACTGAGTCACTGGCTAAAGGTAATGGGACGAGTAGGAGAACAAAACTTACTTGGCCGCCACTTCATCAACCTGCCTGTCTTTGAAACATCTGTCCATGATGGTACAAGTCAGAGTAACCACCACAATTTTTGTGGAGACAAAATCCCATCTTCACATTGAGAATACTCTCTTATCATGCTACGCGATGCTACCACCATGTTCAATGAAGTAGATTTCAAACAGATCTCGCAACTCAAGACTTTGCAACCAAAAGGCACTTTGGACAATCAGCAGCAGCAGAATTATACTCAACCACAATCAGTAATCTCATGGACCTGCATATCCCCCACTCTACCAATATGATCAAGCCAGGGAGTCAATCCTAGTTCAATGGAGAGGGGAGGAGGGCATGCCAGGAGCAGCACCAGGCAAGCCTAGTGAAGTCAGAACATGAGTACTTCTGTCATAGGTAGACACAGCGATTTCACAACCAACAAATCAAATCTAAGCTCTGCAGTCCACTGCAGCAATGAAAGGTGCTGGACAATTTAAACAACTCGTGGATGCAGCTCCACAAATATCCCCATCTTCAATAATGGGGGAGCCCAACACAGTGAAAAAGATACGATTGAATCATTTAATACACCCTTCAAAAAGAAGTGCCAAGCGGATGATCCATCTCAGCCTCCTCCAGAGATATGGATTTATATATTTTTTGTGTTTAAGGGGAATGTTAAAAAATTTAGCTTTATTTTACAGGCAGTCGGTATGTCTCGGGTATAACAGCCCAGATGCTGGAAGAGCAGGATAATTACTCATTTCAACCTTGTAAGTGGTTACGTTAAGTAGAGTTAACGGGCTTTGTTTACTTAAGTTCTCCTGAGATTTCTGATTCGAGTGATTGACAGGGTCATGCGATGTGATTAATATGCAATCCCAGATCTGTAGCAGAGAGAAAAAACTTTTGCAGAAAGCAGTTTAGTTTGCAGCTGAAGCTTGGAGGAAGTTAGGATTTTGCAGACTTCTGGAACTCAAAGCTCAAAGGCTGTTAACAAATGTTAACACAGTAAGAAGTCTCACAACACCAGGTTAAAGTCCAACAGGTTTATTAGGTAGCAAATACCATAAGCTTTCGGAGCACAGCTCCTTCGTCAGATGGAGTGGATATCTGTTCTCAAACAGTGCAAACAGACACAGAAATCAAATTACAGAATACTGATTAGAATGCAAATCTCTACAGCCAGCCAGGTCTTAAATGTACAGACAATGTGGGTGGAGGGAGCATTCAACACAGGTTAAAGAGATGTGTATTGTCTCCAGACAGAACAGCTAGTGAAATTCTGCAAGTCCAGGAGGCAAGCTGTGGGGGTTACTGATAATGTGACATAAATCCAACATCCTGGTTTAGGCCGTCCTCATGTGTGCGGAACTTGGCTATCAGTTTCTGCTCAGCGACTCTGCGCTGTCGTGTGTCGTGAAGGCCGCCTTGGAGAACGCTTACCTGAAGATCCAAGGCTGAATGCCCGTGACTGCTGAAGTGCTCCCCCACAGGAAGAGAACAGTCTTGCCCGGTGACCGTCGAGCGGTGTTCATTCATCCGCTGTCGTAGCGTCTGCATGGCTTCCCCAATGTACCACGCTGCAAGAAAGGATGTCCCGAGGCATGGTACATTAGGGAAGCCATGCAGACGCTACGACAGCGGATGAATGAACACCGCTCGACGGTCACCGGGCAAGACTGTTTTCTTCCTGTGGGGGAGCACTTCAGCAGTCACGGGCATTCAGCCTTGGATCTTCAGGTAAGCGTTCTCCAAGGCAGCCTTCACGACAGCGCAGAGTCGCTGAGCAGAAACTGATAGCCAAGTTCCGCACACATGAGGACGGCCTAAACCGGGATGTTGGATTTATGTCACATTATCAGTAACCCCCACAGCTTGCCTCCTGGACTTGCAGAATTTCACTAGCTGTTCTGTCTGGAGACAATACATATCTCTTTAACCTGTGTTGAATGCTCCCTCCACCCACATTGTCTGTACATTTAAGACCTGGCTTGCTGTAGAGATTTGCATTCTAATCAGTATTCTGTAATTTGATTTCTGTGTCTGTTTGCACTGTTTGAGAACAGATATCCACTCCATCTGACGAAGGAGCTGTGCTCTGAAAGCTTATGGTATTTGCTACCAAATAAACCTGCTGGACTTTAACCTGGTGTTGTGAGACTTCTTACTGTGCTTACCCCAGTCCAACGCCGGCATCTCCACATCATGACTACCAACAAATGTTAAAGCAAATATGCCTAGATTTGCTAACTATTTATTTAAAAGTGAATTAGATTCATGCACAATGGGGCCTAGTTGGAAGTGGAATAGTGATAAGCTAGAAAGTAAAGTTGCTTCCTATCATTTTTAAATAGAGTCATAGAGGTTTACAGCATGGAAACAGGCCCTTCGGCCCAACTTGTCCATGCCGCCCTTTTTTTTAAAAAACCCCCCAAGCTAATCCCAATTGCCCGCATTTGGTCCATATCCCTCTATACCCATCGTACCCATGTAACTATCTAAATGGTTTTTAAAAGATAAAATTGTACCCGCCTCTACTACTACCTCTGGCAGCTTATTCCAGACACTCACCACCCTGTGTGAAAAAATTGAAAAGCCATCAAGTCCTGGTCGCATCCTAGTAAATCTTTTCTGCACTCTTTCTAGTTTAATAATATCCTTTCTATAATAGGGTGACCAGAACTGCACACAGTATTCCAAGTGTGGCCTTACCAATGTCTTGTACAACTTCAACAAGACGTCCCAACTCTGTATTCAATGTTCTGACCGATGAAACCAAGCATGCCGAATGCCTTCTTCATCACTCTGTCCACCTGTGACTCCACTTTCAAGGAGCTATGAACATGTACCCAGAGATCTCTTTGTTCTGTAACTCTCCCCAATGCCCTACCATTAACTGAGTAAATCCTGCCCTGGTTCAATCTATCAAATGCGTCACCTCGCATTTATCTAAATTAAACTCCATCTGCCATTCATCAGCCCACTGGCGCAATTGATCAAGATTCCGTTGCAATCCGAGATAACTTTCTTCACTGTCCACTATGCCACCAATCTTGGTGACATCTGCAAACTTACTAACCATGCCTCCTATATTCTCATCCAAATCATTAATATAAATGACAAATAACAGTGGACCGAGCACTGATCCTTGAGGCACACCACTGGTCACAGGCCTCCAGCTTGAAAAACAACCCTCTACAATCACCATCTGGATTTTGTCAAGAAGCCAATTTAGTATCCATTTAGATACCTCCCCCTGGATCCGGTGAGATTTAAATGTACATTTGTACTAGAGCTTGCAGCAACCGCTGCAGTGGCACATGGGGAAAGTTTTCACTACCCATGGTCCACAGCCATTGTCCATCAAGGGGCTGGAAAATTCACAGAATCCCCTCAGGCTGTATTCTTAATATTGAATATGAAGACTGTTATGACAACAGCAAATGTTAATTGCTTAGCAAATCAAATCCCAGAGGAAAACTTGGCTTAGGGACCATAATCAATTTTTTTGTATTCTGAAAACAAGGAAACATAGGAAACAGTTAAAAATAGTCTTACAAAACATTCTCCCAAAAGATTCCCAACTTAGCCAGACGGGTCAGGAAGCAAGGGTAGTTTTAAGTAAGCTATATTTGTATTGGTTATTAGAAACAAGATATAGATTTGACTTTCATTTAGCAGTGTTGTGTAAGAAAGTGTTGAACTCCAGTTAGATTCATGTCAAACAAAGGTGTTTGCACATATGGGGTTTTTGGTTTAATTTTAAATTGTGCCTCTAATGTGCTGAGTGTTTACGGTGTGAAAGGTAAACAAAAGCTTGGAGAAAGAATGAGCTGTGTTGCTTAGCAATCGCGACTAATTTTTAGGTAGGATGGATTTTTGAGTTTAGTTTTAAACTGAACCAGTCGCAGAAGGAGCTTAGCACCTAGAGAGAGATCAGCACTCTCACATCTGCCAGAAGCAGAATAATGGAGTAATGGGCAAGAAAGCAAGTCCCAGAGAAACTAAAGGACAGTTGTCCTAGAAACCAGGGGATGAAAAGAGAAGAAAAAAAAGAAGAAACAAGAGGAATTGGAACAGGGTACTGTTCATTGAAGTTAAAGTCAGAGCTAAAAAGTGCAGACCTGGTGAAGTTGGCTAGAGAGGTGCCAGAGAGATTTGAAGTAATCCTAAACGTTGGTAGCATCTTATTGCAGACTGCAACATAGAAGTTGAAGCAATTGTGAAACAATTGGTACCTGGATCCAATAGATTGTGTTAAAGCTTGAAAGCTCCTGGCTCTTCAAAACAATGAAATACTGAAAGGTGAGTTAGAAATCCTAGAAGTGGATCCTTTCTGAAAACAGCTGAGAGAAAGCAGTGTTTGTAACAAGATCTTAAAGAGTATCTTTTCAGAGTGAAGTATGGAAGCCAAAGTCCAGTGAGATCAGTTTGCTCACAGTATAATCATCTGGGAGGGGTGCCACAGCTAGAGTACTGTGCACAGTTCTGGTCGCCACATTATCGGAAGTGAACCCAATCGAGGGGGTGCAGAGGAAATTTACCAGGATGCCCGAGATGGAACATTTAAGTTATGAAGAGAGGTTGGAGAGGCTTGGGTTGTTTTCATTGAAGCAGAGAAGACTGAGGGGCGACCTGATTGAGGTGTACAAGATTATGAGGGGCATGGACAGGGTGGTTAAGGCACTGCTGTTCCCCTTAGTTGAAGGGTCAGTTACGAGGGGACACAAGTTAAAAGTGAGGGGTGGGAGGTTTAGAGGGGAGATTTGAGGAAAAACCTTTTTACTCAGAGGGTGGTGATGGTCTGGAATGCATGCCTGGGAGGGTGGTGGAGGCGGGATTCTTCACATCCCTTAAAAAGTAACTGGTTGAGTACTCGGCATGCCATAACATTCAAGGCTATGGACCAAATGCTGGCAAGTGGGATTAGGTGGACAGGTCAAAACTTTCATGTCGATGCAGACTCGATGGGTCAAAGGGCCTCTTCTGCACTGTAGTATTCTATGATTCTGTGTTGAGGAGACATCTGTGGAAGACTGATTGGGTGACATCTATCTTAGTTTCAGAGTGGAATGTGTACAATTAGCCTGTTGAGTTACAGGGACCGTACAGTGTGTTTTCTAAGAACATAAGATACACTATTGGGCACGGTGGCACAGTGGTTAGCACCGCTGCCGCACGGGACCCGGTTTGGGTCACTGGCTGTGTGGAGTCTGCACAGTCTCCCCGTGTCAGCATGGGTTTCCTCCCACAGTCCGAAAGACATGCTGGTTAGGTGCATTTGCCATGCTAAATTGTCCCTCAGTGTACCCGAACAGGCGCTGGAGTGTGGCGACTAGGGGATTTTCACAGTAACTTCATTGTGGTGTTCATGTAAGCCTTACTTGTGACACTAATAAATAAATAAACAAACAAACTTTGAAACCCATGTTATTCTTAAAATGTGCATATTTGACAATAAGTGGGAGTGGAGTTTTATAGTCAAACTTTTCATGTTTAATGAATTTTCTTTCCAGTTAAAAGCTAATTGGTAGTTCCATAACCCTGTTCATCCACGTTTCCTTAAAAAAGAGCAGAAGTTACCTTTGAGCCACAGTTCTATTCTGGGACCTTCCCATCCAGTAGTATCAACTGGGATCGTAACACTTGTAAACAGCTTCCAGGCAACACTCCTTCATAGATGTTTAACTATAAGGATTCATAATATCACCTGCGGCAAAAGTGCTGTCACTTTAGTAAAAGCATACCACATGACCTCTCAAACTTTCTCCTTCTCTGCTTCTGGAATCCAAGAATCTTCAGAAACAAGACTGCTTTTTGTAGCCTTTTCTGGCTTGTCTGGATGGCTGATTCAAACTTCCTACCTCTTCCTAGCAGGACTATTCCTACAAAATCTTCCTCTCTCAGGCAACACAACTCTGCTTAATATCTTTAAGTAGCCTTCTTCCTTTTCATCTTTGATTATATTGCCTTCAGCACCCCTTTGAACTTATCTTTTCCAGAATATAAGCATCTTTCATGTTTTTCCTGTTGCCCCCACATTCAGATCAAATAAAATTGATTAACCTTCCCTTGTTTACTTACAAAATCGTTGCAAGCTGAAGTATTTTACTCCCTTTTAAAATTTGCCAGCTGAAAAAAAACTCAAGTCCCCCTCTACCTCCTAATGCACATTTGTAAACTTCACCAATTTTCTTATAAACCCACTTTACTACAGCTTCATTATAAGTGCATGCATTTAACCCCTCTACTCTATCTCAACTCTCCAGACAGGCTAACTCAATTAACCATTCTCCAGTTTAATTCTGGTCGCCTCATTACAGGAAGGATGTGGAAAAGATTGAAAAGGTGCAGAGGAGATTTACAAGGATGTTGCCTGGATTGAGTGGCATGTCTTATGAGGATAGGCTGAGGGAGCTCGGTCTTTTCTCCTTGGAGAGACATAGGATGAGAGGAGACCTAATAGAGGCATTTAAGATGTTGAGAGGCATTGATCGGGTGGACTCTCAGAGGCTTTTTCCCAGGGTGGAAATGGCTGCTACGAGAGGACACAGGTTTAAGGTGCTGGGGGGTAGGTACAGGGGAAATGTTAGGGGGAAGTTTTTCACACAGAGGGTGGTAGACGAGTGGAATCGGCTGCCGTCAGTGGTGGTGGAGGCAAACTCAATAGGGTCTTTGAAGAGACTCCTGGATGAGTACATGGGACTTAATAGGATGGAGGGTTATAGGTAGGCCTAAAAGTTAGGGATATGTCCGGCACAACTTGTGGGGCCGAAGGGCCTGTTTTGTGCTGTAGTTTGTCTATGTTAATTAACTAATTCACACGCAGACTTACACAGACTTGTTTACAGAAAAACAAAATATTCCCCAAAAATATTTTCTTTAAATGACTTCCATCCTCAGAGTTACAGAACAAAGAGATCATGGGGTACAGGTTCATAGCTCCTCGAAATTGGAGTCACAGGTGGACAGAGTGGTGAAGGCAGCATTCGACGTGCTTGGTTTCATCGGTCAGAACATTGAATACAGGAGTTGGGACGTCTTGTTAAAGTTGTACAAGACGTTGGTAAGGCCACACTTCGAATACTGTGTGCAATTCTGGTCACCCTATTATAGAAAGGATATTATTCAACTAGAAAGAGTGCAGAAAAGATTTACTAGGATGCTACCGGGACTTGATGGATTGAGTTATAAGGAGAGGCTGAATAGACTGGGACTTTTTTCTCTGGAGCGTAGGAGGCTGAGGGGTGACCTTATAGAGGTCTATAAAATAATGAGAGGCATAGACAAGGTAGATAGTCAATATCTTTTCCCAAAGGTAGGGGAGTCTAAAACTAGAGGGCATAGGTTTAAGGTGAGAGGGGAGAGATACAAAAGTGTCCAGAGGGGCAATTCTTTCAGAGGGTGGTGAGTGTCTGGAATAAGCTGCCAGAGGTAGTAGTAGAGGCGAGTACAATTTTATCTTTTAAAAAGCATTTAGATATTTACATGGGTACGATGGGTATAGAGGGATATGGGCCAAATGCAGGCAATTGGGATTAGCTTAGGGGTTTTAAAAAAAAGGGCGGCATGGACAAGTTTGGCCGAAGGGCCTATTTCCATGCTGTAAACCTCTATGACTCACAATACAAAAATTTTGAAATTAGATCGAGTCACCATAGAGAGCAGTATGCTGCATGAAGGAAAATTGAATTCTATTGCACTTAGTTTTACAATTTGAAATGTTTTGCCCCAGGCTCTATGCCTGACGTGGATTGGATATTGAAAATATCAAAAGAATTACGGGTGTATAAAGGTACAAACTGTATGGAGACAAGCTGAGTTTTATGGCAAGTTGAAATGTTTTGTAGCATCATTTTACATATGTTATAAAGCTTATTTTTGGAAAAGAACGTCTAAACATTCGCTTAGGAGTGAGACTAGCCAATATGGCTATTAGTCTGCAACCAATAAAGACCCAAAGACCCTTATTGATAAACAAATTTAACAAAACTATTTCAATACTTCTTTACTGCTTTGCTTGAAAGCAGGATTAACTTACTCTGAAGCTTGTCAAGTAACTTTGATCGTGAAGCAGTCCCTTTTCCTTCCCACTCAGCCTTTGCTCTCAGGTCATCTGTATGGCTGCACATTAGATACCTGCGGAGAAAGAAACTGAGATGAGCTTTTAGCAGCCACACAGGGAGAATCAAAGAGAACAAAGAACAGGCCCTTCGGCCCACCAAATCTGTGCTGACACAGATGCCTCTCTAATCTAATATTTTCTTGCCTCTACATGGTCCATATCCCTCTATTTCCTGCCTATTCATGTATCTATCCAGATGCTTCTTGAACGTTGCTATAGAATCTGCTTCCACCACCTGCTCCGGCAGCGCGTTCCAGGCATTCACCACCCTGTGAGAAAATTTGCCCCTTACATCTCTTTTAAACTTTCCCCCTCACTTTCAACCTATGCCCCCAAGTAACTGAACCTTCGACCCTGGGAAAATGACTGACTATCCACTCTTTCCAAACCTGTCAATTTCTCTCATCAACCAGGGTTCCTGAATCTTGCCATCTTTATCCTTCATTTTTACAGGGACTTGTCCTGAATTATTAACTGACTTTTAAAAGACTCTCACATATCAGCTGTGGATTTACCATCAAACAGCCACGCTCAGTCTACATTCCCTAGCTCCTGCCTAATACTCTCGTAAGTACTCTTCCCCCAGTTTAGTACTTTCACTCTGTGACTACTTCTATCCTTTTCTACAAGTGTCTTGAAATTTACAGAATTATGATCACTGTTCCCAAAATGGTCACCCACTGAGATATCAATCACCTGTCTGGACTAGTT
This sequence comes from Mustelus asterias, assembly GCF_964213995.1. Lineage (NCBI taxonomy): Eukaryota > Metazoa > Chordata > Chondrichthyes > Carcharhiniformes > Triakidae > Mustelus > Mustelus asterias. The sequence continues at coordinate 3,932,269 of NC_135805.1, read as the reverse complement.
TCCCAGAACCAGGTCTAAGATAGCTCTTTCCCAAGTTGGACTATCCACATATTGCCTCAAAAAGCACTCAGACACATTGAACAAACTGCCCCGTCCAAGCCCCCGGCACTAAAGGAATCCCGGTCTATGTTGGGGAAGTTACAATCACCCATCACAACAACCCTGTTGTTTTTACATCTTCTTATAATCTGCTGACATATCAGTTCCTTCACTTCATGCTGGTTGTTGGGTGGTCTGTAGTACAACCCCAACAGGTGCTAAATTGGGGGAAGGCTAACTACAACCAGATTAGGCAGTATTTGGAGGCTGTTGTTTGGGAGAGGCTGTTTGAGGGTAAATCCACATTTGGCATGTGGAGGTCTTTTAAGGAGCAATTGATCGGAGTGCAAGACAGGCATGTGCCTATGAAAAGGAAGGACAGGAAAGGCAGGATTCAGGAACCGTGGATGACCAAGGAAATTTTGAGTCTAGTCGAAAAGAAAAAGGGTGCATACATGAGGTCTATGTAATTAAAAACAAAGAACAAAGAACAATACAGCACAGGAAACAGGCCCTTCGGCCCTCCAAGCCTGTGCTGCTCCTTGGTCCAACTAGACCAATCGTTTGTATCCCTCCATTCCCAGGCTGCTCATGTGACTATCCAGATAAGTCTTGAACGATGTCAGCGTGCCTGCCTCCACCACCCTACTTGGCAGCGCATTCCAGGCCCCCACCACCCTCTGTGTAAAAAACGTCCCTCTGATATCTGAGTTATACTTCGCCCCTCTCACCTTGAGCCCGTGACCTCTCGTGATCGTCACCTCCGACCTGGGAAAAAGCTTCCCACTGTTCACCCTATCTATACCCTTCATAATCTTGTACACCTCTATTAGATCTCCCCTCATTCTCCGTCTTTCCAAGGAGAACAACCCCAGTTTACCCAATATCTCCTCATAGCTAAGACCCTCCATACCAGGCAACATCCTGGTAAACCTTCTCTGCACTCTCTCTAACGCCTCCACGTCCTTCTGGTAGTGTGGCGACCAGAACTGGATGCAGTACTCCAAATGTGGCCTAACCAGCTTTCTATACAGCTGCATCATCAGACTCCAGCTTTTATACTCTATACCCCGTCCTATAAAGGCAAGCATACCATATGCCTTCTTCACCACCTTCTCCACCTGTGTTGCCACCTTCAAGGATTTGTGGACTTGCACACCTAGGTCCTTCTGTGTTTCTATACTCCTGATGACTCTGCCATTTATTGTATAACTCCCCCCTACATTATTTCTTCCAAAATGCATCACATCGCATTTATCCGGATTAAACTCCATCTGCCACCTCTCCGCCCAATTTTCCAGCTTATCTATATCCTGCTGTATTGCCCGACAATGCTCTTCGCTATCCGCAAGTCCAGCCATCTTCGTGTCATCCGCAAACTTGCTGATTACACCAGTTACACCTTCTTCCAAATCATTTATATATATCACAAATAGCAGAGGTCCCAGTACAGAGCCCTGCGGAACACCACTGGTCACAGACCTCCAGCCGGAAAAAGACCCTTCGACCACTACCCTCTGTCTCCTATGGCCAAGCCAGTTCTCCACCCATCTAGCCACTTCTCCTTGTATCCCATGAGCCTTAACCTTCTTAACCAACCTGCCATGTGGGACTTTGTCAAATGCCTTACTGAAATCCATATAGACGACATCCACGGCCCTTCCTTCATCAACCGTTTTTGTCACTTCCTCAAAAAACAGATGAAGCATTTGAAGAATACAGAGAAAGTAGAAAAGAATTCAAACACGGAGTTAGAAGGGGTCACGAAATGTCCTTGGCAGACAGGATTAAGGAGAATCCCAAGACATTTTATACATATTAGGAACAAGAGGGTAGCTAGAGAAACAGTTAGTCCGCTTAAAGACAAAGGAGAGAAATTATGTGTAGAACCGAAGGAAGCAGGTGAAATACTTAGTGAGTACTTTGCATCGGTATTCCAAAGGAGGGACACGTCGATTGATGGTGTCTTGGAGTGCTGTGTAAACCTTTTAGAACAAGTCATCATTATAAGGGAGGAGGTGCTAGATGAATTAAAAAACATTAAGCTAGCAAATCCCGAGGGCCAGATGGCATCTATCCCAGATTACTGAGAGAAACAAGAGATGAAATTGCTGGGCCTCTAATAGAAATCTGGTGAGGTACCACAGAATTGGAGGATAGCCAATGTTGTCCTTTTATTTAAGAAGGGTAGCAAGGATAACCCGGGTAATTATAGGCCAGTGAGCTTGACATCAGTGATAGCGAAACTGTTGGAGAAGATCCTTAGGAATAGGATCAATACACATTTGGAACTGAATGGTCTTGACAGACAGACAGACAGCATGGTTTTGTACGTGGGAGGTCATGCCTCAATAACTGAGATTTTTGAGTAATGACAAAATTGAGACGAGGGAAGGGCTGTGGTGTTGTCGACATGGACAAGGTCCCTCATGGCAGACTGGTGCAAAAGATTAAATCTCACGGGATCAGGGGTGAACTAGCTAGATGAATTCAGAACTGGCTTGGCCATAGAAGAAAGGGTAGCAGTGGAAGGGTGTTTTTCTGAATGGAGGTCTGTGATTACTGGTGTTCCCCAGGGATCAGTGCTGGGACTTCTGCTGTTTGTAATATATAATGGCTTGGAAGAAAAGGTAGCTAGCCTGATTAGCAAGTTTGCAGATGATACTAAGATTGATGGAGTTGCGGATATTGATGAAGATTGTCAGAGAATACAGCAGAATATAAATAGGCTGGAAAATTGGGCAGAGAAATGGCAGATGGAATTTAATCCGGACGAATGCAAGGTGATGCATTTTGGTAGATCCAATTCAGGTGCAAGCTATAAAATAAATAGCAGAACAATCAGGAACATAGACACAGATCTGGGAGTACAGGCCCACAGACCCTTAAAAGTGGCAGCACAGGTGGAAAAACAACATAGAACATAGAACAGTACAGCACAGAACTGGCCCTTCGGCCCACGATGTTGTGCCGAGCTTTATCTGAAACCAAGATCAAGCTATCCCACTCCCTATCATCCTGGTGTGCTCCATGTGCCTATCCAATAACCGCTTAAATGTTCCTAAAGTGTCTGACTCCACTATCACTGCAGGCAGTCCATTCCACACCCCAACCACTCTCTGCGTAAAGAACCTACCTCTGATATCCTTCCTGTATCTCCCACCACGAACCCTATAGTTATGCCCCCTTGTAATAGCTCCATCCATCCGAGGAAATAGTCTTTGAACGTTCACTCTATCTATCCCCTTCATCATTTTATAAACCTCTATTACGTCTCCCCTCAGCCTCCTCCGCTCCCTCAACCTTTCCTCATAAGACCTACCCTCCAAACCAGGCAGCATCCTGGTAAATCTCCTCTGCACTCTTTCCAGCGCTTCCACATCATTCTTATAGTGAGGTGACCAGAACTGCACACAATATTCCAAATGTGGTCTCACCAAGGTCCTGTACAGTTGCAGCATAACCCCACGGCTCTTAAAGGTGGTGAAGAAAGCATACGGCATGCTTGCCTTCATCAGACGGGGCATCGAGTATAAAAGTTGGCAAATTATGTTACAGTTGTATAAAACGTTGGTTAGGTCACATTTGGAATAAATACCCTGTCCAATTCTGGTCACCAGACTACCAGAAGGACATGGAGGCTTTGGAGAGAGTGCAGAAAAGGATGTTGCCTGATACGGAGGGTATTAGCTATGAGGAGAGATTGAACAAACAGTTCTCTCTGGAAAGATGGAGGCTGAGGGACGACCTGATAGAAGTTTATAAAATTATGAGGGGTATAGAGTGAACAGTTGCAAGCTTTTTCCCAGAGCAGAAATGACAATTACAAGGGGTCACAAGTTCAAGATAAGGGGGAAAAGGTTCAGTGGAGATTTGAGGGGGAAGTTTTTTTAGACAGAGGGTGGTGGGGGCCTGGAATGCACTGCCAAGTGAGGTGGTTGAGGCAGTTACGTGAGCCACATTTAAGACTTATCTTGATACGCATATGAACAAATGGGGAATTGAGGTATATAAGCGGTTGGTTAGATAGGTAAACATGATCGGCAAAGGCTTGGAGGGCCGAAGGGCCTGTTCCTGTTGCTGTACTGTTTTTTGTTCAGTATGATTGCACCACTCCTGTTCCTGAGTTCTACCCATATGGCCTTACTGCATGATCTCACCAAGGTGTCCTCCCTCTGTATAGCTGTGACATTCTCCCTCATCAGTAAAACAACACCCCCACCATCTCGCCTGAAGCATCTAAATCCTGGAATGCTAGTCCTGCCCTTCTTTCATCCAAATCTCTGTAATTGCTACATCATCATAATTTCATGTAGTAATCCAAGCTTTAAGTTCAGAGTGGCACGGTGGCACAGTGGCTAGCACAGCTGCCTCACAGCGCCAGGGACCTGGGTTCGATTCCTGGCTTGGGTCATTGTCTATGTGAAGCTTACATATTCTCGTGTCTGCATGGGCTTCCTCCAAGTGCTCCGGTTTCCTCCCACAGTCCAAAGATATGTGGATTAGGTTGATTGGCATGCTAAATTGTCCCTTAGTGTCAGGGGGGTTAGCAGGATAAATATGTGGAGTTACGGGGATAGCGGCTCGATGGGCTGAATGGCCTCCTTCTGTACTGTAGGGATTCTACGATTCATCTCCCTTACCTGTCATACTGCTTGCATTAAAGCAAACACATCTCAGACCATCTGTCCTGTCGTGTTTTGTACACTCTCCGTGTTTTATTTCTCTTAGCTTTACTGGACCAATTCACTGATTTCTCCATAGTCTCTGTACTCTGGCCCTTTTTGATTTTTGTCTTTGGATTTCCACTTTTCTCCTTACTGCCTTTTGTTTCTGTTCCCACTTTACTTCCCTCTGACTTCCTGCATCAGTTCCCACTCCCCTGCCACATTAGTTTAAACCCTCACCAACAGCATGAGCAAATACTCCCTCTAGATTCCAGTTCTGCAGACCGTCCGATTTGTACTGGCCCCACCTCCCCCAGAACAGTTCCAATGTCCCAGGAATTTGAATCCCCTCCTCTTGCACCATCCCTCAAGCCAAGTATTCATCTTAGCTGCCCTGACATTCCTACTCTGACTAGCACGTGGCACCGGTAGCAATCCTGAGATTAATACAGGCCCTTCGGCACAACATCGTGGGCCGAAGGGCCTGTTCTGTGCTGTACTGTTTTATGTTCTTAATACCTTTGAAGTCCTACTTTTTAGTTTAACTCCTAACTCCCTAAACTTTTGTTTATGAACATGGAAGAACTAGACCAGTAGCAACATAAAAGGCTGTCTATGGAAATAAAATTAAATGAGTTCTATTCAGTTGTGTTGTTACTTGAGCTCCAAGGCTTATCACTCTGCAGGCAAACATAGGTTCAGGTATTATTTACATGGGATTCCAGAAGGCATTTGATAAAATCCTTCATAATAACCTGTTAGCTAAGTTAGAATTGAAGGCAAATTATTGACCTGGTTAGGTAGTGGCTGAGCAGCAGGAAGCATTAGAAGTAATTTACAGGGTCTCGAATTGGTTGGATAAATCAAAATACAGGAACTCTCTCCTAACACGCTGTGGGTGAACTTACATCAAATGAATTGCAGCTCGCTACCACCTTCTCAAGAGAATTAGGGGTGTGCAATAAATGCTGGCCTAGATGTGCGGGTTAGGTTGATTGGCCATGGTAAATTGACCCTAGTTTCCTGGGGATAGCTTCAGTAATGGGCAAAACATGGCAAATCAATTTCAATGCAGATAACACAGATCACCCAACTTTTATGAAATGTTACAGAAAATAGCTGGGTGCCTGCTTGCTAATAAGCATGCCCACATGCAAGTGCATGGAAGGTGCAAAGAACGGTTTGGACGAAATAGCCTTCTCAACCAAATGCAGCCTATCGCCATCTGCAGTCTAGTTTCACAGAAAGAAAATAGCGAATGGATGACACCTGTAACAATCAAATCCCAGCACAAGTCAGCCCATTCAGATAAATGCAAAAAGACAAAAATTACAAATCCAAAGCTTCAGTATCACCGTTCTGCTTTGAATAATCTGAAAATTAGCAACACACTTAGTTGGGCATGGCTTTGTGTTAGAGGTCATGAAAATTAGAGAGGAAAGAATCACTAATAAATAGGATGAAATAAAAAGCAGAGTCTATAATTGCAGTTTTAAAAACAGTTGGAGGCGTCCATTGGCAAATCAGATCACTTAGCAGGCTAATGTCACAAATTTGTTACCAACATCATGGTTACTTGTTCCAAGCAGGAGAGACAAAGCAATAACGTAGGCCTCCACACATTACCCAGCAACCCAAAATGTACTCACAAGCAACGTGCAATTGTATGCTTTGAACATTTGCACTAGTGAAAATTGACTTTTCCTTCTCCCACTTACCCACTCAAGATGTGTATTCGCTCTGTGTTGTATTTCAATGGAGTCAGTTCACTTCGCAGGACCTGAAGGGCTTCCAGAACCTTGCCATCTTCCAGATATTCCAAGTATTTCTGCTGCAGAAGCAGGAACTTCATTTTCTGAAAATAATTATGTACGATATAACAAAATAAAGACCAGGAATTTCACATGAATCTTTAAATTCAGAGTTTCAATTTAAATGTTAAGTCAGGTCTCACAAGTTATGTTGGAAGGGATCATCTTCTAGTCTTTCACAACCAGGATTACATTGGTTTACAGTTAAAGCTGCAGAAATTTCACAACTGATACAGCAATTATTAACCATATTGAAAACTATCCCAACATGAACACATCACTTAGCCTACAATGTCACTGGGTCAAAGTCTTGGCATCAATGCAAAACGACAGCAGTTCAAGAGTAAACTGTAATCACTATAGTTAACATTAGAGTTAAGAAATCCCACCAACGTCTCTACTTCCTCAGTATAATTTGGATAAATGGGAGGTTATTCACTTTGGAAGCAAAAACAAGGCAGCAGATTACTACCTGAATGGCTGTAAATTGGGAGAGGGGTGTGCGCAGTGGGACCTGGGTGTCCTTGTGCACCAGTCACTGAAGGTAAACATGGAGGTGCAGCAGACGGTAAAGAAGGCCAATGTCATGTTGGCCTTCATTGCAAGAGGCTTCGAGTACAGGAGCAGGAATGTGTTGTTGCAACGATACAGGATCTTGGTGAGGCCACATCTAGAGTATTGTGTGCAGTTTTAGTCTCCTTTTCTGTGGAAGGATGTTCTTGCTCTTGAGGGACTGCAACAAAAATTTACCAGGCTAATTCCGGGGATGGCGGGACTGATGTATGAGAGATTGACTCAGTTAGGATTGTTTTCACTGGGGTTCAAAGAAATCTCATAGCGACTTATAAAATTCTGTCAGGGTAGATGCAGGGAGGATATTCCCGATGGTGGGGGAGTCCAGAACCAGGGGTCACAGTCTGAGGATTCAGGGTAGACCATATAGGACGGAGATGAAGAGACATTTCTTTACCCAAAGAGTGGTGAGCTTGTGGAATTCATTACCACAGGAAGTAGTTGATGCCAAAACATTGAATGTATTCAAGAGGCGGCTGGATATAGCACTTGGGGCAAATGGGATCAAAGGTTATGGGGGAAAAGCAGATTAGGCTATTGAGTTGGATGATCAGCCATGATCGCAATGAATGGCGGAACAGGCTCGAAGGGCCAAATGGCCTCCTCCTATCTTCTATGTTACTATGTTTATGTAAAACTAAGGAAGTTTGGCATATCAGCTACGACTCTCACCAACTTTTACAGATGCACCATAGAAAGCATTCTTTCTGGTTGTATCACAGCTTGGTATGGCTGCTGCCCAACTGCAAGAAACTACAAAAGGTCGTGAATATAGCCCAATCCATCATGCAAACCAACCTCCCATCCATTGACTTTGTCTACGCTGCCTCAGCAAAGCAATCAGCATAATTAAGGACCCCACAAACCCTGGACTCACTGTATATTAATACACGTGATAATAATAAATCAAATCAAATCTTCACATCACCTGCTAATTCAAGTAGACTTGAGTTATACAAGATTCTTACATCTGCTACAAAACTGCACAGAAACCTGACTGACAAGACTGGTGTATTCTGTACATATCTGCTGTGACAGCTGACGGTTAGTGGTGCCTAGTATAGATTCTTTCTGCAAGGACAAACTGGAAAATAGCATTATTGATAGAGTAGAGACTATGCTACTGGACCAACAATCCAGTGCAAGGACCAAATTTAGCTCAAGCCAGCTGCTGCGGGATATCCAAACCAAAGTAACTCTCACTTAACTTTCATTCCTGTGAAAGCACCTAGTTGGACTTCCTACTGCTTCACATGGGTGCGAACATTCCTACTGTACAACTTCAGAAACGTCTTACAGGATTTGAAATTATACTGTTTACTTCCTTATGTCATGATAGCATTCAGCCTGACAATCATGAATAATCACACTTACTAGCCTGAAGTATCAGCTCTATCCTCGAGGTCCCCAGCATCACAGATGCCAATTTTCAGTCAATTTGATTTACTCCGTGCAATTTCAAAAAAACGAATGAAGTCACTGGATATTGCAAAGGCTAGAGGTCTGGACAATATTCCAGCAACTGTACACACTGAACGCTTGTGCTCCAGAACTACCTACACCCCAAGCCAAGCGGTTCCAGTGCAGCTACAACACTGGCATCTACCCAGCAGTACCTTCCAAACCCAAAACCTCTGCCACAAAGAGAAGTATGGAAACATCACCACCTGAAAGTTTCCCAAGTCACACACCATTCTGACTTGGAACTGTATTGACCTTCCTTCACTGTTGCTGCAAAATACTGGCACTCTCTCCCTAACTGCACTGTGGGTGTACCTATATCACATGGACTGCAGCGGTTCACTACTTTATCAAGGGCAATTAGGATAGGCAATAAAAATCCTGGCCTAGCCAGTGATACAAACGCCCCAGGAAACAAAAATATTCCAGAGTCACCATCCCAGGGTGTGCCCATCAGCAGCACAGACCCACTAGCACACTGGTATACAGTTGGGAGGGATCATTAGAACAAGGAGCAGGAGTAGGCAATTCAGCCCCATGCACCAGCTCTGCCAGTCAATAAGATTATAGTTGATCTGATGGTCCCCCTAGCGCAGCTTTCCTGACAGCCTCCCATCTCTCAACTCCCTTGTCGATCAAAAATCTAACTCAGTGCCTCAAATACATTTAAGAACATAAGAACATAAGAAATAGGAGCAGGAGTAGGCCATCTAGCCCCTCGAGCCTGCCCCGCCATTCAATAAGATCATGGCTGATCTGACGTGGATCAGTACCACTTACCCGCCTGATCCCCATAACCCTTAATTCCCTTACCGATCAGGAATCCATCCATCCGCGCTTTAAACATATTCAGCGAGGTAGCCTCCACCACCTCAGTGGGCAGAGAATTCCAGAGATTCACCACCCTCTGGGAGAAGAAGTTCCTCCTCAACTCTGTCTTAAACCGACCCCCCTTTATTTTGAGGCTGTGTCCTCTAGTTTTAACTTCCTTACTAAGTGGAAAGAATCTCTCCGCCTCCACCCTATCCAGCCCCCGCATTATCTTATAAGTCTCCATAAGATCCCCCCTCATCCTTCTAAACTCCAACGAGTACAAACCCAATCTCCTCAGCCTCTCCTCATAATCCAAACCCCTCATCTCCGGTATCAACCTGGTGAACCTTCTCTGCACTCCCTCCAATGCCAATATATCCTTCCTCATATAAGGGGACCAATACTGCACACAGTATTCCAGCTGCGGCCTCACCAATGCCCTGTACAGGTGCATCAAGACATCCCTGCTTTTATATTCTATCCCCCTCGCGATATACGCCAACATCCCATTTGCCTTCTTGATCACCTGTTGTACCTGCAGACTGGGCTTTTGCGTCTCATGCACAAGGACCCCCAGGTCCCTTTGCACGGTAGCATGTTTTAATTTGTTTCCATTGAGATAGTAATCCCATTTGTTATTATTTCCTCCAAAGTGTATAACCTCGCATTTATCAACGTTATACTCCATTTGCCATATCCTCGCCCACTCACTCAGCCTGTCCAAATCTCTCTGCAGATCTTCTCCGTCCTCCACACGATTCACTTTTCCACTTATCTTTGCGTCGTCTGCAAACTTCGTTACCCTACACTCCGTCCCCTCCTCCAGATCATCTATATAAATGGTAAATAGTTGCGGCCCGAGAACCGACCCAGCCTCCATTGCTCAATGAAGCAGAGAATTTCAAAGTCTAACAACTCTCCAAGAAAAAAATATCTTCAGTCTTAAATGATAGATCCCTTATTTCTAAACTGTATCCCCAGCTCTAGACTCCCCTACAAGGGGGAAACATCCTCCCAGTATTCACCATGTCAAGTCCCTGCTGAATTTTATGTTTCAACTCGGTGAGTGGTCCTGGAAGTTCTCAACATTAACTCTGGACCCAATAAAGTCTCGTGGCATCAGGTCAAATTTGAACAAGATCCTCCTCTGCTGATTATGACCTACCACCCTCCCTCAGCTAATCAGTACTCCTCCATGTTGAACCATATTGGAAGAAGCACTAAAGGTGGAAAGGGCACAGAATGTAGTCTGGGTGAGGGACTTCAATCTCTATATCACCAAGAATGACTCTGCAGCATTGTCACTGACTGAACCAGTTGCGTTCTGAAGAATCTTTCTTCCAAATTGGGTCTGTGGCAGATGAGAAACCAACAAAAGGAAAAACCTACTTGACCTTATCCTCACTAGTGATTGCACCTAACATTTTCACCTAACTGGTGCAAGAGGGAGGGTTTTAAATTCATAGATAACTGGGAAATCTTCAAGTCAGGATGGCAACTGTACAGAAAGGATGGGTTACACCTTAACTGGAAGGGAGCAAATATCCTGGCTGGGAGTTTTGCTAGAGTGTTTCGGCAGGATTTAAACTAGTGTGGCAGGGGGGTGGGGAACAAAACAGTAGGTCAGTAAATACTGAGGCTGGGGTTGAGCTGGGGGCCAGGGCAAGGCTAGCTAAGAAGAGGAGCACTCTGGAGGAGGATGACCTGAGTGGGCCTGGAGGTCTGGAGTGCATCGGCTTCAATGCGAGGAGCGTAACGGGTAAAACAGACGAACTTAGGGCCTTAATGCTTATGCGGAATTTGGATGCGGTTGCGGTGACGGAAACTTGGTTAAAAGGACAGGACTGGCAGCTGAATATTCCGGGGTATAAATGTTTTAGGCGAGACAGAGGAGGGGCTAAAAAAGGTGGGGGAGTAGCGATATTAGTTAAGGAGCATATTACCGCGGTGCAGAGGGTAGTCAACTTAGAGGGGTCATGTACTGAGTCGCTGTGGGTGGAACTCAGAAACAGGAAGGGTGCAGTCACTATGCTGGGGGTGTACTACAGACCACCCAACAGCCCACGGGAAGTGGAGGAAAGGATATAAGAACAGTACAGCACAGGAAACAGGCCCTTCGGCCCTCCAAGCCTGTGCCGCTCCTTGGTCCAACTAGACCAATCGTTTGTATCCCTCCTATGTCAGGAGATTCTGGATAGGTGCAGAAAAAAATAGGGTTGTTGTAGTGGGGGACTTTAATTTCCCTGGCACAGACTGGAAAGTGCTTAGAGCTGGGGGTCCAGATGGGGAGGAATTTGTAAAATGCATACTGGAAGGTTCTTTGGAACAGTATGTAGATAGCCCGACTAGAGAGGGGGCTATACTGGACCTAGTTCTGGGAAATGAGCCCGGTCAGGTCGTCAAAGTTTCGGTAGGGGAATATGTGGCAAATAGTGACCACAACTCTGTTAACTTTAGGATAGTAATGGACAAGGATGAGTGCTGTCCTACGGGCAGGGTGCTAAATTGGGGGAAGGCTAACTATAGCCGGATTAGGCAGGAATTGGTGGATGTTGATTGGGAGAGGATGTTCGAGGGTAAGTCCGCGTCTGGCATGTGGGAGTCTTTTAAGGAACTATTGATAAGGCTGCAGGATAGGCATGTGCCTGTAAAAAGGAAAGATAGGAAAGGTAGGATTCGAGAGCCGTGGATAACCAGGGAAATTGGGGATCTGATTAAAATGAAAAGGGAGGCATACGTTAAGTCCAGGCAACTGAAAACAGATGGAGCTCTGGAGGAATACAGAGAGAGTAGGAAAGAACTCAAACGGGGAGTTAGAAGGGCAAAAAGAGGTCACGAAATGTTCTTGGCAGGCAGGATTAAGGAGAATCCTAAGGCATTCTATTCATACGTTAGGAACAAAAGAGTTGTCAGGGAGAAAATCGGACCTCTCAGGGACAAAGGAGGGGAATTATGCTTAGAACCCAAGGGAATAGGGGAGATCCTAAATGAATACTTTGCATCGGTATTCACGAAGGAGAGGGGCGTGTTAACCGGGAGTGTCTCGGAGGGAGGTGTTGACCCGTTAAGAGAAAATCTCCATTACAAGAGAGGAAGTGTTAGGTTTTTTAGGGAACATTAAAACTGACAAAGCCCCAGGGCCTGATGGCATCTATCCTCGACTGCTCAGGGAGACGAGAGATGAAATTGCTGGGCCTCTGACGGAAATCTTTGTCGCTTCTTTGGACACGGGTGAGGTCCCCGAGGATTGGAGGATAGCGAATGTGGTCCCGTTGTTTAAGAAGTGTAGCAGGGATAACCCAGGAAATTATAGGCCGGTGAGCTTGACGTCCGTGGTAGGGAAGTTGTTGGAGAGGATTCTTAAAGACAGGATGTATGTGCATTTAGAACGGAACAATCTCATTAGTGACAGACAGCATGGTTTTGTAAGAGGGAGGTCGTGCCTTACAAATTTGGTGGAGTTTTTTGAGGAAGTGACAAAAACGGTTGATGAAGGAAGGGCCGTGGATGTCGTCTATATGGATTTCAGTAAGGCATTTGACAAAGTCCCACATGGCAGGTTGGTTAAGAAGGTTAAGGCTCATGGGATACAAGGAGAAGTGGCTAGATGGGTGGAGAACTGGCTTGGCCATAGGAGACAGATGGTAGTGGTCGAAGGGTCTTTTTCCGGCTGGAGGTCTGTGACCAGTGGTGTTCCGCAGGGCTCTGTACTGGGGCCTCTGCTATTTGTGATATATATAAATGATTTGGAAGAAGGTGTAACTGGTGTAATCAGCAAGTTTGCGGATGACACGAAGATGGCTGGACTTGCGGATAGCGAAGAGCATTGTCGGGCAATACAGCAGGATATAGATAGGCTGGAAAATTGGGCGGAGAGGTGGCAGATGGAGTTTAATCCGGATAAATGCGAAGTGATGCATTTTGGAAGAAATAATGTAGGGAGGAGTTATACAATAAATGGCAGAGTCATCAGGAGTATAGAAACACAGAGGGACCTAGGTGTGCAAGTCCACAAATCCTTGAAGGTGGCAACACAGGTGGAGAAGGTGGTGAAGGCATATGGTATGCTTGCCTTTATAGGACGGGGTATAGAGTATAAAAGCTGGAGTCTGATGATGCAGCTGTATAGAACGCTGGTTAGGCCACATTTGGAGTACTGCGTTCAGTTCTGGTCGCCGCACTACCAGAAGGACGTGGAGGCGTTAGAGTGCAGAGAAGGTTTACCAGGATGTTGCCTGTTATGGAGGGTCTTAGCTATGAGGAGAGATTGGGTAAACTGGGGTTGTTCTCCCTGGAAAGACAGAGAATGAGGGGAGATCTAATAGAGGTGTACAAGATTATGAAGGGTATAGATAGGGTGAACAGTGGGAAGCTTTTTCCCAGGTCGGAGGTGACGATCACGAGGGGTCACGGGCTCAAGGTGAGAGGGGCGAAGTATAACTCAGATATCAGAGGGATGTTTTTTTACACAGAGGGTGGTGGGGGCCTGGAATGCGCTGCCAAGTAGGGTGGTGGAGGCAGGCACGCTGACATCGTTTAAGACTTACCTAGATAGTCACATGAGCAGCCTGGGAATGGAGGGATACAAACGATTGGTCTAGTTGGACCAAGGAGCGGCACAGGCTTGGAGGGTTGAAGGGCCTGTTTCCTGTGCTGTACTGTTCTTTGTTCTTTGTTCACTATTCTATCTGCAGTCCTTGTTTTGATTTGATTTATTATTGTCACATGTATTAGTATACAGTGAAAAGTATTGTTTCTTGCACGCTATGCAGACAAAGCATACCGTTTATAGGGAAGGAAGGGAGAGAATGCAGAATGTAATAATCCATTGTAATATAAGGCATGACACCAAGCTAAATGAAATCAATTCAGAACAGATTTAGCAACTCAAAACTCAGCATCCATGAAGGTGTAACGGGTTACTGGCAGTAGTAAAATTATATTTAATTATGGTGTGTAATCCCACAGCCCAATCATATTCCTCTATGGAATCCCTACAATGCAGAAGGTTATTCGGCCCATCAAGTCTGCACTGACTCTCCGAAAGAGCATCTTATCCAGGCCCAGCCCCCTCCGCCGTATCCCTGTAACCGCACATATTTACCATAGCTAATCCACCTAATCTACACATCTTTGGACACCAACCCTCATTCTACTATTACCATTAAGTGAGGTGAACAAATCTGGCACAATGAGGAATATTTCGGAGTAGTAACAGGTGGTATCAATCTGGTGAAGCTGCACTACAGGATACAGCTAAACAGCAGAATGCCGTAGAGATATCAGCGACCCCACAAATAACAGTTCAGATCAAATCTCTGCAGTTCCTCCACTTCCAACCTTGTATGGTGGTGAACAATTTACAACTCACTAATGTCCTTTAGGGAAGGAAATCTGCAGTCCTTACCTGGTCTGACCTACATGTGACTCCAGAGCCACAGCAATGTGGTTGACTTTCAACTGCCCTCGGGCAACTAGAAATGGCAATAAACCAAAAGAGAAAATGCTGGAAAATCTCAGCAGGTCTGGCAGCATCTGTAAGGAGAGAAAAGAGCTGACGTTTTGAGTCCAGATAACCCTTTGTCAAAGCTAAAAGGCATAGAAAGTGGGAGATAATCATACTGCAGGGGAGGGAATGAAAGATGAGTCATAGCCATAGAAACCAGGGGGAAAGTCTGCTAATAGCTGTCCACAGAGCGAATGGCAAGCCCACTGACTCCCACAGCTATCTGAACTACAGCTCTTCACACCCCACATCCTGTAAGGACTCTATCCCTTTCTCTCAGCTCCTTTGCATTTGTTCCAATGATGCCACTTTCCAAAGTGGTGCTTCTAATATGTGCTCCTTTTACCTCAACCATTAATTCCCATCTACAGTTGTCGACAGGGCCCTCAACAGCATGCAGTCCATCTCCCGCGCCATGACCCTCACCCTCTCCCCTCCCTCCCAGAACAAGGACAGAGTCCCCCTTGCTCTCACATTTCACCCCACCAGCCACCGCATGCAAAGCATAATCCTTCACCATTTTCGCCAACTCCAGCGTGATGCCACCACCAAACACATCTTCCCTTCACTCCCTCTATCAACATTCCACAGAGATCGTTCCCTTCAGGATAACCTAGTCCACTCCTCCACTATACCAAACACCTCTCCCGTCACTCATGGCACCTTCCCATGCAATCACAGAAGGTGTAACATCTGTCCCTTTACCTCTTCTATGCTCACCATCCAAGATCCAAAACATTCATTCCAGGTTAAGCAGTGTTCCACTTGCACCTCTTTCAATTTAGTCTATTGCATTCGCTGCTCCCAATGTGGTCTCCTCTATTTGGGCGGCACGGTAGCACAGTGGTTAGCACTGCTGCTTCACAGCTCCAGGGTCCCGGGTTCGATTCCCGGCTCGGGTCACTGTCTGTGTGGAGTTTGCACATTCTCCTCGTGTCTGCATGGGTTTCCTCCGGGTGCTCCGGTTTCCTCCCACAGTCCAAAGATGTGCGGGTTAGGTTGATTGGCCAGGTCAAAAATTGCCCCTTTGAGTCCTGGGATGTGTAGGTTAGAGGGATTAGCGGGTAAATATGTGGGGGTAGGGCCTGGGTGGGATTGTGGTCGGTACAGACTCGATGGGCCGAATGGCCTCCTTCTGCACTGTAGGGTTTCTATGATATCGGAGAGACCAAGCGTAGACTGGGTGATCGCTTTGCTGAGCACCTTTGGTCTGTGCGCAATCAGGACCCTGACCTTCCGGTTGCTTGCCATTTTAACACACAATCCTGCTCCCATGCCCACATGTCTGTCCTTGGCTTGCTGCAATGTTCCAGTGAAGCTCAATGCAAACTGGAGGAATAGCATCTCATCTTCCAGCGAGGCACTTTACAGCCTTCCGGTCTCAACATCGAATTCAACAACTTCAGATGATTTGCTCTACCCCACCTCGACCTCTTTGTTTTCATTCTATTTTATTAAATGTTTTGATTGTTCTCTACCTCTTATTTCTTTATGGTCTTTCTTCATTTTTCTTTCTCCCCCCCCCCCCCCGCCTTTCCTTCCCCCTACTTCACCCCCCCTTCCCTTACCTTTTCTCCCCCTGCTTCTCCTTTTCTACATTCTACCTCTGTCCCATCCCCCCCCCCCTCCATCTGTCACAGCTTCTCTGCCGCTTGGCCATTCACACCCTTTATTCTCTCTGTGTACAGCTTTTAGCAGTCTTTTCCCCTGGTTTCTGTGGCTGTGACTCATCTTTCATTCCCTCCCCCTGCAGTATAAATATCTCCCACTTTCTCTGCCTTTTAGCTTTGACAAAGGGTCATCTGGACTCGAAGCGTCAGCTCTTTTCTCTCCTTACAGATGCTGCCAGACCTGCTGAGATTTTCCAGCATTTTCTCTTTTGGTTTCAGATTCCAACATCCGCAGTAATTTGCTTTTATCCAATGAGCAATAAATGCTGGCCAGCCAGTGACGCCCATGTCCCATGAATGAATAAAAAAATTTAAAAACTCATGGAATGACCATCCTCTTTCTATTCTGCACTGTCACTTTGAGGCTCAATACAATCAATCTTGGACATTCTCTTAATCTGCTTGCTGTTCAACTGAGATGCACATGGATTAAGAGGAATGTCACAGCATGGATAAATACTATGGAATCAGGTCTTAGATCGGTCAGTGAATGGCACAGTACACTAAAAGGGGTTAATCAGCCTACTCCTGCTCCATTTCCCCTAAACAGTTGAAGACCTTCTGCAGAAAGCTTCTCTTTCCTTGTCTATTGCCTTTTTTGTATTCCTTCACGGGTTGTGAATTTCCTCACAAATAGTCTCCACTTCTGCTTCAGGTCGACAAGACAATCATTCTTGAACACAACTGTCATACCTACAGAACCATATATCAAAAGAGCATCTTGCTAAATTAATCTCTGCTAATACAATTTTTGATCTCCGAACAGATCAAACACCAAACGAGGCCTTACACTGCACATTTATCAGATACAACTGCCATGGTCTTCCCTTTTGTAGATTCGCAAAATTCACACCCATCCCTCTCAACTTAGTAAGCAAATCTATGGCAGGGTTCCTACTTTGAACAGTGGTACAACTCCTTTCATATACTTTCCCATCAAATCCCTCAAAAAAATGATCAGGTGTCACACAATCGCATTTGCAGAATACTAGACGCTCAACATACTGGAACAATTTGATTCTTGGCTGTTGCTGCTTGTATTAAGGCCACTTTGCAGTGTGTCACGTTGTTTAATAGCAAAACACTTGGATAACAGTGGCAGAATCGGACAGAGTCAACATGGATTTATGAAAGGGAAATCGTGCTTGACAAACCTATAGAAATTATTCAAGGATGTAACTAGTACACGACGTGGGGAGCCAGTTGATGTGGTGTATTTGGACTTTCAGAAGGCTTTTGACAAGTTCTACGTAAGAAGTTGGTGTGTCAAATTAAAGTGCATGGGATTGGGGGTAGTGTATTGAGATAAATAATAAACTGATTGGCAGACAGGAAACAAAGTAGAAATAAAAAGGTATTTTTCCGAATGGCAGAAGTGATTACTGGGGTACCACAGGGATCAGTGCTAGGGCCCCAGCTATTCACTATATATATATTAATGATTTAGATGAGGGAAGTAAATGTAATATCCCCAAATTTGCCGATGACACAAAGTTGAGTGGGAGGGTGAACTGCGAGGAGGATGCAGAGATGTTTCAGTGCAATTTGGACAAGTTGAGTAAATGGGCAAATGCAAAATGTGGATAAGTGTTAGGTTATCTACTTTCGTAGCAAAAACAGGTAAGCAGATTATCTGAATGGCTATAAATTAAGAGAGGGGAATGTGCCATGAGACCTGGATGTCCGCATACATCAGTCGCCAATGGCAAGATGAAGGTGCAGCAGGCAGTAAAGGCGGCAAATGGTATGTTGGGACTCCTAGCAAGAGGATTCTAGTATAGGAGCGGGGATGCCTTGCTTCAATTTACCTGGAATAGTGTGTGCAGTTTTGGTTGCCTTATCTGAGCAAGCAAGCTCTTGCTATAGAGGGAGTGCAGCAAAGACTTATCAGGTTGATTCCTGGGATTGCAGGACCAACATATGAGGAGAGGGGGAGGGGTGGTTAGGGTTATATTTGCTAGAGTTCAGAAAAAATAGGGGGATCTCACAGAAACTCTAGGTGTCTGCATCTAGACAGGGTAGAAGCAGGAAGGATCTTCCCCAATGGTGGTGGTTGGATGATCAGCCATGATAATGAATGGTGGAGGCTCGAAGGGCCAAATGGCCTATTCCTGCACCAATTTTCTATGTTTTAATTTCCCAAATATCGATTGGAATATCCCCAGGGTAAGGGGTTTAGATGGAGAGGAGTTTGTCAGGTGTGTTCAGGAGAGCTTCCTGACACAGTATGTGGATAAGCCTACAAGAGGAGAGGCTGTGCTTGATTTGATATTAGGGAATGAACAAAGAACAATACAGCACAGGAACAGGCCCTTCGGCCCTCCAAGCCTGAGCCGCTCCCTGGTCCAAACTAGACCATTCTTTTGTATCCCTCCATTCCCACTCCGTTCATGTGGCTATCTAGATAAGTCTTAAACGTTCCCAGTGTGTCCGCCTCCACCACCTTGCCTGGCAGCGCATTCCAGGTCCCCACCACCCTCTGTGCAAAATATGTCCTTCTGATATCCGTGTTCAACCTCCCCCCCCCTCACCTTGAACCTATGATCCCTCGTGAACGTCACCACCGATCTGGGAAAAAGCTTCCCACCGTTCACCCTATCTATGCCTTTCATAATTTTATACACCTCTATTAGGTTACCCCTCATCCTCAGTCTTTCCAGTGAGAACAACCCTAGTTTACCCAATCTCTCCTCATAACTAAGCCCTTCCATACCAGACAACATCCTGGTAAACCTCCTCTGCACTCTCTCTAAAGCCTCCACGTCCTTCCGGTAGTATGGCGACCAGAACTGGACGCAGTATTCCAAATGCGGCCGAACCAACATTCGATATAATTGCAACATCAGACCCCAACTTTTATACTCTATGCCCCGTCCTATAAAGGCAAGCATGCCATATGCCTTCTTCACCGCCACCTCCACCTGTGACGTCACCTTCAAGGATCTGTGGACTTGCACACCCAGGTCCCTCTGCGTATATACACCCTTTATGGTTCTGCCATTTATCGTATAGCTCCCCCCTACGTTAGTTCTACCAAAATGCATCACTTCGCATTTATCTGGATTGAACTCCATCTGCCATTTCTTTGTCCAAATTTCCAGCCTATCTATATCCTTCTATAGCCTCTGACAATGTTCCTCACTATCTGCAAGTCCAGCCATTTTCGTGTCGTCCGCAAATTTACTGATCACCCCCGTTACACCTTCTTCCAGATCGTTTATATAAATCACGAACAGCAGGGGTTCCAACACAGAGCCCTGCGGAACACCACTAGTCACAGGCATTCAGCCGGAAAAAGACCCTTCCACTACCACCCTCTGTCTTCTGTGACCAAGCCAGTTCTCCACCCATCTAGCCACCTCCCCCTTTATCCCATGAGATCCAACCTTTTGCACCAACCTACCATGAGGGACTTTGTCAAACGCTTTACTAAAGTCCATATAGACGACATCCACGGCCCTTCCCTCGTCAACCATTCTAGTCACTTCTTCAAAAAACTCCACCAGGTTAGTGAGGCAGGACCTCCCTCTCACAAAACCATGCTGACTATCGTTAATGAGTTTATTCCTTTCTAAATGCGCATACATCCTATCTCTAAGAATCCTCTCCAACAACTTCCCTACCACGGACGTCAAGCTCACCGGCCTATAATTTCCCGGGTTATCCTTCCTACCCTTCTTAAATAACGGGACCACATTAGCTATCCTCCAATCCTCTGGGACCTCACCTGTGTCCAGTGACGAGACAAAGATTTGTGTCAGAGGCCCAGCGATTTCATCTCTCGTCTCCCTAAGCAGCCTGGGATAGATTCCATCAGGCCCTGGGGATTTGTCAGTCTTTATATTCTTTAACAAACCTAACACTTCCTCCCTTGTAATGGAGATTTTCTCTAACGGGTCAACACCCCTCCGAGACACTCCCAGTCAACACATCCCTTTCCTTTGTGAATACCGACGCAAAGTATTCATTTAGGATCACCCCTACTTCTTTGGGCTCTAAGCATAATTCCCCACTTTTGTCCCTGAAAGGTCCGATTTTTTCCCTGACAACCCTTTTGTTTCTAACGTATGAATAAAATGCCTTGGGATTCTCCTTAATCCTGTCTGCCAAGGACATTTCGTGACCCCTTTTTGCCCTTCTAATTCCTCATTTGAGTTCTTTCCTACTTTCTTTGTATTCCTCCAGAGCTCCCTCCGTTTTTAGCTGCCTGGACCTAACGTACGCCACTCTTTGGGCAGGTGTCAGATCTATCAGTGGGAGAGCATTTTGGGGATAGTGAGCATAACTCTATCTCCTTTACACTAGCATTGGAGAGAGATAGGATCAGCCGAGCTAGAAAAGTGCTTATCTGGAGTAAGGGCAACTATGATGCTATTAGGCAGGAAATTAAGAGGCATAAATTGGAAGGAGGTTCTCTCAGGAAAATGTACGGAAGAAATGTCGCAAATTTTCAAGGAAAATTTGTCTGGAGCTCTGCACGGCAATGTTCTGGTGCGACAGGGGAGTTATGGTAGGTTACAGGAACCGTGGTGCACGAAAGCTGTAACGGATTTAGTCAGGAAGAAAAGAAAAGCCTACAAAAGGTTCAGGGAGTTAGGTAATGTTAGAAATCTAGAAGAGTATACGACTAGTAGGAAGGAACTAAAGAGGGAAATTAGAAGAGCCAGGAGGGGACATGAGAAGGCCTTGGCAGACAGGATAAAGGAAAACCCCAAGGCATTCTACAAGTATGTGAAGAGCAAGAGGATAAGATGTGAAGGAGTAGGACCTATCAAATGTGACTGTGGGAAAGTCTGTATTGAACCGGTTGAAATAGCAGAGGTACTCAATGAATACTTTGCTTCAGTATTCACAGTGGAAAAGGAATCTTGGTAGTTGCAGTGCAGATTTGCAGTGGACTGAGAAGATTGAGCATGTGGGCATTAGGAAAGAGGATGCGTTGGAGCTGTTGAAAAGCATCAAGTTAGATAAATCACCGGGACCGGATGGGATGTACCCCAGGTTACTGTGGGAGGCGAGGGAAGAGATTGCTGATCCTCTGGCGATGATCTTTGCATCGTCAATGGAGACGGGAGGGGTTCCGGAGGATTGGAGGATGGCGGATGTGGTTCCGTTATTCAAGAAAGGGAGAAGAGATAGCCCAGGAAATTATAGACCAATGAGTCTAACCTCAGTGATAGGTAAGTTTATGGAGAAGATCCTGAGAGGCAGGATTTATGAACATTTGGAAAGGAATAGTATGATCAGAAGTAGCCAGCACGGCTTTGTCCGAGGCAGATCATGCCTTACGAGTCTGATAGAGTTTTTTGAAGATGTGACTCGTCACTTAGACGGGGGAAGAGCGGTAGATGTGGTTTATATGGATTTCAGTAAGGCGTTTGATAAGGTGCCCCAGGCAAGGCTTATGGAGAAAGTGAAGGGGCATGGGATACAAGGGGACATTGCTTTGTGGATTCAGAACTGGCTTGCCCACAGAAGGCAAAGAGTGGTTGTAGATGGGTCTTTTTCAGAGTGGAGGTCGGTCACCAGTGGGGTGCCCCAGGGATCTGTTCTGGGACCCTTGCTCTTTGTGATTTTTATAAATGACCTGGATGAGGAAGTGGAAGGATGGGTTGGCAAGTTTGCTGATGACACAAAGGTTGGAGGTGTTGTGGATAGTGTAGAGGGATGTCAGCAGTTGCAATGAGGACATAGATAAGATGCAAGACTGGGCGGAGAAGTGGCAGATGGACTTCAACCCAGATAAGTGTGTGGTGGTTCATTTTGGCAGGTCGAATAGGATGGAAGAATACAATATTAAAGGTAAGACGCTTGGCAGTGTGGAAGAACAGAGGGATCTTGGGGTCCAGGTTCATAGGACGCTCAAAGCGGCGTTGCAGGTAGAGGCTGTGGTTAAGAAGGCGTATGGTGTGCTGGCCTTCATCAATAGAGGAATTGAGTTTAGAAATCGGGAGATAATGCTGCAGCTGTATAGGACCCTGGTCAGACCCCACCTGGAGTATTGTGCCCAGTTCTGGTCGCCTCATTACAGAAAGGATGTGGAAGCCATAGAACGGGTGTAGAGGAGATTTACGAGGATGTTGCCGGGATTAAGTGGTATGCCTTATGAGGATAGGTTGAAAGAGCTAGGTCTATTCTCCTTGGAGAGGCGAAGAATGAGAGGTGATCTGATAGATGTGTATAAGATGTTGAGAAGTATTGATAGAGTGGATTCTCAGAGGCTTTTACCCAGGGCTGAAATGGTTGTCACGAGAGGCCACAGGTTTAGGGTGCTGGGGAGTAGGTATAGAGGAGATGTTAGGGGTAAGTTTTTCACTCAGAGGGTGGTGGGTGCGTGGAATCGGCTGCCGGTAGTGGTGGTGGAAGCGGATTCGATTGAGTCTTTTAAGAGACTTTTGGATAGGTTCACGGAAGTTAGTAAGATAGAGGGTTAGAGGTGAGCCTAGAAGGTAAGGAAATTGTTCGGCGCAACTTGTGGGCCGAAGGGCCTGTTTGTGCTGTAGCTTTTCTATGTTCTATGTTTCTTTGTTTGCCATACCAGCCCTGCTTTCTCTCTGCTCTTTATTCAGCTTCTAGTTGGTAACATGGTTCTTAATATTCTTCCTAAGGGAGACAAGATAATGTTTGAAAACAGATTTCTCTCCATTGTCAGATGCTTTCCAATTTGTCTGGAGGTCAATATTTCTTCAGATGTAGACAAGAATTTCTTGCAAGCCATAAGCTCAAAATATATATCCCAAAAGGGAAATAAAATCACCAGTGCAACTTTAGAATTAGTTGCTAAACAATGTGATTTTGTAAATGAATTGTTATCCAGTGAGACACAAGGCTGTATGGACCAGAAAATCTGGTCAAACATTAGGTGTAGATAGTGTGGCTGGAACAGTATGAAAAGAAAATCCATTATGAGCTCAACACTAACATTCCCAAAACAAACATGCAAGGGCCATGGTGACGAGGCACAACTCCACAAATTTTTTCAGAAAATTAGTTTTTCTAGGGAGGATGTTTAAAATTAAAACGTAACGAAAAGTGTGATAAACTTCTCTCAGAAAATCTTAAAAGCATAGAAGGGAGTCATTCAGCACATCACGTGTGCTGGTTTTTCAGAACCACAACCTAAATTCCATAATCTATCTCAGTCTGCTTCAAATGTATATACACTTTTCTCTTGAATGATGAACCGTGAAAAAGTATTTCATATTTTAACAGGCTACAATGTAACCAATTTCTCCTAATCTTTAAGTAATTAGGTGTCAAACTTAGTTTAGTGGCGACACTGGTACCTGATTCAAGTCACATGCTCAAGCCCCACTTTTGGTGTTGGATGATGATTAAAACGTTGGCGTCTACCCAACTTAAAAGTTATTCATTACAGTTTTGGAGCAATCATGAACAAAAAAGCTGAATGTCAAAGGGGAGAAGTGACAGCCCTGGACACCAAGGTTGCATTTGACAGTGTGGCATCAAGGAATCCTAGTAAAATTTAACCCATAGGAATCAGGGAAAAATCTGCACTCATTGGAGTCATACCTAGTACAAAGGAAGGCAATTGGAGAATGATTGACCTGACCCCGGCATCACTGCAGGAGTTCCTCAGGATAGGCCCAACGATTTTTAATAACCCTTCCTCCAAGACAAGGTCAGAAGTGGGGATGAATGCTCATGATTGCAGTTTTCCGTTCCATTCAAAACTCCTCAGATATTGAAGTAGCCTGTGCGCACATACCACAAAACCTGGACAACATTCAGGCTTGGACTGATACGTCGTTCAAAGATACTTGCCACTTAAATACCAGGTAATGACCATCTCCAACAAGAGAGTCTGACTATCATCTCTCAACATTCAAAAGCACCACTCTCGCTAGATCTCCCACCAACATTCTGGGAGTTGCCATTGATCAGAATCGGAATTCATTCAGCCACAAAAATACTGTGGCTGCAAGAGCAGGTCAGAGACTAGGAATCCTGCAGAGAGTAAACTCACCCCCTGACTCCCCAAAGCTTGCCCACAAGGCACAAGTCAAGGCTATGATGGAATAATAAAATAAGCAAAATATGCAGGTGCTGGAATCTGAAACAAGAACAGAAGATGCTAGAAGAAAATTCATGATGTGGAGATGCCGGCGTTGGACTGGGGTAAGCACAGTAAGAAGTCTCACAACACCAGGTTAAAGTCCAACAGGTTTATTTGGTAGCAAATACCATAAGCTTTCGGAGCACAGCTCCTTCGTCAGATGGAGTGAAGATATTCACTCCATCTGACGAAGGAGCTGTGCTCCGAAAGCTTATGGTATTTGCTACCAAATAAACCTGTTGGACTTTAACCTGGTGTTGTGAGACTTCTTACAGAAGAAAATTCAGCAGGTCTGGCATCAGGCATCTCGGAGGGTTTTGGAAGGAGATTACATCGGGAGGGGGCAAGGCCATGGACGAATCCGAAAACAAGAATTTTAAAATCAAGATAAGGAAGCCAATTTAGGTCAGCGAGTCCAGGGTGATAGATGAGCAGGCCTTGAGGGCAGCAGATACAAGAATAGAACACAGACTGAATTAATTCCTCTAAGAAAATCCTCATCATTCATGACAGTGGACACTCATTATCCTTCTCAGTAAAATGAATAGAATTCCACAAGTACCAATAAAAATTCCAAAATTGCATTTGACAAAATTGATTTTTTTTTCGTCACTGTAAACCAGTAACTCTTCTTATGAATTTGTAATTCATGTTCTTGCACATAACTGCATGCTACAAAGAGGCAATGTTGACGTGTTCCTCTCCTAAAAGTTGTATTCCTTGGACTAACAGCTGCATCCGATAAACATGAAGATGCCTTAGCCTTGGACATTTTTAATAAACTGCAGATAAAACAGCCAATTACCAAATCTGAGGCCAACTGTTTCTAATTATTCAATGAACAGAGTAATTAATTCACAGAAGCACATTTACCCTCTTCCAAACAACTTGCATTTATAGAAACATTGAAAATAGGAGTAGGCCAATCGACCTTTCGGGCCTGCTCTGCCATTCATTATGATCACCCAACTCAGTGACCTGTCTCCATTTTCCAACCCATATTGTTTAATCCCCTTGCACAAGAACATGAGAGAGAAGTAGGAGTAGGCCACCAGGCCCTTCAAACCGACCCCATCATTCAATACGATCACAGTTTATCTATGCTGGCCTCAAATCCTTTTATGTGCCATTTCCCCATAGCCCTCTATTCCTCCACTTTGAATACTTCAAATGATCCCACCTCCAGCAGCCTTTGGGGCAGACAATTCCACAGATGCACCACCCTCTGCGAGAAGCAATTTCTATGCACCTCAGTTTTAAATGACCAGTGCTTTATCTTGTAGCTATGTCCCCTTGTTCGAGATTCTTCCACGAGTGAAAGCATCTTGCATTCTACCCTGTCAAGCCCCTTAAGATCTTATATGTTTGAATAAGGTCACCCCTCACTCTTCCAAACTCCAAGAAATACAGACTCGGACTATTTAGTCTCTCTTGATAGGACAAGCCCCTCATCCTAAGAATTAGCATGGTGAATCTCCTTTGGACTGCCTCCAGTGATACTTTTTTTTTACGGTAAGGGGTACAATAAAACCTCCCTATTTTTAAACACCAACCCCTTCGCAATAAAGGCCAAAATGCCATTTATCATAAGTACTTGTTGGACCCGCCTTGATTGAAATGCCTTTTTCACTATCCCACTAACTAAAATCCACTCTCCTCCAATCCAAAACTTTTTTTGTTACCTGTCTGCCAACAAGTTTTCTATCTATCTCAATACTAACCCCCAATCCCATGCATTTTAATTTTACACGCTCTCTTGTTTGACTTTGTCAAAAGCCTTCTGAAAGTCCAAATAAGCCACATTCATTGGCTTCCCCTCATCAACTGTACTAGTTACATCCTCGAAGAATTCCAATAGGGTACAAGCATTATTTCCCTTTTGTAAATTCATGTTGACTTTATCCGATCCTTTCACAGTTTTCCCAAGTGTTTTGCCATTAAATCATTTATAATGGACTCTAGCATTTCCCCCACTACCAATGTCAGGCTCTATAATTCCCTGTTTTCTCTCTACCTTCCTTGTCAAATAGTGGGATTACATTCATAGAAGAATCATAGAACCCCTACAGTGCAGGAGGCCGCCATTCAGCCAATCGAGTCCACACGGAGCACCTGGAGGAAACCCATGCAGACACGGGGAGAATGTGCAAACTCCACACAGACAGTGACCCGAGGCCAGAATTGAACCCGGGTCCCTGGCGCTGTGAGGCAGCAGTGCTAACCACTGTGCCACCATGCCGCCCGTCATTAGCGACCCTCTAATCTGTAGGAACTGTTCGAGTCTATAGAATTTTGGAATATGACTACCAATGATTTTGCTACTTTTAGGGCCATTTCCTTAACTACTCAGGGATGCAGATAATCAGGCTTCA
Source organism: Mustelus asterias (assembly GCF_964213995.1). Taxonomy (NCBI): domain Eukaryota; kingdom Metazoa; phylum Chordata; class Chondrichthyes; order Carcharhiniformes; family Triakidae; genus Mustelus; species Mustelus asterias. The sequence continues at coordinate 3,905,280 of NC_135805.1, read as the reverse complement.
ATCCCATCAATTTCCACAACACCATTTCTTTACTAATGCTCATTTCCTCTCGTGGGTGCCACAGTGATTAGCACTGCTGCCTTCAGTGCCAGGGACCTGGGCTCGATTCCCAGCTTGGGTCACTGTCTGTGCGGAGTCTGCACGTTCTCTCCATGTCTCCATAGGTTTTCCCCCAGTCCAAAAGACATGCTGGTTCGGTGCACTGCCCATGCTAAATTCTCCCCTCAGTGTACCCGAACAGGTGTTGGAGAGTGGCGACTAGGCATTTTCACAGTAACTTCATTGCAATTTAATGAAAGCCATCTTCTAACACTAATAAATAAATTCACAAGATTACTCTCGTACTCTATTTTCCCCCTCAATCAATTCTTTTAACCTCCTTCGGTGAAATCCAAACTGCTCCCAATCTTTAGGTCTGCTGCCTTTCTGGCCAATTTGTATGTCTCTTCTTTGGATCTAATTCTATCTCTAATTTCCCTTGTAAGCCATGGTTTAGCCTCCTTTCCCATTTTCCTTTTGTGCTAGAAAGGAATGAACAATTAATGCAGTTCACCCATGTGATCTTTGAATTTTGCTATTGCCTATCCAACATCATCCCATTAAGTAATGTTCCCCTATCCATCATAGCCAACGCATGCCTTGTAGTTTCTTTCATAATATTCAGAATGCTAGTCTCAGAATCTTCATCTTGATGGAGAATTCTATATTATGATTGACTATCCCCAATGGGATTCACACAACTAGATTGCCAGTTATTAGTTTCTCATAACATAGTATCTTTTTCATTACATTGTACCTTTTCAGTAATAAAACATACCAAAGCATTTCACAGGAATAATATACAACAAAATCTGACACTAAGCCACATAAATAGATCAGTGAACCAAGCTTTTGGTCATCTGCAATCAAGTAGATTTTAAGGAGCATAGTAAAAGAGAGAGATAGCTAGAGACTGAGTTTCAATGATGGAATTCCAGTGTTTAGGATCAAGGCACTGAAGGCATAGTAACCAATGGTGGAGTGATTAAAAATGGGGACACAAGAGGACAGAATTACAGGGCTGATATATTGAAATGTTACAGAGCTGGAGGAGATTGGATAAGAAGCATTGTTTCATTGGAAATAGCTGAGGGAGAGCTACAGACTAAGGCCAGTAAGTTTAAGAGGAAGAGCAGGCAGGGAGTAGTTGTTGAACACAGCAAGACTTGGTGGTCTGAAGTGCATTTATTTCAACGCGAGGAGAATAACAGGTAAGACAGATAAACTTAGAGTTTGGAACTATAATGTTGTTGCTATTACAGAGACTTGTTTGAAAGAGGGACAGGATTGCCAGCGAAACATTTCAGGATTTAAATGCTTCAGGCAGGATAGAGGGGGATATAAAAGGGGTGGGGGAGTTGGATTACTGGTTAAGAAGGATATCACAGCTGTACTGAGGGAGGACACCTCGGAGGGTTCAGCTAGCGAAGCAATATGGGTAGTGCACAGGAATAGGAAGGGTGCAGTCACAATGTTGGGGGTTTATTACAGGCCTCCCAACAGCCAGCGGGAGATAGAAGAGCAGATATGCAGACAGATTTTGGAAAGATGCATAAACAACAAGTTGTTGTGGTGGGTGATTTCAACTTTCCCTGTATTGATTGGGACTCACTTACTGCCAGAGGTTGGATGGTGCAGAATTTGTAAGGAGTGCCTAGGAGGGTTTCTTCAAACAATATATAAATAGCCCAACCCGGGAAGGAGCCATATTAGACCTGGTATTGGAGAATGAGCCCAGCCAGGTGATTGAAGTTTCAGTAGGAGAGCATTTTGGGAAGTGATCATAATTCCGTAAATTTTAAGGTGCTCGTGGATAAGGGCAAGAGTGGTCCTTGGGCGAAGGTGTTAAATTGTGTGTGTGTGTGGGGGGGGAGACGACACACGGGGGGGGGGGGGGGGGGAAACGACACACGGACTAACTACAACAACATTTGTCAGGATCTGGAGTGTGTAGATTGGGGAGGCTGTTTGAAGGTAAATCAACATCCAACATGTGGGAATCTTTCAAATGTCAGTTGATCGGAATTCAGGACCGGCATATACCTGTGAGGATGAAGGATAAGTGTGGCAAGTATCAGGAACCCTGGATAATGAGAGATATTATGAGCCTCGTCAAAAGAAAAAGGAAGCATTTGTAAGGTCCAAAAGGCTTAGGACAAATGAAACCTTTGAAGATTATAAAGAACATCGGAAGGAACTTAAGGAAGGAGTTAGGAGGGCTAAAAGGGGTCATGAAAAGCCCTTGGCAAACAGGATTAAGGAAAATCCTAAGGCATTTTATACGTATGTAAAGAGCAAGAGGGTAGCCAGGGAAAGGGTTGGTCCACTCAAGGATAGTGGAGTGAATCTATGTATAGAACCAGAGGAAATGGGTGAGATACTAAATTAATACTTTGCCTCAGTATTCACCAAAGAGTGGGACTTGATGGATGAGGAGCCTCGGCTAGGGTGTATAGATATTCTGGGTAATGTCAATATCAAAAAGATGGTGGTATTGGGCGTCTTAAAAAGCATTAAAGTAGATAAGTCCCCAGGTTTGATGGGATCTACCCCAGAATACTGAGGGAGGCAAGGGTGGAAATTGCTGGGGCCTTGACAGAAATCCTTGCATCCTCATTGGCTATCCTCCAGTCCTCTGCAACTTCACCTGTAGCCAACGTTGTTTCATTGTTTAAAAAGGGATAATCCAGGTAATTATAGGCCAGTGAGCCTTACATCAGTGGTAGGGAAATTATTGGTAAAGATACTTAGGGACAGGATTTACTCACATCTGGAAACAAATTGACTTATTAGTGATAGGCAGCATGGTTTTGTGAAGGTGAGTTGTGCCTCACTAACTTGATCGAGTTTTTCAAGGAAGTGACAAAGATGCTAGATATGAGAAAGGTAATGGATGTTGTATATATGGACTTCAGTAAAGCCTTTGACAAGGTACCTCATGGTAGACTGCTACGAAAGATGAAGGCACATGGGATCAGAGGAGAGCTGGCAAGATGGATATTGAACAGGCTTGGCCATAAAAGACAGAGGGTAGCAGCAGAGGGGTGCTTTTCTGAATGGTAGGCTGTGAATAGCGGTGTTCCACAAGGATCAGTTCTGGGACATTTGTTGCTCGTAGTATATACAAATAATTGGGAGGAAAATGTAGTTGGTCTTATTAGTAAGTTCGCAGACGACTCAAAAATTGGTGGAGTTGCGGATAGTGAAGAGGATTGTCAGAGGATACAGCAAGATATAGACCGGTTGCGACTTGGGTGGAGAAATGGCAGATGGAGTTTAGTCCGGACAAGTGTGAGATAATGCATTTTGGAAGTTCCAATGCATGTAAGAATTATACAGTAAATGGTAGAACCCTCAGGAGTATTGACAGGCAGAGAGATCTGGGCGTATATGTCCATCAATCACTGAAAGTGGCAACGCAAGTGGATAAGGTAGTCAAGAAGGCATACGGCATGCTTGCCTGCATCTGTCGGGGCATTGAGTATAAAACTTGGCAGGTCATGCTGCAACTGTACAGAAACATAGTTGGGCCTCATTTAGAATATTGTGCACAATTCTGGTCGCCACACTACCAGAAGGATGTGGATGCTTTGGAGAGGGTACAGAAGAGGTTTACCAGAATGTTGCCTGGTCTGGAGGGTATTAGCTATGAGGTTGGATAAATTCGGTTTGTTCTCACTGGAACGACGGAGGTTGAGGGGTGACCTGATAGAGGTTTACAAGATTATGAGTGGCATGGACAGAGTGGATAGTCAGATGCTCTTTCCTCGGGTAGAAAAGTCAAGTATGAGGGGACACAGGTTTAAGGTATGTGGGAAAAAGTTTAGAGGAGATGTGCGAGGTAAGTTTTTTTTTACAGAGGGTGGTGAATGTCTGGGACACGCTGCCCGGGCAAGTGTTGGGAGCAGGTACGATAGCGGCATTTAAGGGGCAACTAGACGAATATATGAACAGGATGGGAATGGAAGGATATGGACTCTAAGTGCAAACAGTTTTAGTTTAGGCAGGCATCATGATTGGCACAGGTTTGGAGGGCCGAAGGGTCTGTTCCTGTACTGTACTGTTCTTTGTTCTTTGGAAGCCAACGTAGATCTACGAGCTAAGAATGTTTTTTGGGAATTCAAATACTGGTTCTCCTTTTGTTCCCACTATTTTAGACTAACTAGCCTATAGTTTCCTGATTTCTGTTTCCCTCCTTCCTTGAACAGTGGCGTTACATTTGCAGTTTTCCAACCTGCTGGAACCATTACAATCCAGGGAAGTTTGAACGGTTACAACCAATGCATCCACTATCTCTGCAGCACTTCTACAATCCTAGAAGGTAGACCATCAGGTCTAGCGAGCTTACCAGCCTCTAGTCCCATTAGTTTTCTTAACCTTAGAATGGGAATTATGACATGCGCGTGGCCACCCCTCCAATCCAGAGAAACTACACCAGCCAGCATAATACTGCGCTCCCACGTTTGATCTTCAGCATGCGCCAATTAAGCTAATCACAGCTCGAGTAGTGAACGCTACAATTACTTCATAGTCAAATCAAAGCTATGATGGTGCATTTATATAGCAGTCATCACAACGTCAAGGTGCCTGGGAATGGTTCAAAAGCAATGAAACATTTTACTGGTTGTGATCACTGTTATAGTATAGATGATAATTTGCAGAGAAGTGACCACACGATTTCCAAGCAATATTGGATGCAGGATAAATATTGTCCTGGACACTGGAAGAACCCATGCTCTTCAAATAATGCCATGGATTTTTTTTTACATCCACTCAAGGGGCAGATAGGATATCCATTTAGCATTTCGTTAGAAGCTTATAAGCTATGGAATAGGATTTGAAACCACGACCATCTGACTGAGAGGAGTGCGTGCTTCCATAGAATCAAAAGCAAATAGTACAGCATTTTGGGGGAAGGAGATAGGAGCATGGGGTCAGAGGAAATCAACTCTAGCTCTCAATTCGAATCTAGAAAAGATTCTTTTAAAGCATGAAAAAAAATACAAATGCATAGCAGGTCAGTAAAGATTCCAATACACTGCATCAAGATTGGGGTAGATTGGAGGAACTTCTGAACTTTGCCTTTGCTTTCCAAAGGCAGTCACAAATCTATGCCACTCGAGTGTTGCACAGAATCACAAGGCCTGAGTCTGCACCAGCTCTCCAAATGATCATTACTTAGTACCATTCCCTGCCTTTTCTCCATACCCTTGCATTTTGTTTTTATTCAAGTCATCATCTAATGCCCTCTTGAATGCATCAATTGACCCCACCTCCACCAAACTTCCAGACATTGTACTGCAGACCCAAACTACTGTGAGAAAGAGTTTATTCTCATATCACATTTGCTTCTTTTGCAACTCATTTTAAATCTGCGCTCTCATGCTTGATCCTTTTATTAGCAGGAACAGTTTTTCCCTATATATTCTGTCCAGCACCATTATGATTTTCAATGCCTCTATTAATCTCCTCTTAGCCTTCTTCTTTCCAAGGAAAACAGTCCCAATCATGGCATGGCACAAATCAATTCCAGCCTCCCAGATTGCCTGGATCCACTACAGTTCGCCTACTGCCTCAACAGGTTCACAGCAGCTGCCATCTTCCTGGCCCTGCACTCAACCCTGGAACACCTAGATAACAAAGACACCTGTGTCAGACCCCTAATAATTGACCACAGCTTAGCCTTCAACACCATTGTTCCTACAAAACCCACCTCCAAACTCCGTGGCATGGTCCTGGGCTCCTCCCTCTGCGACTGGATCCTGAATTTCCTAACCCACAGAGCGCAATCAGTAAGGATAGGCAACAAAAATTCCTCCACGATCATTCTCAACACTGGTGTCCCACAAAGCTGCGTCCTCAGCCCCCTACTATACTCCTTATACACCTACGACTGTGGGGCCAAATTTCCCTCCAACTCGATTTTCAAGTTTGCTGGTGACACCACGTGGTGGGCTGGATCTCAAACAATGACGAGACAGAGTACAGAAACAAGATAGAGAATCTGGTGAACTGGTGCGACAACAATAATATTTCCTTCAATGTCAGCAAAAAAGGAAATAGTCATCAACTTCAGAAAGCATAGTGGAGAACATGCCCCTGCCTACATTAATGGGGACAAAGTAGAAATGGTCGAGAGCTTTGAATTTTTAGGTGTTCAGATCACCAACCTGTCCTGGTCCCCTGCCAACAATATAGTTAAGAAAGCCCACCAATGCCTCAGAAGACAAAGGAAATTTAGCATGTCTGCCAAACTTTTACAGATGCACCAAAGAAAGCATTCTTTCTGGTTGAATCACAGCTTGGCATGGCTCCTGCTCTGCTCAAGACCGCAAGAAACTACAAAGGGTCGTGAATGAAACCCAGTCCATCACGCAAACCAGCCTTCCATCCATCAACTCTGTCTACACTTCCTGCTGCCTCGGAAAAGCAGCCAACATAATTAAGGACCCCACAAACCCTGGACGTATCCTTTTCCACCTTCACGTACCAACCGACTCAATAACAGCTTCTTCTCTTTGCCATCAGATTTTTGAATGGGCCTACCTTGCTCTAAGTTGCTCTCTCTCTACACCTTAGCTATGATGTAACACTACATTCTGCACACTCTCCTTTCCTTCTCTATGAACAGTATGCTTTGTCTGCATAGAGTGCAAGAAACAATACTTTTCACTGCATACAAATACATGTGACAATAATAAATCAAATCAGCCTCTCTAACCTTATAACATAAGTTTTTCACCCCGGAACCATTCTTGTAAACCTCTTCTGCATTCTCATCCTTCCTAAAGCTCATTTGCCATTTATTGAGTGTACATGCTTCAGTAAACCACACCCAAGGTAAAACTGCGCCTCTCATCAGAAATTCATAGTCCATCTCAAATTGCTGACACCACCAATGGCAATTTTAAAACTGTAGTCAAGCTGTAGTCCAAATAGCTTCTTCAGACACAGGCTAAGTTTTAAAGAATACAGCCTTCCATTTTACTGTTGGACATTGTGAATGTCCAACTAAAGTACTACAAAAATGTGAAATTTGTACAATTGCACTTGATTAAACCCAACTGCAGTTTATATTTCTCATGCGAAGTACTGCACAGTCACTCAATTCCAGGTTCACAGAGTCTGCAAGAAAATTCACAATCTAATCCCATTTACTGAAGTCCTCCAAAGGGTTAAGGTACAGAGATGTAATTATGTACTTTAAAGGTCAGTTCCTGTTCCACCCCTCCCCCAGTCCTAGACAGGAAGCTCTCCAAGCTTCTACAAAACAAATGAATCAGCTGGAGCAGAGGAGCAGCTGATCACCTTTGTTTATCCTCATTTCTAATCCAGCACAAACACCGGTCTTTTCCATCCCTACCCCACATCCCCCACCCAAAAAACAAATCACACATTCTTCTGCTCAACACGGAGTCAACTGCTGGCCTACCCTGGTATGTTCAGAATCTTTTATACTGATAATAATTTGTTTTAAACAGAAAGAACGAAAAAACAGTCTGCAACTGCCATTGCTTACCACAATCACATGAGGTGAATGCACTAAAGACTTCAATTCATTAAGATCATTTTCAGCCTATTAACAGAGACAATAATAATTAGTTTAGTCCAAGGCATTCAATGCAAAGAATCTGTGTACATCAGGTACAAGAGAGGTGAGAGAACATAACCTTTTCCCATTCTCCATCCATTACGTGATTGCGGAATTTAGTTGCAGAAGGATGCTCCAAGCGGCAGCCCGATTCCTGCATCAAAAGATCCACTGTTTGGCTGCAAGAGAAGTAATTTAAATTTTGAAGCCCAACCACAGCATTGAAAAAGGAAATCTGGGACAGAATTCTGATGACAACTTACCAAAAAACTCCACAACATTTACAATACAAATGACCAGATCACTACACTCAAATGTTAAATCTATTTTTTTCAAAAGAAGTGTCATGATGTCATCATGTCAAACTTGTAGCCTTTGCTTAATGTGCACGCGTGGATATGTATCGCTGTAAATCCAATATTCATCTTCTATAGACGGTCAATAATTTCATCACTTAATTCCACAAATAGTGTGGTCACAAAACACCCATCCCATGGGCCCCTTCATGAAATTCCAGGTTTTCCTAGGCATGTGATCCAAGTAACCTTGATTTTCAGTCTTTTAGTTATTTTCCCAAATCCAAGTCCTATTCCCATCAAATACATTACAGTATAAGGAAAAACATTTTATCACCAAATGTTTATCACCAATGCTGCCTGGTTTGGAGGGTAGGTCATATGAGGAAAGGTTGAGGGAGCTAGGGCTGTTCTCTCTGGAGCAGAGGAGGCTGAGGGGAGACTTAATAGAGGTTTATAAAATGATGAAGGGGATAGAGTGAACGTTCAAAGACTATTTTCTCGGGTGGATGGAGCTATTACAAGGGGGCATAACTATAGGGTTCATGGTGGGAGATATAGGAAGGATATCAGAGGTAGGTTCTTTACGCAGAGAGTGGTTGGGGTGTGGAATGGACTGCCTGCAGTGATAGTGAAGTCAGACACTTTAGGAACATTTAAGCGGTTATTGGATAGGCACATGGAGCACAGCAGGATGATAGGGAGTGGGATAGCTTGATCTTGGTTTCAGATAAAGCTCGGCACAACATTGTGGGCCGAAGGGCCTGTTCTGTGCTGTACTGTTCTATGTTCTATTGATTTTGTATTTTGAATCTTTAAGGTTGATTACTTGGTAATTTCCTTCTGTATATCACAGCAAGATCTAAAAAATAGTTAAAATGATTGATGTTGGAATTAATTAATGTGGGCGGCACGGTGGTTAGTGCCAGGGACCTGGATTCGATTCCCGCTTGGGTCACTATCTGCGCAGAGTCTGCATGTTCTCCGTGTCTGCGTGAGTTTCCTCCGGGTGCTCCGGTTTCCTCCCAGTCCAAAAGAGGTGCTGGTTAGGTGCATTGACTATGCCAAATTCTCCCTCAGTGTACCCAAACAGGTACCGGAGTGTGGCGACTTGAGGATTTTCACAGTAACTTCATTGCAGTGTTAATGTAGACCTACTTGTGACACTAATAAATAAACTTTAAAACTTTAATGAGGAATAGAATTAAAAATGGTTCTGTTACATCAATATATAGTACCATGCCACTAAATCACAGTTAAGATACCTTCACTGGCATTCAGAACTCAAGTACACAAAACTGGTCAACCCATGGTATTTATTTCTTCCAATGTACTATTTATGGTTTGGACTTAAACACATGCTCAACCTTGAAGTGAAAAACCACACACATTTTTAAGGAAAGGAAATTGATATTTCTCTGATCCCTAAAGATAACTATACAGAAGTTTTAGGCTATTAGGGCTGGCAGTAGCAAGGTGGTATTGTCACTGGACTAGCAATCCAGAGACCCAGGGTAATGCTCTGGGTTCAAATCCCACCGGATGGTGAAATTTTATTTCAATAATAATCCGGATTTAAAATCTTGTCACAAAAACTCATCTGGTTCACTAATATCGTTTAAGAAAGGAAATCTGTCATCTTTATCTGATCTGGCCTACATGTGACTCCAGATCCACAGAATGTGGTTGACTGAAATGCCCTTAGGGAAGGGCAAATGCCAGCCAGTGATGCCCACACCCCATGGACGAATAGAAAAACTTGTTGCTGCTTCCTATTCTGAATAGATTATATCCCATGAAGAGTCGCTCAATATTCACAAGCAGCCACAGAAAAGACTCCCAACACACCTGGATAGAATGTTTCCTCGATATAAGCAGTTTGAAATTGACTAGGATCGGTGAAAACATTCAAAATATGAGATGAGTCTAAACATTTGTGTTCATTCCAACCATTATTTTGTGCAACTATCTATGCTGCCACCACAACTCCCCCATCCCAACTTTTTCCAATTGCTATTACACATGGCACAGTGGTTAGCACTGCTGCCCTCTTTTTAGGTCAAACCAAACCAAGTAAACAAACTCAGATTAAATCAGGACAAAGTAAAAGGGGCAGCTCCCCAAAAAGGAGGGGGAACAGCCCGAACAGAAATCAAAGTACAAAGGAAACTTAAAAACATCAAATTAAAATGTGATTATTGGGGTCAATAATGCACCCCAACCCCTGCGGTGTTTTTAGCACCTGGGACCTGGGTTCAATTCCCAGCTTGGGTCACTGTGAGAAGTTTGCACATTCTCCCCGTGTCTGCGTGGGTTTCCTCCGAGTGTTTCAGTTTCCTCCCACAGTCCAAAGATATGCAGGTTAGGTGGATTGGCCATGCTAAATTTACCCTTAGTGTCAGGGGGAATTAGCTAGGGTAAATACATGGAGCTATGGGGATAGGCCGCGGGTGGGATTGTGGTTGGTGCAGGCTCGATGGGCCTCCTTCTGCACTGTACAGATTCTATAGGTTTTGAGTGAGGTTAATAAAATGGGAAAATGTGACAAATTCATGAACTAACCAAATTCTACTCCAACGTCCAAAAGCAATTTTCAAACTCAAACATATATCACCAGACTGCAATTACTCCCCAAGGTACCCCCTCATCCAGTTCTTACAAACTTGAGGCTATACTGGGGCAAAAGAAGAGGTCAGGGTGAAAGGGTTTGGTTTCTTCAATTCAATTAAAAGAATATTTCACACTGGCCCACCCTAATATTTCTTGCCTGATTTTGTTTTTCTCTTCAGTGCGCTATTAATTGCTTTTATTCCAAGTCAAGAAAAATAAATTCACATTTGACTACTTTGGTCAGTATTGCGCCTTGGTTTGGCCTCAGTATTTAAAAAGTTTTTTCAAAACATATTTCCCCAGCAAGTTCTTGGTCTCTGAACGCTCCCACAAAGCTGAGTGCTTGCTCCATTTCTCTGAAAGTAAATACATCATATTTCACTCACTGCCCAGGTTTTATTCAATTAATCCAGTGCCCACCATGCTGAGATTTACCAACTGATCTCATTTCACTCAACACCCACTCTTCCAGATTAGTTGAGGCTGCCGTGCTGTTTCCCTTGGGCAAACACAACCCCAGGTTGACTGAGATGCACTATGTTGGCTCTCACAGCCTGTGTACACAGAGCAAGCACCCACTCAGTAACGACACCATCTCCCCGCGGTACCCGGCCGGCCGCCTCGGCCTTCACTCACTTCAGGCCCAGGCCGTGCAGGTGTTGCCCGATCAGGCGGATGACATCCTCGTCACTCTGGGCCAGGCGCTTCTTCTTCTTCAGCGAGCTTTGCTCGGGGTTGATGCCCCCAGGCCCGGAAACCAAGGAGATGGTGGCGGAGGAGGAGGGCAGACCGTTGGAGTGAGCGGCCGAGGCCTGGCTCTGGGAGGACGGGGAGAAAGCGGGGCCACCGCCGCCGCTGTTGGAGGTCGGCTCTTCCCCGGGCTCGGCCTGGCTGCAATCCCGGCCCGACACATCCCCGTTCTGGGCCCCCGCCGCGGGAGGCTGGCCGCCGCCTTGGTTCCCGTTCGCCTGCATAACACCCGGAGCCTGGCGCCCGGAGCCGCCGAGGAGCAGGAGGCCGCTGAAGTGTCCCGGGGTGCTGGCGCCGAGTGAAGCCGAACCGAGTGCCGCCGCCCCGGCCTCGCCCTCCGCCGCTCGCTGCTTCTTCCGCGGTGGCGGAGACACTCCGCCGCTCTCCGAGTCCGAGGAAGAGGAGGAGGCCAGAGTGAACGGCGTCTTCTCGGCCGCAGCTGCCGCCGTGATGGGGGCTCGCTGCTCTCGCTCTGCCCAGCCCTGGCACCGATCGACAGCAGCTGGGAGGGCAGGGCAGCGGGGGTGGGGGGGTGGGGGGTCCCGGCGCCTCCCTACTCCCCGCGCCGGGAGGGAGTGGGTATGGGGTTGAGGGGTATGGAGGGGTTGGGGGGGGGGGGGTGAGGGGTTGGGGGGGGGGGGGTGAGGGGTTGGGGGGGGGGGGGTGAGGGGTTGGGGGGGGGGGGGTGAGGGGTTGGGGGGGGGGGGGTGAGGGGTTGGGGGGGGGGGGGTGAGGGGTTGGGGGGGGGGGGGTGAGGGGTTGGGGGGGGGGGGGTGAGGGGTTGGGGGGGGGGGGTGAGGGGTTGGGGGGGGGTGAGGGGTTTGGGGGGGGGGGTGAGGGGTTGGGGTGAGGGGTTGGGGGTGAGGGGGGGGGGTGAGGGGTTAGGGGGGGGGGGTGAGACAGCGCGAGGGATGTGGGTCACAGGGAGCCCCGCGCGGCTCTGCTGACAGTTGGCTTCGGGCGCGAGCGCCTTCCTAACGGTCGCCCGGCCGCGGGGTTTCCCAGACTACACCCTGAGGGCCGCCTCGCGCCGCGGCGACACTGACCGCGGCTGCGCCTCTCGGTGCCGGCCCCGTCTCCCCCTCGAGACCGCGCCACCACCGCTTCCCCTCCCGTCAGGTTAGTGTCTCCTCACAAAGTGTGTATGAACCCTCCCTGCTGCCGCCGCCGCCGCCTTCTCCTCCTCCTCGCTGTCTGTCTGTCTGTCTGCCCCCTCTCTCCTGTGTTTTTGTTGTTGTCGCTCCGGCCGCCGCTAATGGAGTCCTCACAACAAGCCAGCCCAGTGTCAGCGCAAATTCCCACACTCCAGTCCGAGGGGCGGGGCCTGGGGGCACGTCCGCCTCGCGTCATCGCGTACACTAAACCCCGCCCCTAAACCATGTGCTTCCCTCTGCCATCCTTTGACACAATGCATCAGCCTGTGTTTCCCCAAGTCTTACAAATGCAGGCACTTCGATCTATACATCCCTTGTACGTTTACATTGCAAATTCTTTTAGGTAACTTGTCACGCTTCTGCATGGCCCATCTACGAGTGGTGACGTTTTGGGTGCAAATGACCAGAAGTGCAGACTTAATATCTTCATCAACGGGGACGAAGTGGAAAGGGTCGAGAGCTTCAAGTTTCTAGGTGTCCAGATCACCAACAACCTGTCCTGGTCCCTCCACGCCAACGGTATAGTTAAGAAAGCCCACCAACGTCACTACTTTCTCAGGAGGCTCAGGAAATTTGGTTTGTCAGCTATGACTCTCACCAATGTTTAACAAATGCACTTTCTGGTTTTATCACGGCTTGGTATGGCTCCTGCTCTGTCTAAAAACTACAAAAAGGTCGTGAACGAAGCCCAGTCCATCAGGTAAACCAGCCTCCCATTCACCAACTCCATCTACATTTTCCACTGTCTTCAAAAAGCAGCCAGCATAATTAAAGACCCCATGCACCCCAGACATATGCTCTTTCATCTTCTTCTGCCGGAATAAAGGTACAAAAGTCTGAAATCACCGACTCAAGAACAGCTTCTTCCCTGCTGCCATCAGACTTTTGAATGCACCTACCTCACATTAAGCTGATCTTTTTCTACTCCCTAGCTATGACTGTAACACTATATTTCTGCACCCTCTGCTTTCTGTGGAACTCTTTACCGCAGAAGGCTGTGGAGTCCAGGTCATTAAGTGTCTTTAAGAGATAGATAGGTTCTTGATTAATAAACGGATCAGGGGTTATGGGGAAAAGGCAGGAGAATGGGGATGAGAAAAATATCAGCCATGATTGAATGGCGGAGCAGATTCGATGGGCCAAGTGGCCTAATTCTGCTCCTATGTCTTATGGTCTTATGGTCTTCCCTTCTCTATGAACGGTATGCTTTGTCTGTATAGTGTGCAAGAAACAATACTTTCACTGTATATGACTACAATGGACAACAATTATCGAATCAAACTATAATAGCAATAAATGCAAATAAGGCCAGGTAGTGTGACATTAAAAAAATCAATGCAGAATCAGGCTGAATGTAAAAGGACCAGATTGGCGAAGATCAGGAATTGGATCAGGCTCAAGATAGGGTGCAGTGCTTTATCATGTCAGCTTGAATCTTGTATGTCTGTCTTGTGGGGATCATAAATTGGATTCAATTTGAATTTGGTTTTTGGAGCAAGCAAGGAGACGGATTCAGACTTGCCTGGTTCACTCTCTGCATTGGCATTGTAACTTTAAGAATAGAGTTTTAAAAAAGTAGAAGGACCAGAGGGGAATTTACATAAAAAACAAATAGGAAAAAAGACTGGCAGCTAATATAAAAGAGAATTCCAAGATCTTCTAAAAGCTTCTAAATAATAAAAGGGTGGTAAAACAAAGAGTGGGGGTGATTAGGGATAAAGAAAGGGGGCTTGCACATGGAGGTAATTACAAAGGAATAAGCTGCTACCCAGGCAAAGGTGAGAGAGGAGGTAAAAACAGAAATGCTGGATCAACTCAACAGGTCTGGTAGCATCTATGGAGAGAAATAGAATTAATATTTCAAGTCCAAATGACCTTTCTACAGGGTCCTTCTGTAGAGGGCTCACAGGAACATATAAAATAGGTGCAGGAGTAGGCCATTCAGCCCTTCCAGCATGCACCACCATTCAATATGATCATGGCTGGTCATGCACTCTGAGTAGTCCACTCCCATTTTCTCTCCATACCCCTTGATTCCTTTAGCCGCAAGAGACACATCCAGCTCCCTCTTGAACATATCAAACAAACTGTCCCCAACAGCTTTCTGTGGTAAAGAGTGAAGAAGTTCTTCCTCATCTCAGTCCTGAATGGCTTTCCCCTTATTTTTAGACTGTGACCCCTAGTTTTGCACTTCCCCAAGGGGAAGATCAGGAACATTCTTCCCGCATCCAGCCTGTCCAGTTCCATCAGGATTTTATATGTTTCTATGAGATTCCCGCTCATTCTTCTAAATTCCAGTGAGTACAAGCCCAGTCGATCCAGTCTCTCTTCATATGTCAGTCCTGCCATTCCAGGAGTCTGGTGAACCTTCGCTGGACTCCCAAAATAGCAAGAATATCTTTCCTCAGACTAGAAGACCAAAACAGCACACAATACTCAAGGTGTGGCCTCACCAAGGCCCTGTATAATTGCAGCAAGACATCCCTAGTCCTACACTCAAATCCTTGCTATGAAGGCCAGCATGCCATTAGCTTTTCTCACTCCCTGCTGTACATGCATGCCAATCTTTAGCAACTGTTCCACCATGACACCGAGGTCACGTTGCACTTCCCTTTTCCCTAAACTGCCACCATTCAGATAATAATCTTCCTTCCTGTTTTTGCCACCAAAGTGGATAACCTCACATTTGTCCACATAATTTGCATTTGCCAAGTATTTGCGCACTCCGCTAGCCTGTCCAAATCACCCTGCAGCCTCTTAGCATCCTCCTCACAGCACACACTGCCATCCAGCTTAGTGTCAGCTGCAAATTTGGAGATTTTGCATTCAATTCCTTCATCCAATTCATTCATTTTACTCAAAATGTTAAATCTGTATCTCTCTTCATAGCTGCTGCTGGATCTGTTGAGTTTGTCCAGCATTTTCTGTTTTTATTTCAGATTTCCGGCATCCACAATATTTTGCTTTTCTGAGCGAGGAGGTAATTGGTACACTGGAAGAAAGAGGAAGTGTCAAAAAGTTTATCTTCACTTAAAATTGATAAGTACCAGGACTGGATAAGATATACCCAACATTACTGAAGGAAATGAGAGAGGAAATTGGCAGCAGTGATAATCTTTCAGTCTCCCTTAGACACAGGGGCGGTGCCAGAGGACCAGAGAATTTTAAACGTTACACCTTAGTTCAGAAAAAGGTGTAAGAGTAAAGCCAACAACTACAGATCAGTCAATTTGACTTCAGTGGTAGGGAAACTCTTAGAAACTATAGTTCAAGATAAAATCAATAGTCATTTAGACAATTGCAGGATAATTAAGGAAAACCAGCATGGATTTATTAAGGGAAAAACATTTTCAACTAACTTACTGAATATTTTTGAGGGGATAACAGAGAAGGTTGACAAGAACAACACTGTTGATGAGGTGAATACGGATTTTCAAAGGGCATTTGAAGAGGCATTTCAAGCAGACTTGTGAGCAAAATTCTAGCTCATGGAATAAAAGGGAAAGTAGATACCTGGATAAGAAATTGACTGAGTGAGAGGAAACAGAGCAGTAATAAGTAGTTGTTTTTCAGAATGGAGGAAGGTTTGTAATGGAGTTCCACAGGAGTCAGTGTTGGGATGCTTGTTCTTTCTGAAATTTATTAATGACCTAGTTTGTGGTGTTCAGGGCACGATTTCAAAATTTGCAGATGATACAAAGATTGGAAACCTTCTCAACTGTGATGAGGATAGTCTTGATATTCAAAAATACATCAAAAAATGCCGCCCCTACTACCTTCACCTCCGTTATCCTGATGGCAGTTTACATCCCACCCCATGTGGACTTGAAGATCGCGCTGGACGAAATATACACCACGACGAATAGCCTTGAGATGAAACATCCCGAGGCCTTGTTCATCATGGCTGGGGACTTCAATCAGGCCAAGCTCAAGAGCGTATTACCAAGTTACCACCATCACGTCTCCTGCTCCACCAGAGGCCCAAACATCCTAGACCACTGCTACACAAATATCAAACATGCCTACCGCTCTATCGCCCGCCCACACTTTGGCAAATCAGACCACAAGGCTATTGAAGAAGGGAAAGGGTTAATGTTTTTTTTGTACTCAACGTATTTTGTACCTAAAAGGTTGAACTTTGTACCTGGAATGTATCATAAACATAACCCTTCCTTATGGCTAGTCTCCCCTTTGTTTATATTGCTCCTGGTAGTAGTATAAGCCATTTGTTCATGGTTCCCTCGCTTGTTTATGTCATTCTGATAAAACAGACAGTTAAATATAGATGTTGGGTTGTAAGTCTTTCTTTCCCGTAGGCTTGTCTATGATTTAAACAAAGGAAGCAGCTACCAAATGGTAGAGTGCGAGAATGGCCGTTTGACTCCCACTGGGACAGCTGCAATCGCACACAGTCACTTCAAAGGAAAAGCCGCGGGAAGAGCAGGGAACCAGAGGTGGCACCTTGACTACAACTACCAGGAGAATTGTGCTTTATGACCCAAGGATACCAGATAGTCTCTAACCATGATCCAGAGACTATCAGAAGCTGTTAAAGGAACTATAATTTATGATCAAGGACTGTTAACTGGACTTTGCTTTATGACTTGTATTGGGAACCCTGCTGTATAAAGGTCCACGCTTCTTGTGTTCAGAGAGAACTTTGGTTTCCGCTTCCAAGGGGTCAGGTTCTCCCTCAAGCTTGTGAGAATAAAGCCTGACTGTATTTTGACTCATACCAGCCTCAAGAGGTATATTTACCGACTTCAGCTATGCTCCTGCTCCCGGCTTACAAGCAAAAACTGAAGCAGGAGAATCCATCAAGGAGAGTCTTGCAATGTTGGTCTGAGGAATCGGATGATCTCCTACGGGGCTGCTTGGAGTCAGTGGACAGGTCAGTATCTAAAAACTCTGCGACCAGCCTGAACGAGTACGCCACTACAGTAACTGACTTCATTAGTAAGTGTGTAGAAGACTGTGTGCCAAAGAAGCAAATCCGTCTGTTCCCCAACCGGAAACCATGGATGAACAGGGATATCCACTGCTTGCTGAAGTCATGATCTGAGGCGTTCAAGTCAGGCGACACTGACCTATACAAGAAAGCCAGATATGATCCAAGGAGATCCATCAAAGATGCCAAAAGACAATACCGGAACAAGCTAGAGTCCCAGGCTAGTCACACCGACCCCGCCGATTATGGCAAGGTCTGCAAGACGTAACAGGTTACAAGATGAAGGCATGTAAAATCGCCAGCTCCAACGCACCTCTCCCTGATGAGCTCAATGCATTCTTTGCTTGTTTTGAGCAAGAGGTCAGTGAGAGCACACCCTCCACCCTGGAAGCCCTGGATGTACCTGTATCTAGGGTCACCATTGCAGATGTCAGAGCAGCTTTCTTGAAGGTCAACCCACGGAAAGCAACTGGCCCGGATGGGGTACCTGGACGTGCACTCAGATCCTGCGTGGATCAGTTGGCGGGGGTATTCACAGTCATCTTCAACCTCTCTTTACAACAATCTGAGATCCCTATCTGCTTCAAGAAGACGACCATCATCCCGGTACCTAAGAAAAACCAAGCAGCGTGCGTTAATGACTATCGGCCGGTGGCTCTGACATCCATCATTATGAAGTGCTTCGAAAGGTTAGTCATGGCATGAATCAATTCCTCACCATTTCCCTGGCCCTGCATTCAACCCTGGAACACCTAGATAACAAGGACACCTATGTCAGACTCCTATTTATTGAATACAGCTCAGCCTTCAACACTATTGTTCCCACAAAACTCATCTCCAAACTCCGTGGCCTGGGCCTCAGCACCTCCCTCTGCGACTGGATCCTGAACTTCCTAACTCACAGACCACAATCAGTAAGGATAGGCAACAACACCTCTTCCACAATAATCCTCAACACCGGTGCCCCACAGGGCTGTGTTCTCAGCCCCCTACTATATTCCTTGTACACCTATAACTGTGCGGCCAAATTCCCCTCCAATCTGATTTTCAAGTTTGTTGACGATACCACCGCAATGGGTCGCATCTCAAACAATGATGAGACAGAGTACAGGAATGAGATAGAGAATCTGGTGAGCTGGTGCGGCAACAATAATCTCTCCCTCAATGTCAACAAAACGAGGAGATTGTCATGGACTTCAGGAAGCGTAAAGGAGAACATGCCCCTGTCTACATCAATGGGGACGAAGTACAAATGGTCGAGAGCTTCATGTTTTTAGATGTCCAGATCACCAACAACCTATCCTGGTCCCCCCATGCTGACACTATAGTTAAGAAAGCTCACCAATGCCTCTACTTTCTCAGAAGACTAAGGAAATTTGACATGTCAGCTACGACTCTCACCAACTTTTACAGGTGCACCATAGAAAGCATTCTTTCTGGTTGTATCACAGCTTGGTATGGCTCCTGCTCTGCCCAAGACTGCAAGGAACTACAAAAGGTCGCGAACGTAGCCCAATCCATCACGCAAACCAGCCTCCCATCCATTGACTCTGTCTACACTTCCCGCTGCCTCAGAAAAGCAACCAGCATAATTAAGGACACCACGCACCCCGGGCATTCTCTCTTCCACCTTCTTCCGTCGGGAAAAAGATACAGAAGTTTGAGGTCACATACCAACCGACTCAAGAACAGCTTCTTTCCTGCTGCTGTCAGACTTTTGAATGGACTTACCTTTCATTAAGTTGATCTTTCTCTACACCCTAGCTATGACTGTAACACTACATTCTGCACTCTCTCCTTTCCTTCTCTATGAACGGCATCTTTTGTCTGTATAGCGCGCAAGAAACAATACTTTTCACTGTATGTTAATCCATGTGACAATAATAAATCAAATCAAATCAGAGACACATTGATGGATTGGGCAGGATGATGAAGTTACAGAGGGACATAGATAGGATGCAAGACTGGGCGGAGAAGTGGCAGATGGACTTCAACCCAGATAAATGTGTCGTGGTTCATTTTGGTAGGTCAAATGGGATGAAGGAGTACAATATAAAGGGAAAGACTCTTAGTACTGTAGAGGATCAGAAGGACCTTGGGGTCCGGGTCCATAGGACTCTGAAATCGGCCCCGCAGGTGGAGGAGGTGGTTAAGAAGGCGTATGGTGTGCTGGCCTTTATCAATCGAGGGATTGAGTTTCGGAGTCCGGGGATAATGATGCAGCTATATAAGACCCTCGTCAGACCCCACTTGGAGTACTGTGCTCAGTTCTGGTCGCCTCACTATAGGAAGGATGTGGAAAAGATTGAAAGGGTGCAGAGGAGATTTACAAGGATGTTGCCTGGATTGAGTGGCATGCCTTATGAGGATAGGCTGAGGGAGCTTGGTCTTTTCTCCTTGGAGAGACGAAGGATGAAAGGAGACCTAATAGAGGTGTATAAGATGTTGAGAGGCATAGATCGGGTGGACTCTCAGAGGCTTTTTCCCAGGGTGGAAATGTCTGCTACGAGAGGACACAGGTTTAAGGTGCTGGGGGGTAGGTACAGGGGAGATGTTAGGGGTAAGTTTTTCACACAGAGGGTGGTGGGCGAGTGGAATCGGCTGCCGTCAGTGGTGGTGGAGGCGAACTCAATAGGGTCTTTTAAGAGACTCCTGGATGAGTACATGGAGCTTAATAGAATGGAGGGTTATAGGTAGGTCTAGAAGGTAGGGATTTGTTCGGCACAACTTGTGGGCCGAAGGGCCTGTTTGTGCTGTAGGTTTTCTATGTTTCTATGTTTCTATGAAGTTCAATACAGAGAAGTGTGAGCTGATTCATTTTGTCAGAAAGAATATGGAGAGACAGTATAAAATAAAGAGAGAAATATTTAAAGGAAGTACAGTAACAAAGGGACCTTGGCATACATGCATATAAGTTAATGAAGCTGGCAGGGTATGTTGAGAGAGCAGTTGATAAACCATATGGTATCAGGTTTTATTAATGCATGATTAAGTACAAGAGTAAAAAGGTCATGTTGAACTTGTATAACCTCATCTGGAGATTGCATCCAGTTCTGGGCACCATACTTGAGGAAGGATGTGAAGGCATTGGAGAGAGTACAGAGTAGATTCACAAGAATGATTCCAGGAATAAAGAACTACAGTTATGAGGATAGATTGGGGAGGTTTGTTTTCTGTGGAGAAAAGGAGGCTGAGAGGAGACTTGACAGAGGTATTCAAGATTCTGAGGGATAAATAGCAGGGTAAATAGCGAGAAACTATTCCCACTCGAGAGCATCAAAAATGAGAGGGCACCATTCAAAATAATTGGCAAAAGTGACATGAGGAAAAGAAAGATTCACCCAGAGATTTGTTGGAGTCTGGAATGAACTTCCTGAGAGGTGGTGGAGTCAGATTTGATCGAGGTATTCAAAAGGAAATTGGATTACTATCTCTGAAAAGAAAGAATGTGCAAGGTTATGGGGATAAGCTAGGCTAGTGGACCAGGTAGAATGCTCTTTCAGAGAGTCAATGCAGATTCAATGGGCCAAATGGCTTCCTTCTGCTCTGTAAAGATCCTGTGATTCTTTAAATTAGGGCTGAATTATATCTGGGTGTAAAAATAGAAAAGGAAAGAAATGCCCAGCAGTTCAGGCAGCATTTGTGGAGAGAGAAGCAAAGTTAATGCTTTAGCTCTTTGCTGTTTCAACAGAACTGGAAAAAGTTAGAGATGTAGCAGCTTTTCAAGGACCTGCTTGCCCTCCCCTTGAGAATGGAAGAAAATGTCACATCACCACTGACAATAATTGCAGAAAACAGCTCGGGGTGAAGCATCAGCAGATAATGAGCCAAGGACCTGTCTTTGGGCAGAGCACACATCAATGAATGAACAAAGCTGGGAAAGGGGAGGAATTCAAAAGGACAGAGACATATTGGTGGATTGGGCATATCAGTGGAAGATAAAATTTAATGCAGAGAAGTGTGAGCTGATTCATTTTGTCAGAAAGAATGGAGAGACAGTATAAAATAAAGAGAGAAATATTTAAAAGAGGCACAATAACAAAGGGACCTTGGCATACATGCATATAAGTGAATGAAGCTGGCAGGGTATGTTGAGAGAGCAGTTGATAAACCATATGGTATCAGGCTTTATTAATGCATGATTAAGTACAAGAGTAAAAAGGTTATGTTGAACTTGTATATATGTTTCTATATATGGGAGGAAGGGGGATCAGGATATTGAATTCGGTGATCAGCCATGATCAAAAGGAATGGCAGAGCAGGCTCGAAGGGCCGAATGGCCTACTCCTGCTTACAGTTTCTTTCTATGTTTCTATGTATAGGACACAAATTAGGCCTCATCTGAAGACAGCATCCAGTTGTGGACGCCGCACATGAGGAAGGATGTGAAGACATTGGAGGAGGAGATTCAATATCAACATATCAACATCATCAAAGATTCTCATCCTTAGGTGTTTGAAGATGGCGCTCACAGATTGGATATGATGTTGAATGTCAGCATTGATGTCAGCCTTAGATGAGAGGTGGCTCCCCAGGTAGGGGAAATGTTCATGTTTGGGCTGGTTTCTCTGTCGATCTTGATGGAGGGAGGGACCGGATCTTGCCGTGTGGGAGGTTGGTAAAGAACTTGAGTCTTCTTGAGGTTGAGGCTGCGATCGATTCTTTGGTATGCCTCCGCGAAGGTGTCGAGCATGGCTTAGAGATTCTCTTCTGAGAGCGCAGAGATGGTGTTGTCATCCACATACTGATGTAGGTATCTTCAGTGTTGCTTAAACCACTGCTCTTGCCACACGCTGAGATCCACTCTCAGTGCCATGTGATGCCACATGCACACTCTCACCTCTCACTTAAACTGCAGCAGCAGCTGCCTACTCCTCAGTCACATACTCCTCCACTGGGCAGAGAGGACACAGAAATCCAGCTGGAAGGTGGTGAGACCCCCAGCAAAAGGACTACAAGCAGATGCTCAGCACTCTCAACATATCTGTGCCCCAGAGCCTCAGGAGACTTTGCCTGTCATGACAGGTTGCTGCAGACATCTGCCATCTCCTGGAACAAGATCTCCTTCCCACAGTCGGCATGGTGGCACAGAGGTTAGCACTGCTGCCTCACAGCGCCAGGGACCTGGGTTCGATTCCTGGCTTGAGTCACTGTCTGTGCGGAGTCTGCACATTCTCCCCATGACTGCGTGGGTTTCCTCCGGGTGCTACCTCCCACAGTCTGAAAGACATGCTGGTTAGGGTGCATTGACCCGGACAGGCGCCGGAGTGTGGCAACTAGGGGAATTTCACAGTAACTTCATTGCAGTGTTAATGTAAACCTTACCTGTGACTAATAAGCTTTACTTTACTTTATTACCAGTGGCTGTTAAGGTGCCAGGAACTGGAGAGCCATTCATCTCCCCCGAACCCCCGGGCTCTGCCTCATGTCAGGTTCTGTACTCTCCACTCCTGCAAGTTGAGAACACAGGGAGGTGTGAGTGCGTGTAGTAGCTCATGTGGATGCAGATAATGGGTGCAAGAGGGCAGTGTGAGTGTTCACTGTTTGGATGTGAATGTGAGATGCCGGCAGAGAGAGAAATGGAGCTGCAAAATGTTTGTCCTGAAGAGTGCTGGGAATGTCAGAATGTGGAGCTTGACATCTAAAAGTGTTCTGCTACTCACCTGTCATGCCTTCCTGATGTCCTAGACACTCATGATGTATTGTCTACAGGTTGGAGAGATGACAGTCCTGTTGCTGATGTCCTCGGTCACTTACATCCACATTTGTTTGGCTGGATATGCTGCCATCTTCCTCCCATTTGAGGGCAACTCACCCCAAAATTGGGAAATCAATATTCAGGATTTTTGACTTTTAGGAAAGACAGGCGGGAAGGTTGCATCACAGTGCCAGTGTTCGATTCTGGCCTTGGGTGACTGCATGTGCTCCTCGTGTCTGTGTGGGTCTCCTTCGGGTGCTCCGGTTTCCTCCTACAGTCCAAAGATGTGCAGGTTAGGTAGAGTATCCATGGTAAATGGGAGTGGGATGTTCTTTCAATGAGTCGGTGCAGACTTGACGGGCCAGATGGCCTCTTTCTGCCTTGTAGGGATTCTATGAATCCTATGGATTCTTCTGTGGAAAAGGCAGTCGGGTCGCTCTGCTAATAAGAGAAGAAATAAGTACAGTTCTGAAAGATGATCTAGGCTCAGAGGATGTGGAGTCGTTTTGGGTGGAAGTGACGAATACTAAAGGAAGAGAGTGGTAGGAGTATTGTATATGCCCCTGAAAAGTAGCCACACTGTAGGAAAGAGTTTAAATCAAGAAATAACAAATGCATGTAAAAAGAGCATTAATCATTTAAAAAAATGATCTGGATGTGAATGTGGGGGTTATGGTCAGTAAGTTTGCAGATGACATGAAAATTGGTGGGGTGGTAAATAGTGAGGAGGAAAGCCTTAGTTTACAGGACGATATAGACTGGTTAGATGGGCAGAACAGTGGCAAATGGAATTTAACCTTGAAAAGTGTGAAGTGATGCATTTTGGGAGAACTAATAAGGAAAGGGAATGCACAATGAACAGTAGGACGCCAGGAAGTACAGAGGACCAGAGGGATCATGGGGTGCATGCCCAAAGGTCCCTGAAGGCAACAGGACAGGTAGATAAAGTGGTTAAGAAGGCAAATGAGATACTTGCCGTTATTAGCCAAGACATTGATAAATGTCAACCCAGATAAATGCGTCGTGGTCCATTTTGGTAGGTCAAATGGGATGAAGGACTACAATATAAAGGGAAAGACTCTTAGTACTGTAGAGGATCAGAAGGACCTTGGGGTCCGGGTCCATAGGACTCTGCCAGGCAAGGTGGTGGAGGCGGACACACTGGGAACGTTTAAGACTTATCTAGATAGCCACATGAACGGAGCGGGAATGGAGGGATACAAAAGAATGGTCTAGTTTGGACCAGGAAGCGGCACGGGCTTGGAGAGCCGAAGGGCCTGTTCCTGTGCTGTATTGTTCTTTGACTCTAAAATCGGCCCCGCAGGTGGAGGAGGTGGTTAAGAAGGCGTATGGTGTGCTGGCCTTTATCAATCAAGGGATTGAGTTTCGGAGTCCGGGGATAATGATGCAGCTATATAAGACCCTCGTCAGACCCCACTTGGAGTACTGTGCTCAGTTCTGGTCACCTCACTGTAGGAAGGATGTGGAAAAGATTGAAAGGGTGCAGAGGAGATTTACAAGGATGTTGCCTGGATTGAGTGGCATGCCTTATGAGGATAGAACATAGAACATAGAACATAGAACAGTACAGCACAGAACAGGCCCTTCGGCCCACGATGTTGTGCCGAGCTTTATCTGAAACCAAGATCAAGCTATCCCACTCCCTATCATCCTAGTGTGCTCCATGTGCCTATCCAATAACCGCTTAAATGTTCCGAAAGTGTCTGACTCCACTATCACTGCAGGCAGTCCATTCCACACCCCAACCACTCTCTGCGTAAAGATAGGCTGAGGGAGCTCGGTCTTTTCTCCTTGGAGAGACGAAGGATGAGAGGAGACCTAATAGAGGTGTATAAGATGTTGAGAGGCATAGATCGGGTGGACTCTCAGAGGCTTTTTCCCAGGGTGGAAATGTCTGCTATGAGAGGACACAGGTTTAAGGTGCTGGGGGGTAGGTACAGGGGAGATGTTAGGGGGAAGTTTTTCACACAGAGGGTGGTGGGCGAGTGGAATCGGCTGCCGTCAGTGCTGGTGGAGGCGAACTCAATAGGGTCTTTTAAGAGACTCCTGGATGAGTACATGGAGCGTAATTGGATGGAGGGTTATAGGTAGGTCTAGAAGGTAGGGATGTTCGGCACAAGTTGTGGACCGAAGGGCCTGTTTGTGCTGTAGTTTTTCTATGTTCTATGAGAGCAGGGAGGTTATGAAGAGCTGTATAAAATGCTCATTAGGCCCCAGCCAGAATACTGCGTACAAGTCTGGTTGTCACATTATGGGAAGGATTTGATTGCACCAGAGAGGGTGAAGAGAGATTCGCCAGGATGTTGCCTGGGCTGGAGCATTTCAGTTACGAAGAGAGGCTGGTTAGGCTGAGGTATTCTCCTTAGAACATAAGAAATAGGAGCAGGAGTAGGCCATCTCGCCCCTCAAGCCTGCTCCGCCATTCAATAAGATCATGGCTGATCTGATAGTGGTTTAGTTCCACTTACCCGCCCGCTCCCCATAAACCTTAATTCCCTTAATGGTTAAAAATCGGTATCTATCTGTGACTTAAACACATTTAACGAGGTAGCCTCTACTGCTTCATTGGGCAGAGAATTCCAAAGATTCACTGCCCTCTGGGAGAAGAAGTTCCTCCTCAACTCTGTTCTAAATTGATTTCCCTGTATTTTGAGGCTATGCCCCCTTGTTCTTGTTTCCATTGTAAGTGGAAATAACCTCGCTGCTTCTCCCCTGTCAAGCCCCTTCATTATCTTATATGTCTCTATAAGATCTCCCCTCAACCTTCTAAACTCCAATGAGTACAGGCCCAGTCTAGTCAATCTCTCCTCATAAGCTAACCCCCTCATCTCCGGAATCAACCTGGTAAACCTTCTCTCTATGCCCTCCAAAGCTAATATATCCTTTCTTAAATAAGGGGACCAAAATTGCACACAGTACTCTAGGTGCGGCCTCACCAGTACCCTGTACAGTTGCAGCATGACCTCCCTGCTTTTATACTCCATCCCTTTCGTGATAAAGGCCAACATTCCATTTGCCTTCTTGATCACCTGCTGCACCTGCAAACTGAGTTTTTGTGATTCATGCACAAGGACCCCCAGGTCCCTCTGCACAGTAGCATGTTGTAATTTTTCACCGTTTAAATAATAGTCCATTTTACTATTATTCCTTCCAAAGTGGATAACCTCACACTTACCAACGTTATACTCCATCTGCCAGATCCTTGCCCACTCATTTAGCCTGTCCAAATCTCTCTGCAGACTCTCTGTACCCTCCACGCAATTTGCTTTCCCACTCATCTTTGTGTCATCCACAAACTTTGTTACCCTACACTCAGTCCCCTCCTCCAGATCGTCTATGTATATGGTAAATAGTTGAGGCCCCAGCGCCGATCCCTGCGGCACGCCACTAGTCACTGATTGCCAACCGGAAAAGCACCCATTTATTCCGACTCTCTGCTTTCTGTTAGATAGCCAATCCTCAATCCACGCTAACACTTTACCCCCAACTCCGTGTACCTTTATCTTATGCAGCAACCTTTTGTGAGGCACCTCATCGAATGCCTTCTAGAAATCTAAATACACCACATCCACCGGTTCCCCTCTATCAACCGCACTCATTATATCCTCAAAAAATTCCAGTAAATTAGTCAAACATGACTTTCCCTTCATGAATCCATGCTGTGTCTGCTTGATTGAACCATTCTTTTCCAGGTGTCCTGCTATTTCTTCCTTAATGATAGATTCCAGCATTTTCCCAACTACGGATGTTAGAGCAGAGAAGGCTGAGGGGAGACCTGAATGAGGTGTACAAAATTATGGGAGACATAGGTAGGGTAGATAGGAAGAACGTTTTCTCCTTAGTAGAGGCGTTAATAACCAGAGGCCATAGATTTAAAGTAAGGAGCCAGAGATTTAGAGATTTGCAGAAAAACCTTTTCATCCTGAGGGTAGTGGAAATATGGAATTCTCTGCCTGATAAGGTGGCAGATGCAGGAACCCTCACAACATTTAAGAAGCATTTTGATAAGCACTTGAAACACCATAGCAGACAAGGCTACAGACCAAGTGCTGGAAAATAGATAGGTGCTTGATGGTCAGCACAGACACAATGGGCTGAAGGGCCTCTTTTGTGCTGTAAAGCCCCATGACTCACTGCAGCCCCTCAGATGCTGTTGCATGTTCTCCAGGTAAGAATGAGAGTCCCGGAGAGCAGGAATGGAGGGGAGACCTCCACTTTTCTAATTGCTGCGGCCTCAAAAATCCAATTGCTGGTGAACCCTTATAACCCATGTCTTGGTTGATCCCTTTAATCTGAAATCCTTTCTTTGACAGAATTGTCGTGTTCTTACCATCCCTCCTGAATCAGTCGGGGAACCCAGAGGTAAGATGATAATGCCGTGGCTCAGGGAAAAAGTTGTTGTTCAGCCTAGAATCATAGAAACCCTACAGTGCAGAAGGAGGCCATTCGGCCCATCGAGTCTGCACCGACCACAATCCCACCCAGGCCCTACCCGCTAATCCCTTTTTTTTACCCGCTAATCCCTCTAACCTATGCATCCCAGGACTCTAAGGGGCAATTTTTAACCTAGCCAATCAACCTGACCCGCACATCTTTGGACTGTGGGAGGAAACCGGAGCACCCGGAGGAAACCCACACAGACACGAGGAGAATGTGCAAACTCCACACAGACAGTGACCCGAGCCGGGAATCGAACCCAGGACCCTGGAGCTGTGAAGCAGCAGTGCTAACCACTGTGCTACCGTGCCGCCCTCTATCTGGTAGAGACTTTGTCCATGAGATTCCAGCTTACATCTCTACTTCCCGAACACAACTATCACTCAACTCTAATCCCACCTCACCTGAAGGCGACACTTGCTTCTGATTCTTATGTACAGTACTATAAGAAAATTGGCTAGTGTTAAATACCCAATATATCACTCTGTTTTAACTTTTATTTTGATATATTCAGAGAATAGTATGACTCAAGCTTTCTTGGGTTGGTCCTTGTATTATGCTGATGAGAAAAAGGAGACTTGGGATGACACATGCCGGAAGGGATTATGGATGTTGGGTATGAGAAACATGCTCATCTACCCATGGTGCCAACCATGCTCAGATTGCATGGGAACATACAGCTACTCCTGAAGCTCCAACACCTTAAACTGGTGGGACAAGGTTTAAGTAGAATATAATGCTTTCATCAGAAGGATTCCATCAATGCATTTATATATTATAGTTCGTTATACTGCATTCCATATCACTCATGAGGATTTTCTTATACCTTCTGTTCACCAAGTATAAGATTTTTTGCAGGTTTGGGTGGGGGGCACAGATACCTAAGACAGGCGTTGAATATTTTAAGAAAGTTTATCAAGAAGCGATGATGCATGAACTAATTAGACAGAAAAGGTAGAGTTAAGATGAGAGTTAAGATCAGTTTATTGATCCCAGAGGATGGATGGATGGTTGACTCAGAGCGTGATTGCAATAGTTAGTGATATCAGCATTCTGCTTTCCAGTCAAAGTGTTAGGGATTGCTTCCTTTTTTAAAAAAATTTTTAAAAATACTTTTCCAATTCAATCAAATCAAATCCAATTCAGAGTCTCAACAAGTTGAGACATTTCAGATCCAGGCTGACAAGACAGGGCGAGCGACCAAACCACCCTGTCCTGGGCCTGATCTACATGAGCCAAGCTGATTGGAGAAGGGGGAGGTTCCTCCTCCAAGACTTGAGCTCATTTGCATCTTAGCCAAAAGGCTGAGATGCCGCTTTAAAAAATTGCTTCATATGAAACATATGAAGCCTCAGTGTAACCTAAAGACCTCAACCAAGTGCAGCCGACCATGGGCTGCCAACCATACTACACTTGATCTTAGCCAAAAGGGTGCTTCCTTTGATCTTCCTCCTCCTCATTCATCTGATGTGGAGATGCTGGTGTTGGACTGGGGTGGGCACAGTAAGTAGTCTCAGAACACCAGGTTAAAGTCTAGCAGGTTTTTTTTTTGTACTTTTCCAATTCAATCAAATCAAATCCAATTCAGAGTCTCAACAAGTTGAGACATTTCCGATCCAGGCTGACAAGACAGGGCAAGCGACCAAATTGCCCTGTCCTGGGCCTGATCTACATGAGCCAAGCTGATTGGAGGAGCAAAGCAACACCTCCTCCAAGACTTGAGCTCATTTGCATCTTAGGCAAAAGGCTGAGATACCGCTTTTAAAAATTGCTTCATATGAAACATATGAAGCTTCAGTGTAACCTAATGACCTCAACCAAGTGCAGCATCCAATCCATACTACACTTGATCTTAGCCAAAAGGCCGAGAAGCGATGGTTTATTTGGTGGCACGAGCTTTCGGAGCGCGGCTCACCTGATAGAGTCATAGAGGTTTACAGCATGGAAACAGGCCCTTCGGCCCAACTTTTTCATGCCGCCCTTTTTTTTAAACCCCTAAAATAATCCCAATTGCCCGCATTTGGCCCATATCCCTCTATACCCATCGTACCCATGTAACTGTCTAAATGCTTTTTAAAAGACAAAATTGTACCCACCTCTACTACTACCTCTGGCAGCTTGTTCCAGACACTCACCACCCTCTGTGTGAAAAAATTGCCCCTCTGGACACTTTTGTATCTCTCCCTTCTCACCTTAAACCTATGCCCTCTAGTTTTAGACTCCCCTACCTTTGGGAAAAGATATTGACTATCTACCTTGTCTATGCCTCTCATTATTTTATAGACCTCTATAAGGTGACCCCTCAGCCTCCTACGCTCCAGAGAAAAAAGTCCCAGTCTATCTGTATGCGGCGCTTGCATGCAAACAAATGATCAAATTAGATATAATGTAAGAGTATATCATATAAAGATCGGAGCTGTATAGCATGTGATTTTAATGGGGAAAGCGATGTCTTTTGATCGGGTTATATACAAATGAATGGATGTCCAGCTGCAGCCAAAAAGCCAGTGCAAAGTGTTATTTGATTCACACTAAGCTTTCTATGGAAGGGGACATGTAATTAAATGTATAATGCACTAGCTAAAGCTATACAGACATCGGGAAAAATGTGGACAGAGATATTGCCCACTATACTAATGAGATTAAGGGCTGCCGCAAACCGGACAACCAGATTAACCCCTTATGAACTAATGACAGGACGGGCGATGCAATTACCAGAAAGCATCATAACAGGTGGGACCGATGTAGGTCTACTAAAAGATAACATCAGGAGATATAGGGGCGGCACGGTAGCACAGTGGTTAGCACTGCTGCTTCACAGCTCCAGGGTCCCGGGTTCGATTCCCGGCTCGGGTCACTGTCTGTGTGGAGTTTGCACATTCTCCTCGTGTCTGCGTGGGTTTCCTCCGGGTGCTCCGGTTTCCTTCCACAGTCCAAAGATGTGTGGGTTAGGTTGATTGGCCAGGTTAAAAATTGCCCCTTAGAGTCCTGGGATGTGTAGGTTAGAGGGTTTAGCGGGTAAATATGTGGGGGTAGGGCCTGGGTGGGATTGTGGTCGGTGCAGACTCGATGGGCCGAATGGCCTCCTTCTGCACTGTATGATTTCTATGAAATCACATTTGCATTCTATGTTTTGGAACTAAGCACCCAACTAAAAGGGATGTGCAAATTGGTAAAAGACAATCAGGAAATAAGAGACACGGAGAGAGAGCTTGAAATGCTCCCTGACGTCCAACAGTGGGACGTCCGAGTGAAAACATTACCTGACAAACCAGGGTTTGCACCAAAATGGGATGGGCCAGATGAAGTTATAATTAGTGGAGACACCTGTGCCTGTATAGACATGAGGGAAAGGTAAATGGAAAAATTAGACTCAGTTGAAAGAATATGCTGGAACTAATTGGAAAGATATGTGATATACTCCAATTGCAGATATAAACAGACAGCGACTGACCTCCAAGCAAGCTGAATGGGTTCACGGGAAGTTGCGCGCGGGCGATATAGTCTTTGAACCACTGTATAACGGTCGCGCGGATTATTAGTAAGTGATAGGATGCTTCTTATGCTGCTTCTCACGACCCTGGCCCTGTTAGCCACAGAGGGAGAGTATAGCTGGAATTGTGAGGATTTAGGGACAGAGCACCGTAAACATCTCTGTAACGATGACGCTGTCTATTGTAACCACCCGACACATGGGATAGGCCCCTGGGAGGTAACCCGTAGGGACCGCTGCTCAGGATCCCTTAACCGTACCACGTTGCCAAACCTGTTGGAGGGGGCGAGGTGATTGGGAACTTCCATGCAATGTAACCTGATGCAGCTGGAGTTTCCCGTGCTTAATTGAGGAGCTAGGGGGGGGGCCTGTGCCCAACAAAGGCAGAGGATTGAGGAGGACGAGTACCTCAGCAAGAGACTTGACCGATCCACGCGGTCATTGCACCAGTCCTCGAGAAACATCTTTGTGTATATGTCTTACCTGTATGCATCACAATCAAATCTGAGCAAGTGCTGGGTCTGTTCACACATTCCCACGCACAGAGGAAAGGGAGGAAATCCTTTATTCCCTATCCCTTTATCAGCTCCGGAAATGATAGAATGGATTTTAAATCAGAATGGAACCCAGGAAGGGACAAAGAAACTGACATTCAAAACCCCATCGGGTATCACCATGCAGGGTACGTTTAATATCAGCAACAGTGATGTTGTTTTCGGGCTAGGGGGCGGAGGGTGCACTTTATCGACCTTTGAGAAACATTACCAACCCCGCTACGACAGGTCAGATTCCCCACCCTCAACAAAGGGGATCTATCTGTCTGATAAGAAATGGAACCATACCTGTTGGCCGTAGCACTAATGACGCGTGGGCCATGGTACAACAGGTCACAATCCAGTGCCCCACAGCCACTGTCCCCCAGTTAACCTCTCCTCCACTTATATAAGCGGGATGACTGCATATAATGGGACCTATTTTGTCTGTGGAAACAATGCCTACCCGTGGCTTCCCTGGAATTGGGCAGGATTGTGTTATTTGGCATATGTGGTGCCCTATATTCACCATTAACTGACTTATGGGACCACCCCGAGATACACCTGCTTAGGGCTAAGTAAGCCATTAGTGAGACAGAACGGTTCTTCATGATAGCCTACCCATTTTATGGGATGGCAAAAGCAGCTCAGGAACTTATATGAATGGCCTCGACCTCAGAGAGAATTGCGAATGAGACTAGAGATGGGTTCGAGGAGGTGAGCACGGCCGTCTCTGAAATATCAGCAGAGGTCGTAGCTATTCGGACTGTGGCATTACAGAACTGATTGGCACTCGATTACGTGCTAGCCTCCCAAGGAGGAACATGTGCTATAGTATATTCCTGATGCATCGGAGAATATAACTTGCTTGGCAGATCATATTAAACACGTGGCGAAAACAATACAGCATATGGGGAACCAATATCATAATTATAACCCTCCGGGATGGCTGGGGCAATGGTTCGGGTTGTGGGGTGCATACCTGATGCATGGGTTGATTGTTTTAATTGTAATTGTAATTGCTTGCTGTGTTTGTATGGCATTATTGAACGCCTGTTGTAAAACGGTAACAGCGCGGATTATGCCGAGCGCAAGTGTACAGGCAGACCTCCTGACAAAGGAGCTAGGCCCATTCGCCGATAACATTTGGTTCTGAATTGGTCATGGGGCCATGTTTGGACCTGGCCCGACCAAAAGGGGGGAATGAAGACGGGAATGGGTTAATGAACTTTGTAATACTTAGAGATTTGTAACAGGCATCGTAGAACTTGTTTTCGTGTCTATAGAACTTGTTTTCGTGTATCCAAGAACAGATAAGAGAAGCAGCTGTCCTTGCTGCTGTATACAAACTCATGATTTTCCCAGCTAATTGTGTTCAGGAATGTGGCTAACCCAGCTAGCATCCATTTTGTGTTCTTTTATATTATGTACTCCTGTTGAACACGGTGGAGCTTACATGTATGCCTTCTGTGATCGTATAATAATAGATTTATATATATTCATTATATACTATTCATCCTTACCGATATAAATTGTTATATCGGCCCCTGTACGTCAGTTAATTTGTTTATGCAAATTTATAATCTTGTATGCTGGATAAACAAGCCACAGGTGTCCACATACAGGTGACAAAACAGACAGCCTTGAGATGGCCACGATTACACGGACTACACGAAGGACGGAATCGCTGAGGCAGCAATAATCGTGAGAAAATGCAGACGTGACCAGGGGCGAAAATATATGGATAAATATTTGTTCTTAACCTGTATTCGGCAAGAAGTCTGGAGACCGTGTTAGGAATCGGACTTCTCCCACAAGCTTGTGAAAATAAACCACTGTACTTTGACTCACGACTAGTCTCAGAGGTATTATTTACCAACAACATGGACACTTTTGTATCTCTCCCCTCTCACCTTAAAGCTATGCCCTCTAGTTTTAGATTCCCCCACCTTTGGGAAAAGATATTGACTATCTACCTTATCTATGCCCCTCATTATTTTATAGACCTCTATAAGGTCACCCCTCAGCCTCCTACACTCCAGAGAAAAAAGTCCCAGCCTATCCAGCCTCTCCTTATAACTCAAACCATCAAGTCCCGGTAGCATCCTAGTAAATCTTTTCTGCGCTCTTTCTAGTTTAATAATATCCTTTCTATAATAGGGTGACCAGAATTGCACACAGTACTCCAAGTGTGGCCTTACCAATGTCTTGTACAACTTCAACAAGACGTCCCAACTCCTGTGTTCAATGTTCTGACCGATGAAACCAAGCATGCCGAATGCCTTCTTCACCACTCTGTCCACCTGTGACTCCACTTTCAAGGTGCTATGAACATGTACCCCTAGATCTCTTTGTTCTGTAACTCTCCCCAACGCCCTACCATTAACTGAGTAAGTCCTGCCCTGGTTCAATCTACCAAAATGCATCACCTCGCATTTGTCTAAATTAAACTCCATCTGCCATTCGTCAGCCCACTGGCCCAATTGATCAAGATTCTGTTGCAATCGGAGATAACCTTCTTCACTGTCCACTATGCCACCAATCTTGGTGTCATCTGCAAACTTACTAACCTTGCCTCCTATATTCTCATCCAAATCATTAATATAAATGATAAATAACAGTGGACCCAGCACTGATCCCTGAGGCACACCACTGGTCACAGGCCTCCAGTTTGAAAAACAACCCTCTACAACCACCCTCTGGCTTCTGTCAAGAAGCCAATTTTGTATCCATTTAGATAACTCACCCTGGATCCCGTGAGATTTAACCTTATGCAATAACCTACCATGCGGTACCTTGTCAAAGGCCTTGCTAAAGTCCGTGTAGACAACATCAACTGCACTGCCCTCATCTACCTTCTTGGTTACCCCTTCAAAAAACTCAATCAAATTTGTGAGACATGATTTTCCACTCACAAAGCCATGCTGACTGTCCCTAATCAATCCTTGCATCTCTAAATGCCTGTAGATCCTGTCTTTCAAAATACCTTCCAACTACTTACCCACCACAGATGTGAGGCTCACTGGCCTATAGTTCCCAAGCTTTTCCCTGCAGCCCTTTTTAAACAAAGGCACAACATTTGCCACTCTCCAATCTTCAGGCACCTCACCCGTGACTATCGATGATTCAAATATCTCTGGTAGGGGACCCGCAATTTCCTCCCTAGCCTCCCACAATGTCCTGGGACACACTTCATCAGGTCCCGGGGATTTATCTACCTTGATGCACTTTAAGACTTCCAGCACCACCTCCTATGCTATATGTGGATTGGGGGAAGGCTAACTTTATTGGGATCAGGCAGAAATTGGCAGCTCTTGATTGGGAGAGGCTGTTTGAGGGTAAATCCACATCTGGTATGTGGCAGTCTTTTAAGGAACGGTTGTTAGGGCTACAGGACAAGCATGTGCCTGTAAAAAAGAAGGATAGGAAGGGTAGGATTAGAGAACCGTGGATAACCAGGGAAATTGAGGGACTGGTCAAAAGGAAAAGAGAGGCGTATGTTAGGTCCAAGCAGCTAAAAACGGAGGGAGCTCTGGAGGAGTATAATGAAAGTAGGAAAATACTCAAACGGGGGATTAGAAGAGCAAAAAGGGGTCATGAAATGATCTTGGCAGACAGGATTAAGGAGAATCCCAAGGCATTTTATTCATACGTTAGGAACAAAAGGGTTGTAAGGGAAAAAATCGGACCTCTCAGGGACAAAAGTGGGGACTTATGCTTGGAGCCCAAAGAGGTAGGGGAGATCCTAAATGAATACTTTGCGTCGGTATTCACTAAGGAGAGGGATGTGTTGACTGGGAGTGTCTCGGAGGGGAGTGTTGAACCGTTGGAGAAAATCTCCATTACAAAGGAGGAAGTGTTAGGTTTGTTAGAGAATATAAAGACTGACAAATCCCCAGGGCCTGATGGAATCTATCCAAGGCTGCTCAGGGAGACGAGAGGTGAAATAGTTGGGCCTCTGACGCAAATCTTTGTCTCGTCACTGGACACAGGTGAGGTCCCAGAGGATTGGAGGATAGCCAATGTGGTCCCGTTATTTAAGAAGGGTAGGAAGGATAACCCGGGTAATTATAGGCCGGTGAGCTTGACGTCCGTGGTGGGGAAGTTGTTGGAGAAGATTCTTAAAGATAGGATGTATGCGCATTTAGAAAGGAATAAACTCATTAACGATAGTCAACATGGTTTTGTGAGAGGGAGGTCATGCCTCACGAACCTGGTGGTGTTTTTTGAAGAAGTGACCAAAATGGTTGACGAAGGAAGGGCCGTGGATGTTGTCTATATGGACTTTAGTAAAGCGTTTGACAAAGTCCCTCATGGTAGGCTAGTGAAAAAGGTTGGATCCCATGGGATAAAGGGGGAGGTGGCTAGATGGGTGGAGAACTGGCTTGGTCATAGAAGACAGAGGGTGGTAGTGGAAGGGTCTTTTTCCGGCTGGAGGCCTGTGACTAGTGGTGTACCGCAGGGCTCTGTATTGGGACCTCTGCTGTTTGTGATTTATATAAATGATCTGGAAGAAGGAGTAACT
The DNA here is from genome assembly GCF_964213995.1 of Mustelus asterias. Taxonomy (NCBI): domain Eukaryota; kingdom Metazoa; phylum Chordata; class Chondrichthyes; order Carcharhiniformes; family Triakidae; genus Mustelus; species Mustelus asterias. The sequence goes on along the minus strand of NC_135805.1, from coordinate 3,869,185 downwards.
GGGGTGATCAGTAAGTTTGCGGACGACACAAAACTGGCAGGACTTGCAGATAGTGAGGAACATTGTCAGAGGCTATAGAAGGATATAGATAGGCTGGAAATTTGGGCAAGGAAATGGCAGATGGAGTTCAATCCTGATAAATGCGAAGTGATGCATTTTGGTGGGAATAATGTAGGGAGGAGCTACACGATAAATGGAAGAACCATAAAGGGTGTAGAGACGCAGAGGGACCTGGGTGTGCAAGTCCACAGATCTTTGAAGGTGACGTCACAGGTGGAGAAGGTGGTGAAGAAGGCATATGGCATGCTTGCCTTTATAGGACGGGGCATAGAGTATAAAAGTTGGGGTCTGATGTTGCAGATGTATAGAACGTTGGTTCGGCCACATTTGGAATACTGCGTCCAGTTCTGGTCGCCACACTACCAGAAGGACGTGGAGGCTTTGGAGAGAGTACAGAGGAGGTTTACCAGGATGTTGCCTGGTATGGAGGGGCTTGGTTATGAGGAGAGATTGGGGAAACTGGGGTTGTTCTCCTTGGAAAGACGGAGGATGAGGGGAGACTTAATAGAGGTGTATAAAATTATGAAAGGCATAGATAGGGTGAACGGTGGGAAGCTTTTCCCCGGGTCGGTGGTGACGTTTACGAGGGGTCATAGGTTCAAGGTGAAGGGGGGGAGGTTTAACACAGATATCAGAAGGACATATTTCACACAGAGGGTCGTGGGGGCCTGGAATGTGTTGCCGGGCAAGGTGGTGGAGGCGGATACACTGGGAACGTTTAAGACTTATCTAGACAGCTATATGAACGGAGTGGGAATGGAGGGATACAAAAGAGTGGTCTAGTTTGGACCAGGGAGCGGCGTGGGCTAATTGTTCCTGGTTTCTCGTTTCAAGGCTTCATTCTCTGATCATGACTGGTGCCAGTACAGAGTGAGACTGCGGATAGTTGGGAACCTGTCTCGGGGGCAGGGAATTCATATGGTGTTCGTGGAAGTGGAAATGACTAGGGTTGGGAAGCATTTTCCGATCGGGGCCATTGTGATCTCCTGGACTCGTTTCGATCGCCTCAGGGGGTCGGAGAGGAATTTCCCAGATTTTTTTTCCCCATATTGGCCCTGGGGTTTTTCACTCTGGGTTTTCGCCTCTCCCTGGAGATCACATGGTCTGGAATGGGGGGGTGGGGGTGAGTTAATAGGTTGTAATGAACAAAGCATCGTAGCTGTGAGGGACAGCTCGGTGGATAGGATATTGGTATGTAGATAGGCTGGAAAATTGGGCGGGGATCCTGGATTCAGGATTCAATCCTGGACCGGGGAGCGGCGCGGGCTTGGAGGGCCGAAGGGCCTGTTCCTGTGCTGTATTGTTCTTTGTTCTTTGTTCTATGTACACTCCTCAAAACATCACTATTTATTTCCCCAAGTTCCATAACATCCATGTTTTTCTCAATAGTAAATACTGATGAGAAATATTCATTTAGGATCTCACCCATCTCTTGTGGATCCGCACACGGATGACCTTGTTGATCCTTGAGAGGCCCTACTCTCTCGATGAAGGATCTGCGCTCCGAAAGCTCGTGCTACCAAATAAACCTGTTGGACTCTAACTTAGTGTAGTGAGACTCCTCATCCATCTGAAGAAGGAGGCTGTAAATGGCTACTACCACCTCACCAGGACCCCTCATGAGGGCCTCCTAGCAGGACCCTTCATCAGATCCCACTAGGACGCTTCCTCCCTCTCCCCCCACGAGGACCCCTCACTAGAACCTCTCATGGGGACCTCACCAGGGCCTCTCCCACAAGGACCCTTCACCAGAACCGCTCACGAGGACCCCACCAGAACCTCCTCACCAGAAACCCCCATAAGGACCCCTCACCAGAACCCATCAAAGAGGATAAGGTTATCCTGCCCATCACCTCAGCAAAAATTCAACAATGGGTGTTAATTCTGTCTGCCTATCAATATACTTTCGAGCACTGACCTGAAACACACATAGTGAATGCGGATGCACTTAGCTGCCTACCCTTGCAACAAAGTGTCACATGTACTCCAGTGCCACAAGAAATCATCATTGCATTAAAATTTTTTAGACACATTGCCAGGCTCGGCAAAGCAGATCAGGAACTGGACCAATCAGGGTCCACTTTTGTCCAAAGTGAGGGACAAAATCCTTGTACGGTGGGTAAATGAGCTGGTGGGGGTGGGGGTGGGGTGGAGGGGTGGGGGTTGGGAACAGACAACCAAATATTCAGAGAGAATCTTCAAAGGGAAACAATGGAAGGAGGCAGTATCCATCTAGCAGCCTGAGGCACAGATTCCACCGAGCAGCCTGTAAGTGGGATCTAGCTGGCAGACCAGAAGCAAGAGTGCAGAAAACCTTCGTGGAGGCAGTTAAACCCCATATCATTGCTGAACCAAAAAGAGACATTCCCCAGAATAACTATTCAATCATATACAGTCTGGTAACTATAAGCTGGCCTTTACCTATAGATCTATTGGATTGGTTTTCATTTGGGAAGAGGGAAGTCCTGAAAGGGTTCCAATCTTATAAATGTACTTTGGATCAATAGAGTAGTTCCTACTTAAACTGTATCAGTGTATTTAGTAGTCTTGTACATAACTGTCTTAGATCATTATGGCCCTGTTTGTGTATATCTGTCTTTTCTTTATTGTAATAAATAGTCTTTAATAAGTGTTATACTATGACTGGGCTGGTTACTATTCTCACTGGGTATCGCACATGGCTCCTTATACCATCCCTGTAGACAAAACTGTACACTTCCATGAACTGATGTTTCCAAGTTGGGACACCCTCGCAAATAACAGGCAGGGTTTGTAACAGAAAATTGGGAACTCTAGTCCGGAATTCTAAAATTAAATTCCTTGGGTGTAGGGATTTTTGACTTTGAACCTATCAAGAGTAAGGACCACATGCAACCAAGGGAGGATGTTTTATTTAAAATAAGAAGGCTGGACAACAGCGCTGGAGGTAGATATATTTGGAGGTAGTTATATCTGGAGGTAGTTATATCTGGAGGTAGTTATATCTGGAGGTAGTTATATCTCACCTGGAAGTAGACAATGTATATCTAACAATTTTAGAAAGTGAGCCTAAAACTAAATTGATGGAATAAGCAAATAAATTGGACATAACTTTATTGACATGCGCGAAGAAGGCTGAGATAATTGGAAGTCGAGCAATGCATTGAGATATACAAGAGGAGTTAGACAGACCCAATATTGTGTGAAGGGAAGATATCAAAGTAGCTAAATTTCATGTAGAAAGAGGCATAATAATTAAGAAGTTAAAGATGCAGGAAAGAGAGAGAGTATGAGGGGAAGCAATGGCAGAGGAACTGAATAGTTACTTTGCATCAGTCTTCACGGTGAAGGACAGATGCCAGAGCTCCAGGAGAGTCAGGGGGCACAGTGAGTGTAGTGGCCATCACTAAGGAGAAGGTTCTGGGGAAACTGAAAGGTCTTAAGGTGGATAAGTCACCTGGACCGGATGGACTACACCCCAGGGTTCTAAAAGAGATAGCTGAGGAAATTGTGGAGGCATTGGTGGCGATCTTTCAGCAATCACTGGAGGCAGGGAGGGTCCCAGAGGACTGGAAAGTAGCGAATGTAACACCACTGTTTAAGAAGGGAGAGAGGCAGCAGATGGGAAATTATAGGCTGGTTAGCCTGGCTTCGGTCATTGGCAAGATTTTAGAGTCCATTATTAAAGATGAAATCGCAGGAAGTGCATGATAAAGTAGGACTGAGTCAGCACGGCTTTGTCAAGGGGAGGTCATGTCTGACAAATCTGTTAGAGTTCTTTGAGGAGATAACAAGGAAGTTAGATAAAGGAGAACCAATGGATGTGATTTATTTAGATTTCCAGAACGCCTTTGGAGACTGCTAAATAAGTTAAGTACCCATGGTGTTAAGGGTAAAATTCTGGCATGGATAGAGGATTGGCTGACTGGTAGAAGGCAGAGAGTGGGGATAAAGGGGTCTTTTTCAGGTTGGCAGCCGGTGACTAGTGGTGTACCTCAGGGGTCAGTGCTGGGACCACAACTTTTCACAATATACATTAACGATTTGGAGGATGGAACTGAAGGCACTGTTGCTAAGTTTGCAGATGATACAAAGATATGTAGAGGGACAGGTAGTATTGAGGAAGCAGGGGGGCTGCAGAGGGACTTGGACAGGTTAGGAGAGTGGGCAAAGAAGTGGCAGATGGAATACAATGTGGCAAAGTGTGAGGTTATGCACTTTGGAAGGAGGAATGGAGGCATAGACTATTTTCTAAATGGGAAAATGCTTAGGAAATCAGAAACACAAAGGGATGTGGGAGTCATTATTCAAGATTCTCTTAAGGTTCAGTCGGCAGTTAGGAAGGCAAATGCAATGTTAGCATTCATGTCGAGAGGGCTAGAATACAAGAGCAGGAATGTACTTCTGAGGCTGTATAAGGCTCTGGTCAGACCCCATTTGGAGTATTGTGAACAGTTTTGGGCCCCATATCTAAGGAAGGATGTGCTGGCCTTGGAAAGGGTCCAGAGGAGGTTCACAAGAATGATCCCTGGAATGAAGAGCTTGTCGTACGAGGAACGGCTGAGGATGAAGGGCATTAGCTATGAGGAGAGGTTGGAGAAACTTGGTTTGTTCTCACTGGAACGACAGAGGTTGTGGGGAGACCTGATAGAAGTCTACAAGATTATGAGAGGCATGGACAGAGTGGATAGTCAGAAGCTTTTTCCCAGGGTGGAAGAGTCAATTACTAGGGGGCACAGGTTTAAGGTGCGAGGGGCAAGGTTTAAAGGAGATAAGAACATAACATAAGAACATAAGAAATAGGAGCAGGAGTAGGCCATCTGGCCCTTCGAGCCTGCCCCGCCATTCAACAAGATCATGGCTGATCTGAAGCGAATCAGTTCCATTTACCCGCCTGCTCCCCATATCCCCTAATTCCCTTATCGATCAGGAAACTATCTACCCGTGATTTAAACATATTCAACGAGGAAGCCTCCACCACTTCAATGGGCAGAGAATTCCAGAGATTCACTACCCTCTGAGAGAAGAAGTTCCCCCTCAACTCTGTTCTGAACCGGCCCCCCCTTATTTTGAGGCTGTGCCCTCTAGTTCTGGTTTCCCTTCTAAGTGCAAAGAATCTCTCCACCTCTACCCTATCCAGCCCCTTCATTATCTTATATGTCTCTATAAGATCACCCCTCATCCTTCTAAACTCCAACGAGTACAGACCCAATCTGTTTAATCTCTCCTCATAAGCTACACCCCTCATCTCTGGTATCAACCTGGTGAACCTTCTCTGCACTCCCTCCAAGGCCAATATATCCTTTATAAAGGGACCAAAACTGCACACAGTACTCCAGTTGCGGCCTCACCAGTGCCTTGTACAGTTGCAGCAAGACCTCCCTGCTTTTATATTCTATCCCCCTCGCGATAAAGGCCAACATTCCATTCGCCTTCTTGATCACCTGCTGCACCTGCAGACTGAGTTTTTGCAATTCGTGCACAAGGACCCCCAGGTCCCTCTGCACAGTCGCACGATGTAATTTTTCTCCATTTAAATAATCCAATTTACTATTATTTCTTCCAAAGTGGATAACCTCACATTTGCGAACGTTATATTCCATCTGCCAGATCCTCGCCCACTCGCTCAGCCTATCCAAATCTCTCTGAGGTGATGTACGAGGCAGATGTTTTACACAGAGAGTAGTGGGTGCCTGGAACTCGCTGCCGGGGGAGGTAGTGGAAGCAGATACGGTAGTGACATTTAAGGGCATCTTGACAAATGCATGAATAGGATGGGAATAGAGGGATATGGTCCCTGGAAAGGTAGGGGGTTTTAGTTAAGTCGGGCAGCATGGTCGGTGCAGGCTTGGAGGGCCGAAGGGCCTGTTCCTGTGCTGTAATTTTCTTTGTTCTTTGACTCTGGGTCTGTACTCGTTGGAGTTTAGAAGGATGAGGGGGATCTTATTGAAACTTACAGGATACTGTGAGGCCTGGATAGAGTGGACGTGGAGAGGATGTTTCCATTAGTAGGAAAAACTAGAACCAGAGGGCACAACCTCAGGCTGAAGAAATGATCCTTTAAAACAGAGATGAGGGGACTTTCTTCAGCCAGAGAGTGGTGAATCTGTGGAACTCTTTGCCGCAGAAGGCTGTGGAGGCCAGGTCATTGAGTGTCTTTAAAACAGAGATAGTTAGGTTCTTGATTAATAAGGGGATCAGGGGTTATGGGGAAAAGGCAGGAGAATGGGGATGAGAAAAATATCAGACATGATTGAATGGCAGAGCAGACTCGATGGGCTGAGTGGCCTAATTCTGTTCCTTTGTATTATGGTCTTATAGTCTAAGTTAAGGTGATGGCAGCCCTTAACTTCTATGCAACAGAGTCATTTCAGGCACCCTCTGGCGACCTCTGCGGCGACCTCTGCGGAATATCCATCGACAGATGCGGTCGTCAGGCCACAGATGCCTTGTATGCCCAGAAAGGCCAATATATCAATTTTAATGTCGGGTTGGCTCAGCAGGAGGCCCAGGCTGCAGGCTTCGCGGCCATTGCAGGGGTGCCCCATGTCCAAGGGGCAGTGGACGGGACACACGTTGCCCCGCGGTCCCCGCGAGGTGAGGGGCAACCATTCATCAACCCGCCAGGCGTTCCACTCTCTGAACATACAGATTGTATGTGACCATCGCATGAACATCATGCAGGTCTGTGCACACCACCCAGGGAGCACCCACGGCAGCTTTGTGCTGAGGCAGTCGGATATCCCTGGGCTCTTAGGAGGCCAGCCCGGGCTGCTGGGATGGCACATGGAGGACAAGGGTTACTGCTGAGGGCATGGCTGATGACGCCTGTGCAGAGGCCTGAGACCGAGGTGGGCACCCATTATAATGAGGCCCATGCTGCCACCCGGTCTGTAGAAGTGCATAGGCCTGCTGAAAATGTGGTTCCGCTGCCTGGACTGCTCTGACGTGCCCTGCAGTATGACCCTGTGCGTGCCTCATGCATCATCATTCTGTGCTGCGTCCTGCACAACATCATACAGCAGCGGGGAGACCAGCTGGTGGTGGAGGAAGAGGAGCGGTGACAGGGTGAAGTGGACATCCTGCCATATGAGGAGCCAAAGGATGGAGGACATGCAGTGACGGCAGGTGCCTAGCAGGGCAGGGCAGCAAGGGAGGCCTTGATAGCAGCCCGCTTCACATAGCTGGTGCTGTGCAGTGTGGGGGCTGCTCCAAACACACTTCCACCACCTCCCCACAATTCCAAACTGGCCCCTCAACTCACATGACCCTTCCCCTTCCCCACCCTCTCTCATCCCACCACCCTGTCACCAAGAAAACATCACAACCGGTTAAAGGGGCCTAGGTTGGCATTGGCAGCGAGTCTTTGGTGAAGGTTGGAGGATGATGACTTGCTGTAAGGCACACTGGGATCCTGCCCCTGGTACCACTCAAATCTGACCTTTGCTCCAAATGCACAGTGCCACCTCGGCCCACATAAGAGTAAATGTTGGGAACACAAGTGTGTGAGACAGTGGGTCGGGGTCTCCACGGGGGGAGGGGTGGGAAGGGCATGACAAAGGGTTTGACTGAGGGTCCGGTGGATGGTGGGGAAAGTAGGGCAGGCAGTCTGTAACATCTGGCCGAGTTTCACACAGCACAGCAGTCAGCGCCTCGCTGCATGGGATTGAGGAACACTCAGCTCTGTGGGAGGAGAATCAGAGACACATTAGTCACTGCTGTGAGGGGCAAATAACAGTTCTTAACATTTAACAAAACTTAACTCTGACTACTGCTGACCTTCACCTACAGCTTTCTAATCTTGCGTAGCCTACTGCTTCTTCTAGGTACTCCCCCAGGATGCACATCAGAGGTGGAGGTGTCCACAGGTGTTGCCTGTTATGCCTTTGCTGGCTGTCCTCTGGGTGGCTGAGACCTGGAGGATCCTGGCTAACTTGCGGATGACACTGATGTTTATGTGGCCCCCCTATTCATTTAGCTGGCCCTGAGATGCCTTGGTGTGAGGAAGGGGGGAAATCGGAAGGTCCCGGGACATTGGAGTCTCCTGAATGGAAGACCCTGGCATAGGCTCCAGCCCTTCCTCCTCCCCCAGGGCACCCAAAGGCCCCGGGGGCACCCCATGGGACGCCAGGGTGACTGAGCTCCAGAAGCTCTTGCAGGCCCAGATGCACCTTCCCATGGTTTGTGACCCCTCAACCCTGGCCCCCTGAAACTGGGCCAAGCTCTGGAGCCCCTTTGCCACAGCATCCTATGAGCGAGCCAGGCTCTGTGAGCGAGCCGCTCAGCTTTAGCCCTCTGAGAATGAGCCAAGTGGTCGAGGCTCATAGCCACGGCATGCCAGGGCTCCAGCCCATGTCTCCAGAATTCCAGCATGAGTCCTGGCCGTGGCCAATAGTGTCTCCAACATACCTCCACCACCCATGTTGTGAAGTTAGTGTTTGTAAAATCATTAAAAAACTTCAAAAATGCTAAGAGTTGTAAAATTGCATGTTAAAAAGGTAAGTTTTTTTGCTATACTTGGAGAGTTAAAAGAGATTCAGGGCAACGGCAGTACACAGAGAGCATAGAGTGAAACATCATATCACGAGGCTAACAGGTTGTTTTTGAATTTTAACCAATCAGTTTAAACTAAGCATTTGAATAGCAGCAGCCTATCAGATTTGAATTTAATGTTTTGATAACCTCTAAACCAATCCTATTGTGGCGATTTTGGTATGTCATCAGGGGTTTCAGAGCCACAGCTCCCAGCTCCAGAGGGCCAGACAACCACTGTCTCTGCCAGACAGCCACTGTCTCTGCCAGACAGCCACTCTCTCTGCCAGACAGCCACTGTCTCTGCCAGACAGCCACTGTCTCTGCCAGACAGCCACTGTCTCTGCCAGACAGCCTCTGCCACACCTCACAACTTGAGACAGAGCGAGAGAGACAGCCAGCTCTGTCTCTATCAGTGTAATAGCCACATTTATGCCTTAAAAGAAAGCCTCATCTCAATCGTAAAGGTACCAACAGAAGATAGTGAAGGCAGAAGAAAATCAGCAAAGAAGACAGAAGATTCTGGAAGGTAAAACCTGGTTATATTTTGAGAGTGACTAGAAATTCTATTTTTTTTGTTAATAAAAGGGAATTGTATCTAAACAGTGTTCCATGAGAATAGTGTTTTATTGGGTTTGTTACTAGTTTCGTTAACCTGTTCACTGTTAGATAAATAAAGTGTTACTTGTTGCTTTATTAGAGAGAGACTCAGGGAGTTATTTTGATTTGACCACTTGCTGAGGTGCAGATATTA